>NC_054830.1:96796062-97123205 GCF_018345385.1 Vulpes lagopus | reverse complement strand
TTCCTGCCACCAACTTTCCCCCAGTTAAATAGTCCCATATAAGTCATGCCTTTCCTTCATCCCACTGGTCTGCCCGTTTAAAAGAAATAACAGGAAAAAAACCCAAGTGTGTGCACACACACGCACTCATATGTGTGCACTCTACACAGGCACCTCACACTGATGCATACTAACACACACTCATAAACTCACAGTCATACACACACATTCACAAATACACATCCATGCCCAAACTTACATACACACAAAGCTCCCCCATAACTGCAAAACTCAAATCCATGCTCCTCATTCATATATTTCAGACTCATCATAACTTAGTCCAATTTTCAAAGCATCTTTCTCTCTACATGTGCCACCACCACCATACCCAAGCACAAGGACCTCACTGGTTTCCCCCACTCCTACACTTGACACCCTCCATCTGAGTCTTCACACAACAGCTGTATTCTTTTCTTTCCCTTCTTTCCATAAGTCTGTGCCATTCCACTGCCCTAGACCTTTTTACAATTTTTTCATTGCACTTACAATAAACCCGAGTTCCTTCCCATGATCTACAGAGCACTAACCAGCTCTACCACCCTCTGACCACCTCTCCATCCACCTGTACCCTAGCTCACTCCATTGGATGTGCATGTCTGTCTTTCTGTTCCTTGAACAAGCCAAACTCATCTCACACCTCTCTTCATCATTCCCTCCTTCCTAGAATGCTTTTTTGCTCAACTCTTCTAATGCATGGCTGACTTATTCTCATCCTTCCATTTCCAGCTCAGAAAGAGACTATCTCTAATAACCTCAATTAAAATTACTAAGAAGGGAGATCCCTGGGTGGCGCAGCCGTTCAGCACCTGCCTTTGGCCCAGGGCGCGATCCTGGAGACCCGGGATTGAATCCCATGTCGGGCTCCCGGTGCAAGAAGCTTGCTTCTCCCTCTGCCTATGTCTCTGCCTCTCTCTCTCTCTCTCTCTGTGTGTGACTATCATAAATAAATAAAAATTTAAAAAAATAATAAAATAAAATAAAAATTAAAAAAATAAAATTACTAAGAAGGGAGATCCCTGGGTGGCGCAGCGGTTCAGCACCTGCCTTTGGCCCAGGGCGCGATCCTGGAGTCCCAGGATCGAGTCCCACATCGGGCTCCCAGCACGGAGCCTGCTTCTCCCTCTGCCTGTGTCTCTGCCTCTCTCTGTGAGTGTCTCTCATGAATAAATAAATAAAATCTTTAAATAAAAAAATAAAATAAAATAAAATTACTAAGAATAGAAATCTATAGTTTCTCATCATCTGATTTATTTCATTTATAAAATTTATAATCTATAATCATCTTGTTTACTTACTTGGTTACAGTCTGTCTCCATCAGGGCAGGTTCTTATTTATCATACCTACAGAAAAATCACTAAGGCTTGGCACAATAGTTGCTCAATAAATATGTGTTGCCTAATGAATGAGCAAATTGAGCTGAGGCTGTCAAGACACTGATTATATCACATCATTTATAGCTATAATACAGAAATGAGGAAAGAGGGCTACAGAACTTTTCTTTCATATGACCATTGATACTGAACAATGTTTAGACTACATCAAGCTCTATATTTAGGCAGGAAAGGGGGGAAATGCATAAATTGTAAGAAGAAACAACACTATAAGAAGTGCTAGAAGTTCAGACTTTGGGATCTCTAACCCATTAACCTACTACATTGGGAGGCAGGTAGAGTCAAGGGCAATTCAATTATTTTTTTAAGATTTTATTTATTTATTCATGAGAGACACAGAGAGAGAGAGAGAAGCAGAGACACAGGCAGAGGGAGAAGCAGGCTCCATGCAGGGACTCTGATGTGGGACTCAATCCCGGGACTCCAGGATCACACCCTGGGCTGAAGGCAGGCACTAAACTGCTGAGCCACCCAGGGATCCCCAAGGGCAATTAAATCTTAATTGCAGGGCAGCCCCGGTGGCTCAGCAGTTTAGCGCTGCCTTCAGCCCAGGGTGTGATCCTGAAGGCCCGAGATCAAGTCCCACATTGGGCTCCCTGCATGGAGCCTGCTTCTCCCTCTGCCTATGTCTCTGCCTCTCTGTGTGTGTCTCTCATGAATAAATAAATAAAATATTTAAAAATAATAATAATAAAATAAAATAAATCTTAATTGCACTCTCCTGCAGCAAAAGTAGAAGTTCATAAACCAACTAGTAGAAGAGAAATGAGCTAGTCCTAAAGCAAAAGTACCTAGGCCAAAAGTAAAAAGATGCTTCTCTGGCCTCTATTAAAAATGACCAATTAGAGGTACCGGGATGGCTTCGTCAGTTAAGCATCTGACTCTTGGTTTCTGCTCAGGTCATGATCTCATGGTTATAAGATCAAGCCCCGTGTCGGGCTCCGTGATCAGCTTAAGACTCTCTCTCCCTCTCCCTCTGCCTCTGCCTCTGCCTCTGCCCCACCTCCATGCATGCTCACACATCCTCTCCCTCTCTCAAATAAATCGATCTTAAAAAAAAAAAATTACAAATTGACTTTTTTTCCAAATCAAAACTCTGCTGAGGCTGTTGGTATCACAGATTTTGTCATTTTTTTTGTTGCTGTTATTTTTAAAGATTTTATTTATTTACTCATGAGAGACACAGAGAGAGAGGCAGAGACATGGGCAGAGGGAGAAGCAGGCTCCCTGCAGGAAGCCTGATGTGGGACTCGATACCGGGACTCTGGGATCATGCCCTGGGCCAAAGGCAGATGCTCAACTGCTGAGCCACCCAGGCATCCCAGATTTTGTCATTTTGAATCACAGCACAATGTCTCACATGCCAGCATGCAGGTTATCTTGAAAGAGGCTGTGGATAAGGGAGTAAAATCTGCTCTCCAGGAACCCCAATCTGGCTGTGATCATCCACTTCCTATACAAGACATCAACTCACAGTCCCTCTGGCGCCACCATTAACCCTACCTGGGCTGACCTTTACCAAGTAAGGGGAATGTAAAGATCATACCCTAGGAAGGCTACTGGGCATCTGGGTCTTGATCCCAGAACCCCAGGGATCTGAGCCAAAGGCAGATGCTCAACTGCTGAGCCACCAAGGCGTCCCAAGGCTTTTATTCTTAAGCAAGAACTACTTCCTCAGAAAATAAAAAACTAAAGTATATCAAATAATCAAATAAGAAATCATCTTCACTTAAGTAACATCCTCCATTTTGTCATATGCAGAGAATTCTCTAAATAAGCATGCCGTACAACATGGTGACCACAGTTGACAATATTGCCTTGTATATCTGGAAGTTGCTGAGAGAGTAGATCTGAAAAGCTCTCACCACACACAGAGAAAAGTGTAACTATGTGAAGTGATGGATGTGTTAGCTAACCTTATTATGGGACTCATATTACAATATGTACATATATCAAATCATTACATTGTACACATCAAACTGACACAATGCTAAATATTCATTACATCTCAAGATAGAGGCTAGGGAAATTTTTAATTAAAAAAAGAATATGAAAAGTCTTTTTTTTTTCCATTTAGGTGAAAATGAAAGTTGAAAAGAATACCACCATTAGGAACGGAGAAAATGCACCAGAGTTCTAGGATATTATTCTAATAAACTAGAGATGAGAAAGAGAGGGATGGAAGGAGGGAGAGATAGAGAGAGAACTTCATCTCTGAAGGCCAGACAAAAGGTGAAATTTTTTTCATTTGAAAAGAGGAAAGGCAGGGTACCTGGTGGCTCAGTCAGTTGAGTGTCTGTCTCTTGGTTTCAGGTGCAATTGTGATCTCAGGGTCATGGGATCGAGCCTGGCCCCAGGCTCTGCATCCATTGAGGAGTCTGCTTGAAATTCTCCCCCCCCCCCCGTCGGCCTCTGCCTCCTCCCCCATTCACATGCTCTCTCACTCTCTTTCTAAAATGAATAAATGAATAAAATCTTAGGGGGAAAAAAGGGAAAGGTAAAGAGAAGAACTAAGATTGATTGAGTACCTCTCATGTACCAGGCATTTTACAAAAGTTATCTCACTTGTTCCTCCCAATTCACAGCAAGTAAATCCAGGTAAATCATACATAATTACCTGACCCACATTACACAGCTGGTAAGTGAAGGCACTGGAATTCAATCTCAGATCTTTAACTCCCAGGTATTTTTTTTTAATGTCAAAATTATCCACAACTTGGAACTCAGGCAGTTGGGTGGCATATCTTCTCAAGGTCATATAGCAGCATTGTTGAACAACTTCTCCCAGGGATTATCTCATTCTCTAGGAGAATATCCTTGTGTTTGACTTTACTATTTACTTTCTGATTAGAGTGCAGACACTGTGAGGTTATATGTTAACTTCTAGATTTCTGAATGGCAGGAAAACCTTAATCTGGTTTTATCACTCTGTAGGACATTACCCAGTTTTACATATAACCTAGCAATCTTAATCTAACATTGTTTTTTAAGCCTGTAAATACCCGGTTCCTCAAATACTCTTTGAATCAGTTTACCATCTCACTGGTTTCCACCACTGATGGTCAAATAAAACTTTGACATGTTCATTTTCTATCTTTATGGGAATTATATTTGTAATTTGTGGAAATTACACTTTGACATTAACAGTGATGACACACTCTCACCCTAGGTCTCTGCAAATACAGCTTCCCAATCTGTGAGAAAACTGTTATAGATTCCACCCAGGGGTAAGAAACACCTGCAGTCAGAGCCATCTGCTCAGACCTCCCACAGCACATACACAAGGGCCAATGGCTTCCTTTTCCTTCTGTTTGTCTAGGTTCCCACACCCAGCTCAAGATCTATCCTCTTCCCGCCGCTGCCTCAGGAGCTCCATTCCTCTGTGGATTTCCATCAAGACCCCTAGGTCTGGCACTAGATCCACAGCAGACTGCTAGTCAACAGCCTCCCACCCAGCACTAAGTATTCCCACATATAATTTCCATGGAGCATAACCAGCTTTCTCTACCTGTGGTCTCTTTGCCTTCCACTCACTAATTTCTCAGTGCTTCTCCAGTGCTGGTTTTTATTTCCCCAGTGATCACCACAAACTGTTTCCCTTAAACTTCCTAGGCCTGGGTCCACAGAGGCTCAACATGTGGACTTCAGTTGAAACACATACAGTCAGAGAAGCATCCAGAGTCCTTCCAGCTTAATGACAGTAAGAGAGGGGATGTCTGGGTGGCTCAGCAGCTGGGTGTCTGTCTTTGGCTCAGGGTGTGATCCTGGGTCTGGGGATCGAGTCTCATATCGGGCTCCCTGTGAGGAGCCTGCTACTCTCTGCCTATGTCTCTGCCTCTCTCTCATGAATAAATAAATAAATATATTTTTAAAAAATGACAGTAAGAGAGAAAATATCATGCTGCTGACAAATATGACGTGCTCCTAGGAAAGTCCCTGTGTTTAGTTTCTTCCTGGAAGCCTGCTCCATTTGCCTCCACCACTCCCACGCTGATTTGAGCCACACTTGGCTCCTAATCATGCTTTGCCTCAAAATGGCACCTGAGGGCAGCCAGGGTAGCTCAGTGGTTTAGCGCCACCTTTGGCCCAGGGCGTGATCCTGGAGACCCAGGATTGAGTCCCTTGTCGGGCTCCCCTGCATGGGGCCTGCTTCTCTCTCTGCCTCTCTCTCTCTATTCCTCTCTGTGTTTCTCATGGATAAATAAATAAAATCTTAAAAAAAATTTTTTTTTAAATGGCACCTTTTTCCAGATCCTATCTTGACTGCTTGGCTGGAGTCAAGGGCCATCATACTCCTTTTGAATCCACTTTATAACCCAGCATAGTACTTGCACTTCATAGACTCAGCAAATAGTCGTTAGCTGACTGGCTGGTTGAGTACCCTTGTCTTGAGAGGAAAGGTCCTTACCTTGAGCGGTTTCATTTTGCAATTTAGCAAATGGGCTAACCCTGTATGTGAAAGATTCCCCAGAGGACATTCTGGATGCAAGGCTGGCACTCCAGGGCCTGCTCCTGCTGGGTGGGGAGCCTGAAACCCCGCCCCCTGCCCCCAGATGGATGGAAAACCCTGGTCATGGGAACAGAGAAGTGAGGAAGGGGGATAGGGGTATTGCATCAACTACTAAGGCTTTGTAAGCAATTTTCATCTTAATTTGTTAAATTCATCATATTCTGTGTGGCACAAATGCATGCAAGTGCACTTAAGTGATGGCAAGTTCTTAGCAAATGTCTGTTAAAGAATCTTTTTTTTTTTTAATTTTCATTTATTTATGATAGTCACACACAGATAGAGAGAGAGAGAGAGGCAGAGACACAGGCAGAGGGAGAAGAAGGCTCCATGCACCGGGAGCCCGACGCGGGACTCGATCCCGGGTCTCCAGGATCACGCCCTGGGCCAAAGGCAGGCGCCAAACCACTGTGCCACCCAGGGATCCCTCTGTTAAAGAATCTTAAACAATGAAGATACCAATGATGAAAATGTTTACATTCTGTTTATCTCTAGTGGAGCACAACAAAGAATAAAGATGAAAAATATGCTATTACTAGTAGTAATTTTAATACTCTGAATGGAGCACCTGGGTGACTCAATCAATTAAGTATCTGACTCTTGATCAGGTCATGATCTCAGGGTCATGAGATCAAGCCCCACCTGGGCTCTACTGAGCATGAAGCCTGCTTGGGATCTTCTCTTTTCCTCTCCCTCTGTCCCTCCCCCCATCACAGGTGCACGCACACACTCTGTCTTAAATAAGTAAGTAAATAAATAATCTGTATTAAGATTCTTCCAAAGAGACCCAATGGATTTACAACTTTTTTAAGCCTCTCCATCTGAATTTTACTTCATTTTGCGGTAGGAAAAGGAGTAGTGGCAAATGTCACTCCAAGAAAAAGCAGGAAGAAACATGATGAAAATTAAAGCTAGATACCACAAATCCAAAAGGCTGATTTGGTTCACTTCTCTTGGACTCTTCTTTTCTCCCTTTACCTCCTCTTCCTCTTCTTCTTCCACTTCCTCCTCTGCCTCCATTTTTCCCCCTCTCTCATATGGATGATTTCCGGGGTCTGCTAGCTGATGCTACCTTGTTCTCATTGAATTGTTGTTCTTTAGGAAGAGATGACAAGGTGTGATGGGGCTCCTCAGTGAGAGACCTCTACCCCCACCCATAGCTCCAGACCCTCTTTGCTGGAGCTTTCACCCAACATTCCATTCTACTTACAAATGAAGCTGTGTGTTTGGTACCATGGACTCAAAGAACCCTAGAGCTGCCAAGAACTCTGACAAGTCACAGATTCTATCCTGGCTCTGGGGCACATCTGGACCATTCCCAGGGACATGAGACGTGAAGAGGATGCTGAAACCTCCCCCAAGACTAGGACAGGGATTAATAGCCATAGATATTGGGGTCCTATGGACTGCAAACATTCCTCTGCATGACATTCACCCCTGCTGAATCAAGATGCTCAAAACAGTTGTCAAACCACTATATTGCACATCTAATACAACATACAACACTGTATGTTAACTATATTGGAATTAATATAAAATTTAATTTTTAAAAAAAAGATGTTCAGGGCAGTCCAAGTGGCTCAGCGGTTTAGTGCCACCTTCAGCCCAGGGCGTGATCCTAGAGACCCAGGATCGAGTCCCGCGTTGGGCTCCCTGCATGGAGCCTGCTTCAGCCTCTCTCTCTCTCTCTCTCTCTCTCTCTCTCTCTCTCTCTGTGTCTCTAATGAATAAATAAAAATCTTAAAAAAAAAAAAAAAAGATGTTCAAAATGGGAAACCAGAATGACATCTGTTATAGTTTATCATTATCATAGTGACATACTAGGAGAGTTTTTCAGATATTAGATGAAAATCTTTTCACACACAAAAAGAAAGAGCACGTTGCTAGTTAGAGTAATCATATGAAAAATACATGAATTTAAGTGACATCATTCCCCACTATAATGTCAACAAAGTATTGATTTTTCTAAATCAAGGTTAACTCATTTAAAATACATCTTAAGGTCACCCGGGTGGCTCAGTGGTTGAGCGTCTGCCTTTGGCTCAAGTCATGATCCTGGGTCCTGGGATCAAGTCCCACATCAGGCTCTCTGCAGGGAGTCTGCTTCTCCCTCTGCCTATGTCTCTGCCTCTCTCTGTGTGTCTCTCAAGAATAAGTAAATAAAATCTTTAAAAACATAAAACAAAATACATCTTTATTGTGTGGCCATGAAGTAATTTTCAGAGCAATGAACTTTTTAAAAATTATGTGCAGGGGATCCCTGGGTGGCTTAGCGGTTTAGCACCTGCCTTCAGGCCAGGGCGTGATCCTGGAGTCCTGGAATCAGGTCCCATGTCAGGCTCTTTGCAGGGGGCCTGCTTCTCCCTATGCCTGTGTCTCTCCCTCCCTGTGTGTGTGTGTGTGTGTGTGTGTGTGTGTCTTATGAATAAATAAATAAAATCTTTAAAAAAAATTATGTGCACCCTGGGTGCCTGGGTGGCTCAGTTGCTTAAGGGTCTGCCTTCAACTCAGGTCATGATCCCAGGGTCTTGGGATCGAGCCCCGGGTCAGGCTCCCTGCTCAGCAGGGCAAGATCTGCTTCTCCCTATGGTCTTCCCTCTGCTCAAGTTCACTCTCTCTTCCTCTCAAATAAATAAACAGAATCTTAAATAAATAAATGTTTTTTAAAAATAAAATAAAATATAAGCACCCTAAGCTCATCTCTCAGGAATAATTTTTCATTCTGCCCACACCTGCCACCCATTTCTCTGTAATCTCTTTGTCAAGCTCAAAGAGAAGCCCACAGCCTTCTGGAGCTAATTTAAACTCCCCAACTGGATCCCAAGTGTTTCCACCAGCTGTGTCTTATATGCAATGATACTCTTTTTTTTTTAATTTCACATTGTATGGAGCAGCAAGGCCCTGAAACTCTCTGAAGCCAAACATAGAGCCCAGCTTCAGCATCCCAGCTCCTGGGTATGAAAGGTGCAAACACCACTCCCACTCCCATAAGAGGATTAACATCAAAGCAAGTTCTCTGTGAAAACTTAACTGACCCACTGGGCTCTTAATCAAAGAGAAGGAAAGCAGCCAGGGCCCATACACTAGACACTAATATTCCAAATTCCTATCTGGTCTTTGCAGTGAAAAAAATGTGACCTTCCCAAAATTTATAAAGATCAGACTACGAGCATAATTCTCAAATATAGCAGATAAAAAAGAAAAAAAAATTGATAGAGTTCATCTTCTGAACCTGCCCAAGTTTGTAAAACCTGATTTGGGGGGATACACAAAGTAAAAAACTGGAGGTTTTCAAACATTATTCAAAAATAGTTTTTTAGAGGCACCTGGCTGGCTCGGTTGGAAGAGCATACAACTCTTGATCTCAAGGTCATGAGTTTGAGCCCTACACTGGGTATAGAGATTACTTAAATAAACTTTATTTTTAAATCGAGGGTTTTTTTATTGTAATAATACAAACAATAATCAGCTGCCAGAAGAAAAAAAATGTGCCTTAGAAATTATTTTAAACACTCTTCACTTGAGATAGAAAATGTGAAAATTTCACATACTAAATATAGCATTAATATAGTTCTCTAATTCCTCTCATGTCAGGAAATTACTCCAATATTATCCCACAACTTCTGTCCTTTTTTTTTTAAGTTTTACATTACCAAAAATCACATATCTGATAGTGAAAATTGGGGATACAGAGTAACAGTTCTATAGGAAGGATTACTTTGAACATAAAAATAAATTAAGCACATTTTTACTAAGCAACCATTACATGTTGGTGAGTGAGGTTTTATTAAATGATTAACTCAAGCATTACAGTGGTAATGTAGTACATTTTCACCACAGTAGAGTAGAAAACACAAGTTCAGGCCTGGAAGTTATATTTAGACCTGCCTGGGTCAGAAACTCAGCCCTTTTAATCCTCCACTTCCCCACCTATAGAATGGGGATTCCAACCACCTCCTCAGATTATTGCAAGGATGCTAGCCAGATAATACAGGTCAATAAGTCCGACTCAAAACAGAATCAAACACAAAGCCATAGGATACTAAATGCTCAGCTATGGGACAAATCAGTGGACTCATAGAGACAGACCCAGGATTCCTCAGGATTTCCTCCATAACTCTTTCACACTACAGATTCTTCATCCTGTTTCAGAAGAGAGACAAAAAACTACAATGGGAATATTTATAACAAATAGGTGCTCAAAAATGTTAACTGCCTTTACTTCTACCATCTTCAAATGTCCTTCACCTTGTATTCTTTAATAACCAGACCTTCCTATTCGGTGCTTTACCCAGCATGATAAACATAACTTACAGGCACAGAGCTCAGGACCTCAGCTCACTGGGAAGCAGAGTGACCTTGGCCAACAGTGTGACTTTAGCCAATAAAGTCAACTTCTCAGGGTTCAAGCCTCCTCATGAGTAAAGCAAAGAGGATGGCACAGATAACCACCCCTTATTCAACATCCTAAATTCTCTGAATTAAACAAAAATCTCACATCAATAAGGCAGCTATTTGTCCATTATACATGTTACAATAAAATCCCTCAGGGAAGGCTGGCATTCAGAGGAACCCTATCTAAAAGGAATGCTGTGCTCTTCAATGATTGAGCCAACTCAATGGCACTAACTTGATCCTCAAAAGCTAGTGAGTATGTTAACTATCAAGCAAAGCAGCTCACACAATAATTCTCTGGAATTTCTGAGAACTTTAGCCAAGCACAGAGAAATCATGAGAATTAAGAAGAAACCACCAGATGTCACTCTCACAAAAAACAGCATTGCTTTAGTTTCTAACATAGATGAGTGTGATACAAAAAGAAGAGAAAGAAAGGAAAGGAAGGAAGGAAGGAAGGAAAGGAAAGGAAGGAAAGGAAGGAAGGAAGGAAGGAAGGAAGGAAGGAAGGAAGGAAGGAAGGAAGGAAGGAAGGAGAAAGAAAGAAGAAAGAAAGAAAGAAAGAAAGGAAGAAAGAAAGAAGAAGAAGAAGAAAGAAAGAAAGAAAGAAAGAAAGAAAGAAAGAAAGAAAGAAAGAAAGAAAGAAAGAAAGAAAAAGGAAAAAAGAAAGAAATTAACTTTACAAAGGGGGAGAGGAATTTCCCTTTCTGCATTTTACTATAAATATGGAACTGAGCTACAGCTCTGCTATGCTCAGGTGAGCACTTACAGATTTTATTTATTTATTTGAGAAAGAGAGGGGTAAGGAGAAAGAGAAAGAATCTGAAGTGACTACACACTGAGCACAGAGCTTGGGGCTGGGACTGGGAGATCATGCCAAGAACAGAAAGCAAAAGTAGGATGCTTAACCAACTGAGTCACCCAGGTGCCCCTAAAGTGAGCATTTAAAAGGAAAATTGTGTAGAGTCAAAATTAACATTGAACAAATCCATAAATTACCATTATTTAATAGAGTACACATGGCTTTGGATATAATCTAATAGAGGAATGGTTAGGTGACAAATATAGTATGTGCATAGTGATATATGGTATGTAATTAAGAGTACATATGCAAAACATTTTTTACAATTGTGTGTTACTGAATTTAACACAAATGACTAAATTAGGGGTGCCTGGGTGCCTCAATTAAGCATCTGCCTTTAACTCAGGTCATGACCTCAAGGTCCTGGGATCCAGCCTGGGCATTGGGCTCCCTGCTCAGCAGAGTCTGCTTCTCCCTCTTCCTCTTCCCTCTTCCTCTTCCCTTCCCTTTGCCCTTCCCCACCCCCACTCATGCATGCTCTCTCTCTCTCAAATAAATAAAATCTTTAAAAATAAATAAATGACAGAATTATTTTATTCACCTCAGCTACACAGTCCTCAGCTACTATTTTTCTAGTTGTAAAATGAACCTTGCTAATCACTTACCATCTCAAATACTCCAGTCCTCTGATGCCAACCCCACCTAATCTATTATAAACAATAATATCTAAGACATACCATTTTTGCAAAGGAATAATTTTACACAAAATGAACAAACAGCAACAAACAGAACCAATAGGCTGAGTTCTAACATTTTAAACTACCTAATTTTGAAACCATCACAAGTAGAGGTATTTTAAAATTAAAAGGAACATAGTTTGTTGCCTTTTCTTATGAATAAACTATTGTAAAGGCTATTTAACAACATCCAGACACTATGCTGGACTCTTGGATGCTTATTTCTAATTGATAGACAATTATAAAAAGTGAGATTCCCACCTCTGCTACTACTGTGTTCTGATAATAATAGTGATGGTAACACCTCTGAGTCCCAATCCTTAGCATGTATTAATTAACTCACTTAATTTTCATAATGACCCTATGAAATAAGACTATTATTATGTACAAATTAGAAACTAAGACTCAGAGATTTAATTAGCATATCTAGGATCCTATAGCTGAGCCTCAGTTTCTCCATCTGTACAACTGCTTTAATACTACTGAATTTATAGCATTGCGGGGTTTACCCAAGATAATGTATTTAATGCACCTAGCACAGTGTTGGCATAGTAGACACTAATAAACAATTTTTTCTGTTATCATTGAAGTGTTCCTATATCCGTTCCTATAGTGCAGCCTAGGGATGAGCAAAACAAAACCTCTTGCATCATCTTGCTGGACCCTCAAATTTTTCAACTATTACAGAAAAATGACAGAGTTAGCATTCCCTTTGGTCGCTCTGCTACAAAGTAAATGCCCTAAAAATAGACCACAGAATCTTGTTACTTAGTGCTCAGAAGAGGCAGTTCCTGTAGAGTACAGCTTCAAAGAAGACCCCAAACTGAGAAAACCCAAAAGTCAAGAGAGATGAAGAAGGAAGACTTGAGTTCAAGTGTGTTCAAATCCCAGTTTCACCACTCACTAGCTCTGTGATCTGCGATGAACTACTGTTCTTCTCTGTTGTTTCCCATCTCACTGGGTTGTCCATGGATTAAATGACACAGTGAAAAGCACGTAGAACAAATAATGAGTACAAGACATTAGCTTTTACCCTATTATTGTTGGGACTTATATCTTCTAAAGGCACTGGTTGAGTGGTACTGTGTGCTACGGCCTGGACAGCTGGGGAGTGAACAAGGCACAACACTTGGCACTAAGTGTCCTGGTTCTGCCTCCCTCTGGTTGACATGTCCTGGTGTCCCCAAATAGATCAGTCCACCACAGCAAACCTATGCACCAAATACAGCCTGCTGGCTGTTTTTGTAAATAAAGTTTTATTGGAACACTACCACACTCAATCATTTATTTATATATTGCCTATGGCTGTTTTCCTTATACAACCACATAGTGGAGTGGTTGCAAATGATACCACATGATCTAAAAACCTGAAATTACTTACTCTCTGGCCTTTTACCAAAAAAGCTTGCCTATAATAACACAAATGGATAAATTTTCTTCCCTACTGCAATGGATGTTTTGAGGATAAAGTAAGAAACAGATGTGAAAAATCTATAAAATATAAGGATTATTTACCAAAAGCCCAGAGTCTTCAAGCGTTAAATTCAAAAGGGAAATAATGCTAAGAACATGGGCTGTAGAGTCCCACCATCATCTCTATCACTTATTATATGTGGCCATGCGGAAGTTACTTAGAGTCTCTGATATTGGGCAGCTGGGTGGCGCAGCGGTTTAGCACGCCTTCAGCCCAGGGTGTGATCCTGGAGACCCGGTATCAAGTCCCACGTCGGGCTCCCTGCATGGAGCCTGCTTCTCCCTCTGCCTGTGTCTCTGCCTCTCTCTCTCTCTCTCTTCTTATGTCTCTCATGAATAGATAAATAAAATCTTTTAAAAAAAAAAAGCCTCTGATATTCATATTCATCATTGTAAAATGGGAATGGCAAAAATACCAAACTTCTGGGGCTGAAAGAAGTACCCAAGATGTATGTAAGGTTTAGCTTGCTGTCTGGTCTATAAGTACTCAATAATGTCACCTCTTATTAAATTATTACTTTTGTTGTTAACACTGCAGGGAAAAGTTATGTGTCCAAATACTGGACCACCCGGATAGTACCTTCCCTCTCAGGGTATCTACTCTCATGAAAATTAAAGCTGCTAAGCAAAGATGTTGCAGACAGTAATCTGTTCTTTTGGGTTATTCTAAGGGAAAAAAAAGGCTAAGACTCAACATACTCATTTCTCTCAAGACTAAATTCTCCTCAGGGGCACCTGGTGGCTCAGTTAGTTAAGTGTCTGATTCCTGATTTTGGCTCAGGTCATGATTTCAGGGTCACAGGATGGACCTCCAGGCTGGGTGGAGCCTGCCTGGGATTCTCTCTCTCCCTCTCCCTCTGCCTCTCCCCTGCTCGCATTCTCTTGTGCTCTCTCTCTCTCTCTTAAAAAAAAAAAGAAGAAGAAATTCTCCTTCCCTCTCACCATTTCCCTCTCAACATCAAGAAATTTTCAGCAAGGAGCTGAATGCCTACCTACATATTCAATGCAGATAAATAAACTTTATATTGTAAGACAATAACTGTATCAATCCCATCACAAGTGAAATGCTGACATGTTGGTTTCTAACAAGAAGCAGTTAAATATGGAAACTTACTCAAAACTAGCAGAAAGAAGAGGCTGCCACAAGGGATTAGCAATAGTAGATCATATAATTAGTATCTTGAATATGCACTATACATCAAAAAAAAATTTAAGAATTTAACATTCCTTAGAGAATCCAGAAGTGGACCCTCAACTTTATGGCCAACTAATATTCGACAAAGGAGGAAAGACTATCCACTGGAAAAAAAAGACAGTCTCTTCAATAAATGGTGCTGGGAAAATTGAACAGCCACATGCAGAAGAATGAAACTGGACCATTCTCTTACACCATACACAAAGATAAACTCAAAATGGATGAAAGATCTAACTGTGAGACAAGATTCCATCAAAATCCTAGAAGAGAACACAGGCAACACCCTTTTTGAACTTGGCCACAGTAACTTCTTGCAAGATACATCTATGAAGGCAGGAGAAACAAAAGCAAAAATGAACTATTGGGACTTCATCAAGATAAGAAGCTTTTGCACAGCAAAGGATACAGTCAACAAAACTAAAAGACAACCTACAGAATGGGAGAAGATATTTGCAAATGACATATCAGATAAAGGACTAGTATCCAAGATCTATAAAAAACTTATTAAACTCAACAGCAAAGAAACAAACAATCCAATCATGAAATGGGCAAAGACATGAAGAGAAATCTCACAGAGGAAGACATAGACATGGCCAACAAGCACATGAGAAAATGCTCTGCATCATTTGCCATCAGGGAAATACAAATCAAAACCACCATGAGATACCTCACACCAGTGAGAATGGGGAAAATTAACAAGGCAGGAAACAACAGATGTTGGAGAAGATGTGGAGAAAGGGGAACCCTCTTGTACTGTTGGTGGGAATGTGAAATGGTGCAGCCACTCTGGAAAACTGTGTGGAGGTTCCTCAAAGAGTTAAAAATAGATCTGCCCTACAACCCAGCAATTGCACTGCTGGGGATTTACCCAAAAGATACAGATGCAGTGAAACGCCGGGACACCTGCACCCTGATGTTTCTAGCAGCAATGTCCACAATAGCCAAACTGTGGAAGGAGCCTCAGTGTCCATCGAAAGATGAATGGATAAAGAAGATGTGGTTTATGTGTACAATGGAATATTACTCAGCCATTAGAAACAACAAATACCTGCCATTTGCTTCGACGTGGATGGAACTGGAGGGTATTATGCTGAGTGAAGTAAGTCAATCGGAGAAGGACAAACATTATATGGTCTCATTCATTTGGGGAATATAAAAAATAGTGAGAGAATAAAGGGGAAAGGAGAAAAAATGAGTGGAAAATATCAGAAAGGGAGACAGAACATGAGAGACTCCTAACTCTGGGTAACGAACAAGGGGTGGTAGAAAGGGAGGTGGGCAGGAGGTGGGGGTGACTGTGTGACAGGCACTGAGGGGGGCACTTGATGAGATGAGCACTGGGTGTTATGCTATATGTTGGCAAATTGAACTCCAATTAAAAATAAATTTAAAAAATAAATAAAAAATAAAATCTAGTTTATCTGAAAAAAAAGAATTTAATATTCTTTAAAAAAATTAAAATTCTAAACATGTAAAAGACAAATACTAAAAATCTGGTAAAACTAATGCATTAAAAAGAATTTGAGGGACGCCTGGGTGGCTCAGTGGTTGAGCATCTGCCTTTGGCTCAGATCGTGATCCCAGAGTCCTGGGATCCACTCCTGTATCAGGCTCCCCGCAAGGAGCTTGCTTCTACTTTTGCCTATGTCTCTGCCTCTGTCTCTGTGTCTCTCATGAATAAATAAATACATAAATAATCTTCAAAAAAGGAATTTGAAATAACTGCAAAGGAGTACCAGGGAGCAGATGCATTTGAGGCTGATGTAAAAGCTCAAGATCTCAATTATAGTGGTGGTTAAATGGGTATACACAATTAAGAAATTTAACCTGTACATTTACTATGGATGCATCTTAGTGCATGCAGATTATACCTCCATAGAGTTTTTTTTTTTTTTAATTTGGGAAGGAGCACCTGGGTGTCTCAATGATTGAGTATCTGCCTTCAGCTCAGGTTTTAATCTCAGGGTCCTGGGTTCGAGTGCCACATCAGGCTCCTCGCAGGAAGCCTGCTTCTGCCTCTGCCTATGCCTCTGTGTATCTCTCATGAATAAATAAATAAAATATTTTTAAAAAGAATTTGGGGAAAAGCTAATATAAAAAAACTTCCATATGAAGTGTTAGAAATGTGGATGCCAATATCATAAGGATATCATCATAATAATGGTGTCAGTTCCACAATACTTTTAACATGCCAGGCACCTTTGCATATGTTAACCCATTTGTTCTTCTTAACAACCCTCTGAAATGGCTTAGTATTATCTCCACTTTACAAATGATGAAACTGGGACATAGAAGGTTTAAATAAGTCTCCCAAGGTCACAAAGCACCTAAGTGACAGAACTGGGATTTGAACCCACAAAGCTCAATTTCGGAATCTGTGACTTTTATTCACTGCCATTAAAGCCTTTAAAACTGCCTCTGACAAACAAATTTTGTAGATTCAACAAACTGAGCTATTTGACAAAATGACCCTCATCAAACCACACCAGAGCTTTGGAGATACAACTTCTCCCACCAGACAGCTCACTTGCAAACTTAGGTACAGGGTATCTCAGCTCTGTGTTCCTTTCTGCACAAGTGTGTATACATACACACTGGTTACTTAAGTCAATGAAAAGATTATTCTGATTAGTAAACTATAAAACTGTTATCGAGGGGATCCCTGGGTGGCTCAGCGGTTAAGCGCCTGCCTTCAGCCAGGGCATGATCCTGGAGTTCCGGGATCGAGTCCCATGGAGCCTGCTTCTCCCTCTGTGTCTCTGCA
Source organism: Vulpes lagopus (assembly GCF_018345385.1). Classification (NCBI taxonomy): domain Eukaryota; kingdom Metazoa; phylum Chordata; class Mammalia; order Carnivora; family Canidae; genus Vulpes; species Vulpes lagopus. Next base: position 97,105,901 of record NC_054830.1, on the reverse strand, counting down.
TGGAGCCTGCTTCTCCCTCTGTGTCTCTGCCTCCCTCTCTCCGTGTCTCTCATGAATAAATAAAATCTTAAAAAAAAAAAAAAGCTGTAATTGAACACATCAAATCTCTGTCACTACGAGAGTCTGTAAAGTATTTGGCATGTTTTATACACCTAGCATTATGCTTTGTCTTTTAATATATTGCCTCACATAAAACAGGTAGCATTTCTCTAAGAGTGTAATTATCATCCTAGAGCAAATAAACGGTTTACACACAGGCCTATCTGACTCCATAGCTTGAGCTCCTATCCATCATGCCAAGAAACCCAATAAGTAGTTCTAAAGTTATCTGAAAGGAAAATGGAACTTTCCTTGCCAAATTAAAGCTGTAGAATTGGCACGGGAATGTATGTATGTATCAACAGAACACAATAAAGTATATAAATACAAATTCCTGTACATACAGGAATTTATTTTATGATTCAGTTAAATTTTTCAACTGGAAAACAAAGAATAAATTATTTAATAAATGATGCCAAGGAAATTGATTCATCTGTTGGGACAAAAATAAAATTAAACCCATACACAAATTTCCATATAGATTAAATATACGCACATGCACACACACAGAAGAGATGAATGTATAGAGAATATTTTTTTTAATAATTTTGAAATAGGAACAATCCTCCTAAGACAAAACCCAGAAATGATAAAGAAAAGAGTGAAAGATTTGCCTACATGAAATTTTTAAGCTTCCACGGCAAGTATATGGCTAGGAGAAAATATTTAAGGAAACTTTACCAGACAAAAAATTACTTTCCATTTGAAATAAAGAACTCTTACAAGGCAATAAGAAAGAGACAATCAAAAAGCTCAATAAAGGATGTGAAAATACAGTTCACCGAAGAAGAAACCCAATAGCCAAAAACTCAGAAATATGTATCTAAAAATGGGTGCCTGGGTGACCCAGATACTTAAGTGTCTAACTTTTAACTTCAGCTCAGGTCTTGATTTCAGGGTCATGAGTTCAAGCCCTGTGCTAGGTGCCATGCTGGGTGTGGAGTTTACTTTAAAATAAAAAATGCACCTAAAAAGTAGTATTATTTTGTCAACATGACTGACAAAAATGTACAAGATTGATAATATCCACACTTGGCAGAGATGCTGGAAAGTGAACTTATAACTTTGCTATGGTCTGTTTAGAACTTTGCTATGGGGTCTGCTATGGTCAGCCTTACAGGATCTATTTTTAAAATTAATGCATATACATTGACACAGCAATACTACTTCTAGGATTCTATGCTTTTACAATATTCTTAAACATGCACAAGGGTCCATCTGTTATGGAGCATATTACATTGGGAAAAAATTAGAAACTACCTAAATGATCTTCTATACAAAAAACGTAAATAAATAATGGCACAGTAACATTACTCAATTTCCTCCAGTCATTATATAAAGAATAAACCAAACAGTGGAAATATCGGTAAAATATATTAAAGGAAAAGCCTAACCCCAGTAAAGGTGTATGGTATATATTTATAAAAACTCTTAATGCTGATTTCTTCTGAGAAGGAAAAAGGAAGGAGTGGTAAAGGGAAAGATCACGTTTTGACCTCAGCATCATTTAGATCTTTTATAACAAGAATGCTTTTATGTATTATTTGTATAATGTGAAAATGAACAATTAGAACAAAATAAAAAAAGGTTAAAATACTTCAAGATAAGCAGATTAAACACACCTACAAAAAGACTCCTGCACAATAAAGTAACATATTTCAGCTGAATTTGTTTTATAACCCAGTTGCCTCCATGCCCAGGATAAGTAAACAGCACTTCCAGTCCCTAGATAACTTTTTTTAAAAACCTTTTTATTTAGAAATAATTTTAAACTTAAAAAAGTTACCAGAATAAGAATAGTAAAAAGAACACCTGTATGCCATTTATACAGATTCGTCTATTATCTACACTTTGCCTGTTTGCTTTATAGTTTGCTCTCCCTTCCCACCTCCCTTCTCCTTTTCTACTTACTACTATTTTTTCTGAACCATTTGAGAGTAAATTACAAATATCGTGGCCCCTTGCCTGTAAATACTTTCGTATGTATTTCCTAAAAATAAGGTAGTCTCTTATGTAACCACCGTACAGTTATCCACTTCAATAAATTTAACTACCTGAAACTACTGTCCAGATTCCAATTTTGTCAATTGACCCAACAATTTTCCTTTTTGGCACTTTTCCCTTACAATACAGGGTCTATCAAGCTGTCATGTTTTCTTTACCCCTTTTAATCTGGAATATTCTCACAGTCTTTATCTTTTATGACTTTACTATTTTTAGAGAGTACAGCACTCCTCTCTTTTTTTTTGTAAACAGAACCTTCCTTATTTAAAGTTTCTCTGATGTTTCCCCATGATTAGGTCCAGGTTAGGCTACTTCAGAAGGGACACTGTGTCCTTGTCCGGTCATTTATATCCAGAGCCATAGATGTTCATCTGCCAGCACTGGTGATATTAATTTTGATCACCTGGCCAAGGTGTTGTCTGATTTCTCCATTGCACAGTTACTATTTTTGTCTTGTAAAATAAGGAGTTTGTGGTTGAGACAGTGTAAGATCATGTAAATAGGCTGAGCATCCGACTCTTGGTTTCAGCTCAGATCATGATCTCAGGGTCGTGAGATCGAGCCCCACATTAGGCTCCATGTTTGGCAGGGTGACTTCTTGAGATACGCTCTCTTCCCTCCCTCTGTCCTTCCCCTACTTATGCGTGCAAACTCTCTCTCTCTTAAATAAATAAATATTCTTTTAAAATGTAAACATTCTCCTCAACCAAATTTGCCCTTAGATTCAGCACCTATGGTGATTTTTATTCATTTACTCATGAGCGACACAGAGAAAGAGGCAGAGACACAGGCAGAGGGAGAAGCAGGCTCCATGCAAGGAGCCCAAAGCAGGACTTGATCCAGCAACTCCAGGAGCATGCCCTGGGCCAAAGGCAGATGCTCAACTGCTGAACCACCCAGGCATCTCTTCAGTTATTTTTCTAATTCTCCTAATAAAAACTGAGGTATATAGCCTCTGACTTACACACCAACGTACCTTACAAAATGGACTTTATTACAATGAGAATATTAAAGGTCTACTGGTTTGCTGCCACCTGAAGCTGATTACCAATTCTTAGCTGTTTACTCATTGCTCTAAATACCTGGAAGGGAACTTAAAGGATCGTTGGCATTTATATCAGATTAATAGACCTCGAAACTCTAAAACTAGGTCTCTTTAAATCACTTCTAGGGCAGCCCGGGTGGCTCAGCGGTTTAGCGCTGCCTTCAGCTCAGGGTGTGATCCTGGAGACCAGGGATCAAGTCCCACTTCGGACTCCCTGCATGGAGCCTGCCTCTCCCTCTGCCTGTGTCTCTGCCTCTCTCTCTCTGTCTCTCATGAATAAATAAGTAAAATCTTAAAAAAAAAAAAAATCACTTCTAAGAGAGAGCTATTTATAGTAAAAGCTGCAAAAAAATGCGCAGCCAATCTGAAAACAAAGAACTGCCAAAATTAAGAGACTGAGAAGCAGCTAGAGACAACAGGAGAAACCAATCGTGATAAAGTTTTACTCAAGTCATAACAGACATTTGAGGAACTTCAGTACACTTCACAGACACAGAAGCTCCAGAGAGCCTTGCAGATTTGCAGCTGTAGAGGAAGTGAACTGACTCTGGGGAAAGATGAAGCTATTCCAACTAAGATACACCTGTACAAGAGCCAGAAGCCTGAAGGCCATTTTACTGCCCCTTTCTGGCTTTTTCTGCTGTCAAAATTAAAGCGAGGAAGCTGAGATAGTTTCATATGCTTTTTGTTTGTTTGTTTGTTTGTTTGTTTGTTTGTTTGTTTTTAGTATGCTCCACATTCGGCATGGAGCCCAATATGGGGCTTGAACTCATGACCCGAAGATCAACACTTGAGCTGAGATCAAGAATGGGATGCTCAACTGATTGAGCCAGCCAGGCATCCTGGAAGCTGAGGTACTTTCAAAAGCACTGCTCCAGCGTCCATTTTCCAGCTTCCTGTGTCTAAAAAGGAGTGGCAATCGAAGTTACTGGATTCTGGCTTCTTGATCCATGAATGACAGCTACAGTATTATGTAGCTATGAACATTTAGCTCTAGAACAGCCAGCCAAGGAGAATGAGCACCTCCCCTAGTGAGTCAGCTCCAGAGGAGACCGAAGGTCATTCCTACAGGCTCAGCCTAGAGCTGCTCCTTCAGCGGCTCTGTGCAGTCTGTAAACACCTACTTCCCTTCTTCGTATTTCTTCAAAACCCCACAGCAGCTTCTGCTTCCTGCGCTGAAACCTGACGGAGTGAGACAGATGACCCAGAAGAAAATAAACAAGATAATACAGACTATGATCATATCAAAGAAGAAATACACAGGATGCATAATAGAGTTAAGAGAAAGGCTGCTCTGAAGACAGAACCACAGGGAAGCCGCACTTGGAACCTGATCTTTCCAGAGAGGGCGGAAAGTTAGAAGGAGCAGGTCACGTGAAGGCCTGGCTGAAGTCCGCCAGGCTGGGGAAATGTGCAAGAACACCACAGCGGGAAAGAATGGGGTGTGTTCAGGAGATCTACTGGAAGCCAGGGTGTATAAAACAGCAGCAGCAGATGAGGAAGAGGAAGGCAAAGTCCTGATCATGGAGACCACAGGAGGGAGCATGCATTTTATTATAAACACTCTAGAAAGCCACTAAAGCTTTAAGCAGGGAAGTAACATGTATCAATGTTTATGAATGAGCATGTGGGCCGCAGAGTTAGAGTGGACTGCAGAAAGGCAGAGGCAGCAGGCAGACCAGTTAGGATGCTGTCCAAGAGGTGAGGGCATGAGAAGACACTGGTGTGTATGGAGAGAAGGGCCGGGCTGCAATAAGGAGCCATGCTCTGGAGCTAGAGTCCAGAGGACTAGCTGATGACACAAATGTAGAAGTAAAAGAAGGGGAAAGTGAGGGTAGCAGAGACAGGGAATCTGGAGGAGGCACAGGGAGGGCTGTTTGGATTGAACAATGCTGTTTTAAATTATTTCCCCAAAGCCTTGAATTTGCTCTTGAAATAATTATAGAAAGGACAATTGCCTCCAAATTGTCACAACTGAAATGGAATGCTTTGTGGTCTTAAATAGAGTGGCAGGAGTTGGGCACCTAGGTGGCTCAGTGGTTGAGTGTCTGCCTTCAGCTCAGGTCACGATCCTGGGGTCCTGGGATTCAGTCCCACATCAGGCTCCCCCTGAGGATCCTGCTTCTTCCTCTGCCTGTGTCTCTGCCTCTCTCTGTGTGTGTCTCTCACGAATAAATAAATAAAATCTTTAAAAAAGAGAGAGAGAGAGAGACAGGACTTCCTTTAAGCCTGTCACATGTCCCTGAGAGGAGCTTAATCTACTGTCCTGTGAAACCTGCTTTCCCAGGCAAGCAGACCCCAAATGCTGACTGGGACTGGGCTTGCGTAGATCAGAAAGCAGGACATTAAGTTCAAATGCAACCTCCTCCTCCGCAAACTACAAAGGGAGATGAAAAACAGGAAAGCCTTTAGAAGAAGAAAAGGATTTTTTCTAGGCCAGTAGCTTTACTTTTTAAATGCCAAATATAATTAGATACATTTTTTTTAAGATTTTTATTTATTTATTCATGAGAGACACAGAAAGAGAGAGTGAGAGGCAGAGACACAGGCAGAGGGAGAAGCAGGCTCCATGCAGGGAGCCCGACATGGGACTCGATCCTGGGTCTCCAGGATCACGCCCTGGGCCAAAAGCAGGCACTAAACCCCTGAGCCACCCAGGGATCCCCAATACATTTTGATTTATGGAGCCTCACATTTTAGTGAAGTCTTCTCAACTATTTATGAAATTGGAGTAGATGTGCTTTATGTGTGATGAAAAAGACTTCCATGAATCTCTTCCATCTCTTCTATTTGAAAAAACTGGGAGAAATACCACATATACGCATATGCTATTATTACTAAATAAGCAAATTGTCAGAAATGTGAACAGCTCAAGCTTCTAAAAACAATGTAAGAATAAGTTCTTTTTTTTTAATTTTTTTTTTATTTATGATAGTCACAGAGAGAGAAAGAGAGAGAGGCAGAGACATAGGCAGAGGGAGAAGCAGGCTCCATGTACCCGGAGCCCGATGTGGGATTCGATCCCGGGTCTCCAGGATTGCACCCTGGGCCAAAGGAAGGCGCCAAACCGCTGCGCCACCCAGGGATCCCCGTAAGAATAAGTTCTGGTGTATGAATAAGTTATGTGTATGAATAAGTTTTGGTCATCCTACGTTTGTGAACACTCCCTACCCAGCCAGACTACAAGCGATATCTCGCTTACCCTCACTGTGGGAGCAGAGACACTATGGCTCCAAGTGCCTTGCCCTTGATTACCCAGCTTGAGCCAGTTCTCCAAAAGGATATTAACCACTGTTTGCATTTTATTTTTTTTAAGATTTTTTATGTATTTATTCATGAGAGACACAGAGAGAGAGAAAGAGAGGCAGGGACACAGGCAGAGGGAGAAGCAGGCTCCATGTAGGGAGCCTGACGCGGGACTCGATCCCAGGATTCCAGGATCACACCCTGGGCTGCAGGCAGCGCTAAACCGCTGTGCCACCGGGGCTGCCCCCACTGTTTGCATTTTAAAATAAAAACAGAGAAAAAAAAAAAAATAAAATAAATAAATAAAATAAATAAAATAAAAACAAAACAAAACCTTCTCTCCAGAAACTGAACCTTCAAACTAATATCGGCAAGTGAATATTTAACATCAAGATGTTCAGTATAGCTAGTTGCTGTATTTGATACCATCTTACCATGATTCTCTCCTGCTCTATAAAATTCTAGCCATCCGAAAGTACTGATAAAAAATGAAATCCATACATAGTTGCTATTCAAATTAATGGCTGCAGTTAAGTATTTATAGTATGGCCAGCACTCAGTATGGTGCCAGGACCACACATAGCACCTCTAGGAGGTGGGCATTAGAATCCCCATTTGATTCTCACAGAGAATCAGATTATGTAACTCGCCCAAGTAACTACCAGCAAATTGCAGAACCTTGATGGGTGATGCCTGCAAGCCCACCCATGTTCTTTCCCTCTCTTTCACGTGCCTTCCTAAGAAGAGACACAACAAATCTGAAATTCAGAGACACCTAAAAAGAGGCTGACTTCATTAGACTCTGTCCCACTTGAGACTTCCGCTCTGGAGACAGTCCCTTTTATTCAACTGCTAATGGCTTAGAAATGGAACTGCATGCTTATTTCTCTAGCAGGAGCTAAACATATTGAATAAATAGGATCTGCCTTGGGGAATGAACTAGGAAATCAGGAAAAACCCTTTATCCATGTACACTACACGTCTGCTTTCCTGCAAACGGGACAAATTCTTCATTTGGACAGGGGTAATTCATGCAACCCTCGAACCTCTCTTCTGGTGAAGTTACAGTGTAAGAGCCAAGTCAAGCGCTGACCAAAACGCACCTTGTTGTCCAGTCCTGTTTTTTGATACCTAACACTATTGTATTATCCCTATCATATATAATGGCATCTCATTTTTATATCTGCCTGAGAAATTTTATTTTCTTCTTGTGATTTTAAATTGTTCAATTATTTTAAGAGTTAAAAGTGTACTGAGGTGAGAGCAAATGGGTACAAGGAATCTTTATGGGGTGATGGAAATGTTCTTAAATTGGATTGTGGTGGGGAGAGAGAGGTGGGCAAAATGGATGAAGGGGGTCAAAAGGTACAAACTTCCAGTTAAAAAATAAAAAAGTCCTGAGGAGATGAGGTATAGCATGTTGACTATGGCTAATAACAATACATTACACATTTGCAAGTTGCAAGAGAGTAGATCTTAAAAGTTCTCTTACCATAAGAAAAAAAATGTAATTAATGTATGGTGACAAATGTTAACTATCCTTGTGGTGATCAGTCTGCAATATGTATAAATATCAAATCATTATGTCATATACCTAAAACGAATATAAAGTATTATGTTAATCATACCTCAATTTCAAAAAAACTGGATTGTGGTGATCTGTGCACAATTCTGTAAATGTACTAACAATCCCTGAACTGTACACTTAAAAGGAATCAATTTTATGATATGTATTCACACGTCAATAAAGCTGTTTTGTTTTTCAAGTGTATTGAAATAAGGCCAACAGATTGCAAAGGCAAATTCTCCTTCCTGGTTGAGTAGATAAAAATATCATATTGTTAGAAACCCCTTTAGGGGTTTAGGGAGTTCCTTTTCTGCTGTCTCCTGGAAAAAACCACCCTTTCCTTTTGGAACAACTTGGAACAACGGGAACCTCTGTCTTATCCCCACCAGGTGTGGTGGCATGTATGCAGAAAGAGAGATACTTCTCCTTCCTGCCAGCCAAGAATGCTACATAGTTATTGAGCACCTTCTGAAGGGGAGAAAGGGAGGGAATACCTAGAAGGGCTGGAGGAGAAGTGCCCACAAGTCTTAACGTATGAAGAGGAACTGGCCAGGTGGGGGAACAGCATATTAAAAGCTGGGACTAAACTTTTGGGAGCTGGAGGGTGGAAGGGAAACTATAAGCACTTCAGCACTATTAGTCCTGTTAGGAATGAAAACTTCTGGGAGCGACCCTAGACCTACTGAGTCGGAATGGTTCTGTGGAAGGCCTAGGAATGTGCATCTTAACAAGTCATCCACTCCCCTAACGTAGTGATCTATGGACACCGAAGTATGAGAACCAGTGAGCTAAGTCCCAGGGAAGGCCTTATATGCCGTGCTAATGTGCACAATACCTCCAAGGCAATGAGAAGCTGTGAACATATTTTAAACAGGACTTGAACTTAAGGAAGAGCAGTCTGGCATGGCGCATTGCTTTGGGGTTAATCAAGAACCCTAGAACCCCCTCCAGGTCCAAGAGTGCACACGCAGGCATACTGTCACTTCCTTTACCTTTTAATCTCTTACACTAAGTAACGAAACACAAACACAACTTTTACAGGTCACAGTCTCCTGTTAGCATCGAGGTGCTACATAAAAAAGCTATAAAGAATGTTACAACATTTGCCAATGTTAAAGAGGAGATCATCTTGCACAGCAAAATGTTTGGAAAAACCAAAGGTTACATACCATTTATATGTCAACAGGGAATGTCATTTTCAAAATATAACTGCTACTGCCAAATGCCTTCCTGACAAATACTAACACGGTTCTGCACTGAGCCCCTGTTTACCACTCTCTTTTGCGGTAAGTGGTTTCCCCTCCGGTCCTCAGGGAAGGAAAGTGTGAGGACTGGAAGCTTGCAGAATTCACCTGAATGGATTAATCTGAGAGCTAACTGCATCTATTCTAAAGGGGTCCTCCTGCTGAACAGGAGTTGCACTGGAGCCTGGAGTGGCCAACTTTCACACAGCCGGCTCCTCATCTGGTTGGGAAAACAATGTCAAGCATCCACATGTGCAGTCTCAACAATAAATAGAGCTAAGTGCCAACATTTGCACCCCATTAGCTAAGCATTTTACAGGGTTCTCATCCCCACCATAACCCACTGAAGCAGGTTCTATTCTCTTCACTTTACGGATGAAACTGAAGCTTAATTCATCCAAGGTTGTACATGGAAGAGTAAGAATTCCAACCCATGTCTAACTTCATTACTTGTAACATGCCATTTCATGGGATGCGTCAAACAGAGTTATATTTTTTCCTGGGTTTTGATGCTTATATGAGTTTTAAGGCAATAGGCAAATTTAATTCATAAGGCTTGTAAGATATTATAAACAAATTTACACATATCCATGAAATTACTTAGTACAGGGGTCAGCAAATGTTTTCCATAAAGAATTGATAAATATTTAAGTCATGTGGGCCATATAGTCCCTGTCCCAACTATTCAATTCTGTGGTTGCAGTGTGAACATAATCACAGGCAACACCTAAACAATCAGGTATGGCTGTGTTCCAAAAAACTTTATTTTCGGGGCCCCTGGGTAGCTTAGTTGGTTAAGTGTCCAGTTGGTTAAGTCTCAGGGATGTGAGATCAGAGGGGAGTCTGCTTAAGGATTCTCTCTGCCTCTCCCCATTCTCTCTCCCCTCTCTGAATCTCTCTTTCTCCCTCTAAAACAAATAAACAAATAAACAACCTTTGCTTACAAAAACAGGCAGGAAAAAGGCAGAGTGCATATGTCCTTCTGACAAAGTCTGCCATCCTCTGACCTAATGGGAAGGGCACTAAGTGTAAAGTTAGAGCACTTAGTTTCTAACGCCACATCTGTGCCTAAGTAAGTCCAGGCCTGGGCCACTCACTTTCTGTTTCTCAGATGTGTGCTAACACAGAATCTCCTTCTCAGTTGGCTACAAAAATAAAGTAAAACTATAATTTGAACACACTAAAATATTTGCTGCAGATTCTTCAACAAACCCACAAATAATAAACAGTAGCAGCAATATCTTAAGGTAAAAGTATATAGAAAAAGAGAACCACCATTTCTGGAGTAATCCTATATGCCAAATGCTTTGTTAAGTAGACTCTTATTCCATCCTCATCCACAACCTTATAGGGTAGGTATCATTATTCCCATTTTATAAATGAAGAGCATCAGGCAGGTTAAATAGCATGCCCAAGGTCGCAACTGGGAAGACAGGATCTGAGCCCAAGCTGGCCCTCTTCAGAAGCTCAATACTACTCTGCATAGGGAGTAGCTGCTCTTTGGCAATGAGCACTCCATCAATGATCCTGAACCGATGATGACACAGGAGTGCTTCTGGGAGAGGTTTTGGAGTCAGGCCCCATTCCCCTGTCTTCAGGAATCTCCCACTCTGTCATCTGTCTTGCTCACCACCTTTTGAAAAGATCACACTCCATTTGGCATGAAAAATGATGTGGCAATCTGAGGTTTGTTTCCTTTAGGTCTGAATGGAAGGACGGTGCCTCATGAGTTGAAAAAAGACCACAAACCCCAGAACTCTAGGACAAAGTTGTCTAAGGAAGCATGGGGGAAGAAAAGGACTAAGGGGACCCCCAGAGAAACCTGGACTGGTCCTGATGACCACACCAGAGTGTGGGTCATATGGTTCTGCATGTTGGAACTTAGTAAGAGGCTATGTGATGAAACATAAGCCTATGGAATTACTCAGGCATGTCTGACTTGTCTGCCTTCTTAATCATTGCAATGAAGTTGACAGTCATTAGCATAAAATTTCAGATACTAGTTGGGAAAGAAGAAAGGGATACTAAAATAGAATCATAGATTCATCACTGCTTCCTTTATCGGAAGGAAGGGAGCGAGGGAGGGGGAGGGGGAAAGGGAGAGAGAGAGAGAACAAGAGAGCAAGAGAGAAAGAGGAAGGAAGGAAGGCAGACCTTCCCTAGATACAGAAAAATAGATGTGTCTCCCCACTGTCAAAAAAATAAATTAGGAAAAAAACAAACCCAAGCTCCTTAGCTGAGCACTGAAGGTCTATCAGAATCTACTACAACACACAGTACAGCTCTGCTGCCTCAGCCCATAGCCCTCGCACACCCTCTGCTTCAGCACGATGGCCTCCGTGATGCTTCATCCATGCCTGAGCATGTTTCCTCTGCTGCTCCCTCTGCTTGAAGAAATCAAAGTGTGACCCATTCCACTGTTTCCTGCTAAAATGCACCCCTCACCATCCAAGTCAAATGCCACTGTCTACATCGCAGATGTCAAAGCTGAAAAGAACTTTAGAAACGGAGGGTCAAAGTCAATTCTTTCCCTGTTACCTATGAGGAAACCGAAGCCCAAAAGGGTTAAGGGTCTTCCTCTAAGTCACACAGCTGGGTAGTTCTAAGTCAAAGACATAGTCAGGAAACCAAATCAGCTGACTTATGGTTGGGGGCATGTCATTGCTATGATGCCCTGATGGCTGCCCTGTGAAAAAGTCCTCTCCTCTTTCTAGGAGCACCAGAGTATTTACACTCTGTCTGGAATCTCCACTACTTTAGGTCAGAGCTGTGTGTTTGTGTCTATATTCCTAAGTACCCGCTCTGTATCCTACCCATCATGTTATCCCAGTGCTCAGTTACCACTGCATATAGTCAGCCTTCAGTGGGCTGTAACAGTCATTGGACAAACAAAAGAAAACACCAGAAAAATCACCTGCTTCCCCACCTTGGATCCTGTCTCCCTCCCATCAGCTTCCATGCAGTGCCAGAGAGAGCCGCCAACCACCTGCTGGTCTCTCCATACTTCTCTTCAGCTTGAACCCTTAAATGCATACAATAACATCCACAATTTGGCAAGAAAGTCTTGGACAGCCCAGCCCTTCTTACCCTTCCAGACTGGTTCCCTGCCACCCAGAGCACCACCAACTCTCCCTCACCTCTTTATTTTATGCCTGCTGTTCCCTCTCCCTGGGACACACTTCAAGAGTTCTCTTCATTCCCAATTCTCTCCTACACAGCTAACCCCAATTCACCCTGTAAGATCCAAATTTTCTAAGAAGTAGCCTCCTCCAAGTAACCATTCTTGATGACCCACCTCTTCCTTCAGATGAGGTGCCTCCCTCTCTGTTCCCAAAGCACCATGGCATCCCTCCTGTGGTTCTCAGCACAGAGTATTACGTCTGCTTGTCTATGTACCTGCTCCTGTTCCCCACTAGATCATAACTGAGAGCCAGAGCTGTGTTTGCCCCTACAGCACCTAATGCAATATTCAACACATTAAATTGGACTGAAAAATTCTTATTTACTAGGTGCAACTAGACCCAGCAAATACATATATGTGGCATTATTTCATTAAAATATTTAAAAATATGTAGACCTTATGTACATGTCAGCATAATATCAGCAATACTAAGGGGACATGTCCAGAGATCTCAGCTTCTTTGCACTTACTATAAATCCAGTCTTTAAATAAAGAGCATAACATATTTAATGGCGTTATGAATGAACTGCCAGGCATTCAACAATTTGAGGAGTTCCTTTAGTATGGTGACCCAACCAATACAGCCAACCAGCCAGGGTGTATAATCAATATCCAGTAAGCACATGAGTGGAAGAAGAAAGTTCTGATACGGTTGGGGACAGAGCAGAAAGCTCTCCACAGGAAGCCTCACAAGCACCAGGGCAGTCTCCATGGATTCATCTTCTAAAAAGTGCACACAAAGTGACTTCAGGAGACCCACTGGAGATAGCCACTGGGGTCCCCAAGACTTGGGGCTGGGCAGTTGTCAACAGATGGTTAGATGGAAACCCTGAGCCTCAGAGAATTCGCAGTATTAGATTCACACTGTGAAGAATTAGTGACAGCATCCTTGGGCAGGGAACTAAGATAAAGCCAACAGCTAACCCCAGGAAGATCTGACAGCTGCCTCAAGAGGACATACCTGTGCTACTGGACTTGAAAAGAAGGAAGGGAGTATCCAAGTACAAAGGGAAGGGGAAGAGAAACTCCAAGTTTCCCTGAGAAGGTGGCATTCCAAGAAGAGATGGCATTTCAAGAGACTCAAGATTGAACATTCCAGGAAAATTGCCTGTTGGTTAACCTGAGCAGGAGTTAGAGGCTGATGGTATAATCTGATGCTATTTTTTCCTCCCACTGACCTGCAGAACCAATTTACAAACATGCTTTCTTAAGCTGGCCTAAATTCATGCCCTCATAAACAACCGGTTCATGCTCCCTTGGTAAGAGAAGTCACAGTGAGCCACAAAGATGAGTATATTCTATGTAAGATCCTCCCCATCCTCTACACCCACTCCTCCTGTGTTAAAAGCACACAAGGAACCCAGAATTATCACCGAACAGCTCCCCGCCTCTCCCCATTTACTGACCCTCAAACTGGGGAAAAGGCCCCCAAGCCAATTCCTCCTCCAGGCTCTTCCTCTCAACTGGCCTCTTCTCTCGAAGCCTGCAGCCTCTCCTCCCATTCAGGTCTCACCTCCTCCCACATTAAATGTTGCAAGAGCCACTAGCCCTTCCTGCTGCCACCCCCACAATCTGGCTGCATCAACTTGACCACATTTATCTTCCTAAAACAAATAACCTTATTACACTTGCCCAGCTAAAAAACCTTCTAGATTCCCATTTGTTAGGAGATTTGGCCCAAACTCCACTCCTGCATGATGTGATAATGCACCACATGATCCAAGCTGGACTTTCCTGTCTCAGCCCTCACCAGCTCTCCCTCCCTCGCACTGAGTGCCCTGCTAAACCCATGTGTGCTCTCATTCTCGCCCCTCTCAACTTCTACCAGGCTTGGTAGTTCACTTGCTCTGCACAGCACAAGCCTGCTCACATTCATGACCCAGTTCAAATACTACCTCTTTCTTAAAGTCCCTGCCAACCCCTAAACCAGGGTGTTATTCCTGCATTGCACCTGTTGTCCTAGGGTAATTACTGAGAGCATGCACTTACTCTCATACTGCCTTGCTATGGATGATAAATTACATGGCCCTTCTATGTAAAACCTACCTTGAGCCAAAGATAGAACTAGTTACTCATGTAACTGTGTCTTTTGCTAGAGTGCCTATTCCTCAAGGACAATAATACTGTCTTATCTTAGCGGGCACTTAGTGTGTACTTCCAGTATCTACGGACTGTTAGGACCTGAGAGGTGCTCCACGAGCACTAGTGGAATGAAAGAATGAATCTGATTCTTAAAAAATATTGTAGCAATCAACTTTCTCTAAACTTCATCTAAAATTCCAATGGATAGGGATCCCTGGGTGGCGCAGCGGTTTGGCGCCTGCCTTTGGCCCAGGGCGCGATCCTGGAGACCCAGGGATCAAATCCCACATCAGGCTCCCGGTGCATGGAGCCTGCTTCTTCCTCCGCCTGTGTCTCTGCCTCTCTCTCTCTCTCTGTGACTATCATAAATAAATAAAAAAATAATAATAATAAAATAAAAATAAATAAAATAAATAAATAAATAAAATTCCAATGGATAAATTTTCTAAATTAGAATTAAATCTGGAGCACCTGGGTGGCTCAGTCGGTTAAGCATCTGACTTTTGATTTCAGCTCAGGGCATGATCTCAGGGTCCTGGGATTGAGTCCAAGTCAAGTTCCACACTCAGCAGGGAGTCTGCTTGTCCCTCTTCCTCTCCCTCTAACCACCCCACTCCACTATGTGTGCTTGCACATGCTCACTCTCTCTCTCTCTCTCGCAAATAAATAAAATCTTAAAAAAAAAAAATTAGATCTAAAAAGAATCCTGAGCCAAAAAAAAACTTAAAATTAAATTTAAAATACTTAACTTTAAAAAATTTTAAAACCCTGGGCCAAAAGGCAGACCATGAAAGCATCTGCCAAATGAGCCCTTTCTCCAACTCAGTATTTCTCAACTTTTTTTCATTATTTCCCTCTTAAGGAGCCATTAGATATTTTTTCCTAATCATACCCACCATGATTTTTTAATAGCACTGATATATATATATAATAAATACATATATATATATATGTATTATACATTAAAAGAGCAAGTATAGGGCAGCCCGGGTGGCTCAGCGGTTTAGTGCCACCATCAGCCCAGGGCCTGATCCTGGAGACCCTGGACTGAGTCCTACGTGGGGCTCCCTGCATGGAGCCTGCTTCTCCCTCTGCCTGTGTCTCTGCCTCTCTCTCTCTCTCTCCTCTCTGTGTATTCTCATGAATAAATAAATAAAATCTTAAAAAAAAAGAGCAAGTATAAAGTTTATTCTTTTTATTCAATAATGAATTTGGAATAACTGAATATTTTAAGTTAAATTAAAAATTCTAATGCTAACATTTAAATTTATAACTACATTTGCTAAGTAGCTTTTAATGTAATGTATCAAATTACACATGCCAATTTCCAATTTCTACATAATAGCAATGTAACCAAATTTTTTATTTATTTTTTATTTTTTGTAACCAAATTTTTTAAAAAGACATTCAGTAGTGCTATTTCTCTAGCAAAAATAAGACAATTGAAAAATTATCTTCTCAAAAGTTATTTTTTAGGGACACCTGGACAGCTCAGTTGGTTAAGTATCCAACTCTTGACCTCAGCTCAGGTCTTGATCTCAGGGTCATGAGTTCAGGCCTTGTGTTGGGCTAAAAAAAAAAAAAAAAAAAAATTTTAAGTTATTTTTTAGGATGCCTGACTGGCTCAGTCAGAAGAGCATGTGACTCTTGATCTCATGGTTGTGAGCTCAAGCCCCATCTGGTGTGTAGAAATTACTTAAATAAATAAAAATGAAAACTTTAAAAAGCTATTTTTAGTGAAGTTAACTTTTTTTACATGAGAAAATAATTTTTAACTTAAGTAGCTGCTAGATATTCAGATACATTGAATATTTTCTCCTTTCATTACTTGACAACTATTGGTGGACTGAATAACTTTAGTAGGATTAAATAATAAAACATAAACTATTCCTATTTAATCCTCAAACACCAAGTCATGCACAAAAACACTCAAGGCCAAACATGAACAACATCCACAAGACAGCCAATGGGCAGTCTGCACATATGAGGAGGTCACCAAGAGAGAGATGACTTCAAGATCAAGTAAATGGTAGAAAGTCCTCCACTCCTAGCCATCTATTTGCCATAGGTTTATAGTATTGACCTTGCATACATTCTGTGTATCTCCCAAGAACCTGATGTCAACATAATACCCAAGAGAAATTTTAATGAAAATAAGATATTGTTGACCAAGCTCTGAAGGGCTACAAAACCACTCCAATATCTAAGATGTTTCTGCCTCCCTGCAGAAATAATTTTTGCCACCCTTGAGGTTGCAAGCCCTAACTTCTATGTTCCCCCATTTATCCTCCTAGCAACTAAACAGAAAAAAAACAAAACAACAAACACCAGTTCACCCAGGAAAGCACCCCATCTTCCAGCTACCATGACAGCTTCTCTATTACTATCATTTCCTTAGAAACTTTGAAAGAAAAGGAATTCCCATATTATTAGCTCTTCTCCCAAAAAGGAGCCTCCCTCCAAAAAAGCACAGACTTCTGTGGAAGAACACTTAGGACTCATCCAGCTCTGCTTCTTCAGATGAGGAAAAAGATGAGAGAATGAAAAACTTGCTCAATGAAATCACTAGTTACAGACAATGAGACCCCATCAGTCTGGCTCACTGCTCTATCTGCAGGCAGATGTTTCCACACGCAATGAATAAATGGCTACTGGACAAATTAGTGACAGAGAGCCTGGTTCCTCTAATCCCTAGCCTACTACTTTTCCAACTACACCACTTTGTCCCCTTCTACTACCCTAGAAGATAAAACAATGGCCACATAGACTATCAAACATATATTGTTTAAAAAGCTCCCCAACTGAAATAAGCCACCTTAGTTTCACATGCCAAGTAAAACTGACCAAGAGGGTCTTGTTCACTTGTGGTACAGTGCTTGCTTCAGCCCCCTGAAAGATAGGGACTTTTTACAAATAAGTCAAGTGTACCCAGTCCACAATGCAATACTTCTTACTTGCTTACCCTGCCTGGAGCTCTATTCTAGAGTTCCTGCACACATGTCATATATCCATCCTTACCTAGCCAGAGAATCCTTGAGAGCTAAAACTATGTCTTCTCTTTCTAAGGCACCTACCAAGTTTGAGAACAGAGCAAATGTTCAATAAAACTCTGCAAAATCTCTACCAATAGAAATGATGTATCGTGAGGGACAAAAGTGAATTTGGCATGAACAAAAAAAGTTGTTTGTACTCTGCTCATCTCCTAGGACCCATATAGTACCTTACATGTAACAAGAATCTAATAACTACTGAATTTTAAAAATGAAAGATACAGCAAACACTGAGAAATTATTAAGCAACATCATCTCTGCTCCTTTTCATTCATTCAACATATGTATATTTACCAAGAATCTGTGTGCCAAGCTGTCTGCTGTTCAACACCTAACTTATTCCACAGAACTAGAGTCCTCCTCCCTAGTCAATGCATTTCAACGCTTCAATTCATACTGTAGATAGTGGGTATGGCTAGGCTGGCTAAAGGTCTCTATATGCCCAGGACAGTCCCAGTTTACACCTATTGTCCAAGTATTAATTATTAATAATATCTCCTTTCTCTCTCAACAACACCCTGGTCTTGACAATTATATTGCCCTAAGAGTACCAAATCTTTTTAGACAAAACAGACTAGGGATTCAAAATTTTCAATCCACATTTACTGTGTACCGCCAGTCTTCTTTCCTCATTTATAATAGCAGCATAACACGGACAAAAGTAACCGGTTATACAGAGGGAAGTAGCTGGGGATCGGATGGAACACGAAATTGAGATCACACCGTAGAGGGCCTTGCATGCCAGACTTATGAATATTTAATTTAACATACAATAGACAGCCATAAAAACTTTTAAGGGAGTGTATGCATAGTCAAAGCACCATGCAAATTTAACTACCTCGATTATAGAAAAGGACTAAGACAGGAGGAAAGAAAAACAGAAGGCTCCAGGTCATACCAAAAGACAGTCTAAGGCTATAAATAAAGAAAGGTTGTCATGGATGAAAATAGCAACAAATACGCTATTTCATCATTTGCCTTTAGGTGTACTTTAAAAGTTTCGACAATAAAAAGATGCAACTTGGCAAGCTTCGGTACCTTGGTCTGTGGTCTCGGGGGTCCTCGCTGCAAGGGGCTGGCTGTAAGGAAGGTTTTTAACAGCTAACAGCCTGGCCTGCCCTATTGCCTGTCAACCGCGTAAAGGAGTTGTAGTTTGGTTTTTGTTTCGTTTTTATTTCAAGGACTACACTGAAAACACTGCACTCATTGTCAGGAGTTTCCCGACATTAAAGAGATGCACAGGAATCTTAACCTGCCTCCTCCAGATCTTCCACTATTGCATCATTTGAAACCAAACCTCCGGCCGCGACTTGTAAAATTCAAGTCAGGTAAGATGGCAGCAGCAGCAGCAGCAGCAGCAGCAGCCGCCGCCGCGGCAGCACCCCGATTCGCCCGGCCTCCACTTCCAGCGCGAGAGGGGGCGCGTCCCCGAGGCTGCCAAGCGCTGCAAGTGCGCCAAAGCGCAGGTCCGGCGCGCGCCCCCGGGTGCGCAGACCCCCGCGCGCCCGCCCCAGGAGGAAGTGGCTCGTGACTCAGTGACTTAAGCGCAGTCGAGCAGTCGGGAGGCGGGAGTCGGTCCTCGAAGCCACAAGCCGCGGACCCGACGGGAAAGGCCTGTGCCCTGGGGACGGAGCAGAAAGCACCAATTCCCGGGCTGCTGCTCCGGTCCCCCAGCCCTCCGGCCCCCCGCAGCCCCCGCCCTGGGGCCCGCTCGTGCGGACGCCCCTGGGGCTCCTTCTTCCCGCGGTGTCCTCCTCCTGTCACTGCCTGGAAACTTCCACAGAAGTGAGAGTCCCACAAAACCCAGAGGGCGGCCGTCGGGACTTCAGGGTCAGAGCCCACACGAGCCCAGGCGCTGCGGGAGCGGCTCAGACCCGCGCAGGGCTGCGGGCCCGGCGCCCCCGCGCGCTCGCACCCAGCCACGCGCGGCCCCAACGCGCTGTCCCCCCCACGACCCCGCGGGGCCCGCGCCCAGGCGGTGCCCCCCCGCAGCCCCCGCCCCCGCCCCCGCCCCCGCCCCCGGGCTGGAGGTTGCCGGGCCCGGCCTGGGGACCAAGGGGGCGGGACCCTGGCTGTCCCTCCGGCTCGCTCATCCCTCGCGGACTCGGAGGCAGCGCCTGCACCCCCACCAGCCGGTACCTCGTCCGCCTCGAGCTCGGCTCCGTTGCCCACCAACGCCATGTCCCTCCTCAGGCCGCCGCCACCCAAAAACCGAACAGGGAGCTCGGGGCCGACTCGGTTTCTGGGCTCCCGGCTCAGCCCAGCGCCGGCAAGGGAGGAAGGGGGCGGCCCCGCGCTCCGGCCGGTCCCGGGCGGGGCCAGCGCGCAGCGGAGCCGGCGCTTTCCCCGCCCCCGGCGCCCGCGGACCTGCGGAGCATCCATTGCCCCCGCGGGCGCCGAGCCGGCAGCCCGGCCTCGCCCCGCCCCCCGCGGCCTCGCCCCGCCCCCCGCGGCCTCGCCCCGCCCCCCGCGGCCTCGCCCCGCCCCCCACGCGGCTCACACTGAGGAGCCAACCACGTTCCCGCAAAGCGTCTCAGGCCCCAGGCTCCGGACCCCTCGGGGGCGGGGTCGCCGGGGGCGGGGCCCTCGGGGGGCGGGGCATCTCGCAGAAGGTGACTTTGGCCTTTGGCCCCTCTTCGCCCCGGGTACTGGAGCGGCCCAGCGTCCTGCGCTGGGCGGGGGGCTGGTGCCAAACTGCAGCCCAGAGGACGCCAGGCTGACCGGGTCGAGGCCAAGACCGCTACCCTTGAGGCGGGTGGAAGTGTCTACCTGGCCCTTGGGCCAGTGCCAGCCCGCCTCCCTCATCAAGTGGACACCCCGTCTCCCAGGTAGTGGGGACCAGAGGGACACGATCCCCCGTCACCCAGAAACTTCTGTCACACCGCCTTTCCAGACACTATGTCAGATAGAGGCACGCAGTGTTTGCTTCTGTGTATGTTTGAAAAATAAAATCCATGAGACAGGTATTGATACAACTTGGAGCTCCTCTACCTCTCCTCCCGTTCCCCTATCATGTTATGTCCCCATAACATCCTACACTGACCCCTTTTGTAACCCCAAATATATGTATCTAATTCGTGCGTGAACTGTAAGCTCCATGAGGGTAGAGATGCTGTCCTCTTCCAGGCTGTGTCCCCAGAACCTAGAACAATGTCTTACACATAGCAGATACTCAACAAATATTTGTTGGCTGAATTTAGAAATTTATTCTTGGGGCATCTAGGTAGTTCTGTGGTTGAGCTGCCACCTTTGGCTGAGGTCGTGATCCTGGGGTCCTGGAACCAAGTCCTGCATCAGGCTCCCCACAGGGAACCTGCTTCTCACTCTGCCTATGTCTCTCTGCCTCTCTCTGTGTGTCTCATAAATAAATAAATGCAATCTTTAAAAAGAGAAAAGTTTATTCTTTTTTAAAAATTTTTTTTGAGAGGGAGAAGGTGGGAGACAGAGAATCTTAAGCAAGCTCAACCCCCAGCAGGATGGGGGCAGGGCTCCATGTCATGACCCAAGCTCAAATCAAGAGCCTCCACTTATCTGACTGAGTCACTCAGGCACCCTTAGGAATGTATTCTTGCTTCTAACATGTAAAATAATTAAACTATCCAAATAAAAAGTTAAAAGCTGTATCTTTTAGGGCTGGGGGCATATTTTGTCTGCTTTATTCTACACACAAAAAAATTCACCAAATTTAAGTATGTAATTCTATGACATGTTTACAAAACGCCATCCCAATCATAATATAGAGCACCTTACAAAGTTCCCTGTGCTCCTTTGCTATCAATTTCCTACCCCCACTCCCTTGCCTCTGACAACCACTGATCTTCTACTTTCTATCCCCATTGTTTTGCCTTTTCTAGAATTTCACATAAATTGAATCAGAGAGCATGTGGTCTTTTGCATCTGGCTCATGAAAAGCTACTTAATCACCATTTAGTGATAATGATAAAAATAGCTAATATTTATTGAGTACTTACTAAGTATCAGGACTATGAGCACCACCTATACATATTATCTCTCTCTCTCTTTTTTTTTTTTTTTTTTTTTTTTAATGATAGTCACACAGAGAGAAAGAGAGAGAGGCAGAGACATAGGCAGAGGGAGAAGCAGGCTCCATGCACCGGGAGCCCGACGTGGGATTCAATCCCGGGTCTCCAGGATCGCGCCCTGGGCCAAAGGCAGGCGCTAAACCCTGGGTCAGGGATCCCCATATTATCTCATTTATACTTCATAACCCCATTAAGTAGGTACTATTATCAGTAAGCTGAGGCTAAGAGAGTTCAAGTGACTTGTTTCAGCTCAGACAGCTATGAATCAAATAAGGATGCCTAAATCTGAACTCCAGCAGTCTGACCATAATGGGTACCTGGTAACCACTGTTCTGTACTGCCTCCAGCCACTCTGCTTCTCTTATTTGTTTCTGTACACCAACTGCCTACAGATGTCTATTACACACATTTTCAGAGTCCCCTCTGCATCTTTGAAACTTCTCTAAGATTTTAACAATTCATTATGTAACTTTATAAAAGAAAAATAAAATGGTTTCTATCCCATATACAACATGAAAAAATATGATTGTGGTGATGGTTGCAGAACTCTGAATTTTCTACAAATCATTGAATTGTATGCTTATGGGTGAATATTATGGTTATCTACAAAATATCTCAATAAGGACATTTTTTTCACTGGTTGACACATTTCTTTAGATGCTCTTAGGATCAAATGTATGGGACTAGGAGGGAACTAAAGGTCTTTTAATTCCAATACTCCTGAAAATTTCCATTCCTCTTCCCCACTTCCTCCCTTTTCTGTTTATGCTTCACTTTCTGAGGCTAGATTTCCTGTCTCGATCCAGATTCTACTCTGTATTACTCACACATGATTCTGCTTTCATTGGTTTTCATTGGTTCCTAAATTAATATCACATCTTTTTTACGTGAAACCATCTATCTCATTGGTGGCTTCTTCCTTTCCTGTATGCTTTGTTACTGTCTCACAAATTTCATCTCAAATTTTGAAAAAATACAAAAGAAGTTGGCTCTAATTAGTGACATGATGATGTTGTAATGAGAAGTCTGATTTTTCAGGAATCTATTCTTATAAAGTTCAGGGTTTGTTTTTGTTTTTTTAATATCCGATATCAAATCTGAAGATCTGTATGTCTTAAATTCACATCACTAGATAAAGCAACACTCTAGATCAGCAACACTCGTTATTTCTAAGAAAGCCAATTGTAAATATTGAATGAATACGTTCTAGCCACTGGCACATCTAATCAAATTTGCTTTGCTCCTGGCAGATGCCAACTTTCTCTGCACACGTATGATTTTGCGGGGTCATGAATCACAAATATAATACAACCTTTTTCAAAAAAGTATTCGAATGGATTCATTTTTGCAACAGAATTCATTGCCAGTTTGCTGATAACATTGTACTCTTAACAGTCAAGTGAGAGTACTCAAATATTTAATTTCCCAAAAGTAACTAACAGAGTGATGAAGCAAGAGTGAGTGTCTTATTTGTTTTTTACTTTGAAAGCACACCTACTGGGATCTGTTTGGAATTCAAAATAATTCTAATATTGCTCACAATCTTATCTTTAGTATTCCTGAACCTGTTACCCTTAGTTGACCTAGGGTTTTCTGTGCATGCTTGATTTAAATAAAAGTTGCATCTTCATCATTTGTGTAGTGGGAAAGAGAGTGGTTGTCCATTTAGGAGAGAATAATTTTAGATGTTCGTATCCATGAAATAAGTGTTCATTGTAAATTAAGCATTTGTCAATGGCTTTGTCTCACATTCCTCAAGGAGAATTTTCCCCTCCAACATAGCCTTTCCCTCCCAATTACAAGCTCCCATACCCTCCTACTGCCTTCATAGCACTTTTTCCTACCTGAACCATCTTGTCCATTTGTTTACATGTTCATGGTCTACCTCCCTCGACAACACCCCCTCACACACCCTATAATGTAAACTCCATCTGGGAAGGCACCCTGTGTTTCATGTTTCTAACAGAGAACCCCAGTACCCAAAACTTATCAGATATTTAATAAATGGTTATTGAGTGAACAAATGAAAGTATCAAAAGTTCATAATACACAAAGAATTTTGTTTAGACCAAATGCCAATACTATAGCAGAGTACATTTTTTTAAAAGCAGATAACCAATAATAATGAGGGAGATTAAAGATGGCAAATTGGGCACCTGGATGGCTCTGTGGTTGAACATCTGCCTTTGGCTCAGGGCATGATCCCAGGGTCCTAGGATCAAGTCCCACATCAGGATCCCTGCAGGGAGCCTGCTTTTTCCTCTGCCTATGTCTCTGCCCCTCTCTCTCTCTGTATCTCTCATGAATTAATAAATAAAAGCTTTCAAAAAATAAAGATGGCAAATTACATGAAACCCAAAAAGTACATACTGTTTTTCTTAGGATAATGTGCAAGGTATGATAACTGTCCTTTTTTTTTAAGATTTTATTTATTTATTCATGAGAAACACAGAGAGCGAGAGAGGCAGAGACACAGGCAGAGGGAGAAGCAGGTTCCATGCAGGGAGCCCGATGTGGGACTCGATCCTGGGACTCCAGGATCACATCCTGGGTCGAAGGCTGGCGCTAAACCACTGAGCCACCCAGGGATCCCCTGATAACTGTCTTTAATGTCAACTCATTTTTTCAAAATTATACAAGAGCTAAGCACTTAGAGTTCTCTCAGTGACCTAAAAGGGATTAATTCATGTTTCTGGGAGAGGCTTAAATGCTAGGGGGAAAAAAACCGCATTATTTAGTGGAGGCTGAAATCCTCCCTTAAGAATATCCCTATTCTAGGCATCTGGAGCTGGGTAAACATTCATTTTGCCCTATTTGTCAGTTCTTTGTTATAAATATATATTTGTATGTAAATACATGTTTATAAATTATGTATATATATATATATATATATATAATCTTTCCAGTCACCTTCCTATTTATTTTCCCTATATCTCTTTAAATTACATTAATCTCATTTTTTCAGGTGAGGAAAGTGAGGTCCAGAGAAGAGAAAAGCAACACAAAGACTAACTTTGACAAATGAGACCTCTGAGTAGTGTTGAAGATTTAAAACCAAGAATACATATAGAATCTGTGGCAGAGACTGCTCATTGCCACCTGCTGTTCAATCTCCCTTTGTTCCATCAGTAAGAGAACCTAATTTTTCTTAAAGAATTTATTTATTTATCTGACAGAGAGAGAGAGAGTACAAACAGGGTAGGGGCAGAAGGAGAGAAGCAGGTGCCCCACTGAGCAGGGGGACCCCCCCTGACTTAGGGCTCTATCCCAGAACCCTGAAATCATGACCTGAGCCAAACGCAGATGCTTAACCATTGACTGAGCCACCCAGGCGCCACAGAACCTGATTTTATATAAGGTAGCCCGGTACCCAGCTAAAAGACTACATTTTCAAGTACTTCTTTACAACTAGGAATGGCTCATATAATGAAATTCTGGCCAATGAAATATATTATATTTGACTTCCAGGAAAGTTATTTAAAGGGAAATATGACTCACCAAGACATGTGCCTTTTCCCCCTTCTGCCTCTTCTCCTTCCCACAGCCTAGAAGAGATGTCATAGTTGGAGCTCCTGCCATCCTACTAGACCATGAATTAATACCTTGACAATGGAAGCCATGAGCTAGAATAGTGGATCAAAGAGACAAAAGGAATCTGGATTCCTGATAACAGTGGAGCTGCCTCACAAGTACTTGACTACCAATCCCATATTTATATTATATGAACAATAAATCAATTGTTACTTTGTTTAAGCCACCATTATACTGAGTTTTCTGTTAGATGCCAACAAACCTAAATCTAAATATACACGTATCTAATTCAAAGTGTTATTAGATGTCCTGGGTTTCCACATACCTTCCCACTTACTCAGCGGAAGCTTCTGTAGAGCTTCCCGTTAGTGTTGGACTAGCATAGGTGACTTGGAGCAGTCTGGCAGCCCATGTATACCTCTCCTGAGGGCATTTCCTGCAAGTCCTCCTTCCCTGGCAATGCTGGGCCTTTTTTTCTGGTATGTATCCCTTCACATTGCTAGAGGTTTTTCTTGTCTTACAAGTCCAAATATTTTCCACATTCCAAAGGATACTAGCATCTTTTTTTCAGTGATCTTCTCACTGTATTTCATGCATAAGTTTAGTAAACCAATAATTATCTCTGACCATCTTCAATTCTATTCTCACAGCCTCCTTTAGGTCCAGTATTTACAACACTATTGATTTGGCACCTTGGCTTAAACAGGCAATTCCTGCACTCACCTAGAGGAGGAGTCACAGACACAAACCTTCTTGGTAAGACTTACAGGTAGTAACATCCATATTCTGAAACCAGTTTTGACTTTTGACTTGTAATAACTCGCTCTAAGTGTCTCAAAGTGATGATTCTCAAACTTGAGGATGCATCGGAATCATCTAGAAGGCTTGTTAAAACACAGATTTCTGGCCCAACCCCCAGTTTCCCATTAGGTAGACATGAAGTGGGACCCACTTGTTACTATAGCTGTTGGCTGCTGCTGGAGCTCCTAATTCAAGAACCATGCCTTATCAACCACTGTTCTAAATTATGGCAAGCACGTGAGTCCTTCGGGCACAAGCAGCCTACCTGCCAGATGTAGCCCACCAAGAGCTCAGGATGAGAAACGAGATAAGTGCTTTTGTGTTGCTACTTAGCACACAAGGTTTCACATGAACATTCCATCTCAATGAAAGGCTGTGACAGTTTTCTCCTTGATATTCTTTCAACAACAGTAAAATCCAAGTGGTAAGAATATATCTTTACTTTTCCATGTGACTCAATAAAACCACCTTCGTTTCATTTTCATAAATTTTAATTTTTGTTTGGTTGATTGATGTGGAAAAAAAAAGGTAGGTCTTCACTGCTCCAAGTGAGCCTGACTTCCAGGCAGATATCAGACCACCAGGAGTAAAGTCTCACCTCCTGGCTCCTTGAAACCTGGATTTGTGACCTTTGAACAATGCACTTTAATATTTTCATGTTTTGGGGGTGTGTCAAATATAGAATACAGGATTAAAGTACATAAATGCTTGGATTCTAATTGTCGGGCTGAAAAAAGCCTCCGAGGGGTGCCTGGATGGCTCAGTTGGTTAAGCATCCAACTCCTGATTTTAGCTCAAGTCATGATCTCAGCCTCATGAGACTGAGCCACATGTTGGGCTCAGCACTCAGCAGGGAGTCTTCTCTCTCTCTCTCTCCCTCTGTTCCTTCCCCAACTGCCACCTCATATGCATATGCTCACTCTCTCTAAAAGAATAAAATAAAAATTAAAAATAAAAGAAAGACACCCTCCTTCACTTACAGTTATGATGGCATGTGGGTGATGAGTGGAAATAGCCAAGTAAGTAATTTTTCATGTTCCCAAATTCCCAGATATCTCAAGTAATTTCCCCCACAATGTCATATTAGCTAATGTGCTTAAGGGGAAAAAAAGACTTGTAAGGTAAAACCATTTTTGCTATTTGATATACTTTGTACTACCTATATACCATCTCTTCTCTTTGATGCTTTCAACTGGCTTGGAATTCCCCATTGGTTTCCCAAAGGACAGCTTTATCTGGAAACATATATAAATATTGAAAATTAGGCTCATATAGTCAATAATATTGTAATAACTTTGTGTGGCAATAGATGGTAACTAGGCTTACAGTGGGGATCACTTCATTATATATAAAAAATACTGAATCAAGGATCCCTGGGCAGCTCAGTGGTTTAGCGTCTGCCTTCGGCCCAAGGTGCGATCCTGGAGACCCAGGATCGAGTCCCACATCAGGCTCCCTGCATGGAGCCTGCTTCTCCCTCTGCCTTTGTCTCTGCCTCTCCTTCTCTGTGTCTGTCATGAATAAATAAATAAAATCTTTAAAAAAAATACTGAATCACTACGAGGTACACTTGAAACTAGTAGGATATTATATGTCTGCTATACTTCAAATAGATAGAAGGAGAGGAAGAAAGGAAGAAGTAAGGAAGGAAAGAAAGAGAGAAATTATAAGAAAATAAAGTAGGCTCCAGGGTGACAGCCCTCAGGTGCAGCATGGGGGCCTCTGACTGGCTCAACAGTGCATCTGGGGGGAGGGTCAGCACAATATTATTTCTGCATGTCTGGACTGTTCTCTTGTCTCCTAAGCATTTCCACAACAGCCCTGTGAGGGAGGCAGGGCTCACATTACACATGAGAACACCAAGGCTCTCAGATGACTTGCCCAAAGTCACTACTGAGTACATTTCGTCAAGGCCCTTTACCAAAAGGTTTTTGTTTTTGTTTTAAGATTTTATTTATTTATTCATGAGAGACACAGAGAGAGAAGCAGAGACATAGACAGAAAGAGAGTCAGGTTCCCCACAGGGAGCCTGATGTGAGACTCGATCCCAGAACCCAAGGATCACACCCTGAGCCAAAGGCAGATGCTCAACCACTGAGCCATCCAGACATCCCATCTAAAAGGCATTTTTAAGAGATATAACCATCACCTGGAGGCCATTTCTGGAGAGATTAGAAAAGACTTAAATACCCCAAATCTGCCCCAGTACCACAAATATATCCCAGAAATTTGTTAACTCCTCTACACCTATCTGCCACCCCACTGGCTGTTAGTTTTGGCATTAGCAGGCAATTCCAGGCCTTGGAGGACATAGACCCTTGAGAGACTCAAAATGTGTTTTGATGGTGCTATTCATGCACAAGGGATCGATAAAAATCAGAGTTGTCAAACTATGAAGTATGTCAAAGTAAGTCCAAAGGAGTGCCTCCTGTAGCTAACAAGTCTTGACCCAAAAAATCTGTCCAAAGGCACCAAAGAGACCCAAAGAAAGTAGATTCTGAAGACAGTTGGGGGTCTCACAGCTGAGAGAGAATTTACTAACTTACTCTGTGACTTTCTTGTTTTTTATATTAGCCAGAGGACGTTCTGTGCAGTTAGGTTGATTCAAAGAATCTGAGGACAGAGTGCAGGGTAACCAGCACAGCTGGAAGTAGAGAAGAGATACCCAGGAAAGGGAAGAGGTAGAGGGGAAAGCTCGAACTTCTTGGAGCATATACTCTTGCCCAGATCTCTGACTAACCCCCAAGCCATGTATATGGGAGGCCCACTGGAAGCAGCTCAGCTAGGCTTAAAAGAACCGAAATAAAATTTCAGCAGCCCCTCATCAAAGGGGAAAGAGTGTTTATGTTTCCGTTCAACCAAGTTAACCGATTAAAAGAGAGTGACCATGGAGATCACTTCATAATGTATATAAATGTTGAATCACTATGTTGTACACCTGAAACAAGTATAATACTGTGTATCAACTATACTTCATTAAATAATAATAATTCAATCCTCTGAAGATGATCTAAAAGAATCCAATTCAAACTCTGGCCTACTTGATTCCAAAAACTATCTTCCTGGCTGCTGCACTTTCTCTCCTTACACTCTGCTTAAGGGATCTCTTTTCAAGCATTGTAGGTGACAAATGGCAAAATTAGCACATCCTCCTTAAGAAGTTTGGCCACAAGGGTTAAGAGTTTAAAATTTTGAATAACTTTGGATTCAATAATTCTTCTCCAGGATCTTACCTTTTAGAAACAAGCAGGTAAGAGTGCAAAGATATATGAAAGAAAGATATATGGAAAAAAATTGTAATCGTAACACTGTTTTTAAATTTTAAAATTGCTTATTAACTATCAGATTGCCAAAGATCAAAAAGTTTGATAAAATGCCATGTTGAAAACGGTTATTATTGATAATGGGACTCTCATGTTACAACTCTGATAATTTGGCAATAACCTACAAAAACTACAAAATCTCAACAACCCCACATCTGGGAATTTATCTTACAGATACACTCACATATACCTAAAACTACCTATGTACTAGGTTACTCACTGCAACAATATTTGCAATAATGTAAGTTTGACATCTAACTACCCATCAACAGGAGATTACCTAAATAACTCGTGATACTTCCAAATAATGAAGTGTTATTGAGCCTTAAAAAATAAAATACATAAGAATAAGGAAGTACTGTAAGTACTGACACAAAATCACCTCCAAGATATATTATTCAGTGAAGTAAGAGAGGCACTAAATGGTGGTAATTGTTCCCCAATATTCTTTGACTCTTCTTCCAAAATTTTTAGCCAGATATTTAGTCATCTGGAATGCATTGTTTTTCCCAGTGTCCCTTGCAGCTGGCCATGGCCATGTGCTTGAGGTCTCCTCAATGAGTTATAAATAAGACAATTACTTCCCAGCTTTCAGGATCCTTCCGTAGGCACAATGTTCTGTAGCCCTGCCCCTTTCTCTTCATCGGACACATCCTTCATTGGATGCACTCCATCCTGCTGCCTGGAACATGATTGTCTCACGCCAGTTCATAAATGTGCTGGAAAGAACCTGAATCCTTCTTGGAGCTTAAGCAAGTACCAGCTCTAGACCACGTTCTCTTGGAATTTTACACAAGGGAGAAATAAGCTTACATCTTGTTTAAATCCTAGCTACTGTGGTTTGGATATTATGTGAAGCTGACTCTAATCCTAACTCCTCCGCAGGTATAAACATGCAAGGCTTCTGTTAGATATGGCTAAACTGCCCTCCAGAAAGGCTGTGCCAAGCTGTACTGCACTGAGTACTAGACGAACAGGTAGAGGGCTCTCTTTGCTGCACTGTGCTACCTCTCAAATACCACCTCCCAAATGCCAGGTGCCAGCTGTCTTCTGGATCCAGAGACAGATAGAAAGGACCCACAAACATGACCTCAATGCCAGAACAGTACCACCAGTATGAAGGGACTTCAAAGGTTCAAAGGTCCAGGCTTTCCTTACTGACACTGGTTTCACCTAACCCTTTCTCTTCCACTTTCTGTAGATGCCAGAGCTCTTCGTCTCTTCCCTTCTTTTGTTGTTGTTCTTTTTTTTTTTTTAAGATTTGTATTTATTTATTTATTCATGACAGACACAGAGGGAGAGAGAGGCAGAGACATAGGCAGAGGGAGGAGTAGGGTCCCTGAGGAGACCCCAGTGAGGGACTCGATCCCAGGACCGTCAAAGGCAGAGGCTCAACCACTGAGCCACCAGGTGCCCTGCTGTTGTTCTATTCTGAGTCTCCTGTGTCACCTGACATGGTCCCATTTCCCAGTGGGAAACTAAGAATTTGGATGTCTGCCCCTCAAATAGAGCAGGAAAGAGCAGCAATCCTGCCCTCTGTCTGCTTCCTGTCCACTGAGTGGAGGGTAGCACTGGCTAGGAGGATGGGGCTCCCCATCCAGTCCTGACCCCGAACATCAAACTAGCAGAAAACGACAAGCAAGAAGCAATTTATTTCTTTCTCCAACTGCCCCTTCTTTCTGGTTATGTTATTTTCTGCTCCTGGGTGGAATTGGGCAGGTGCCATAGCTTGTTGCATCACTCAGAGATATTCTAGAGTCCAACCAAATAATCATAATACTCCAAATATCATTCAATTTAAATCTTCCTTCCACCCTGTTTCAAGCTTTTGCAGCAGAGAAAGAGTAAACAGCCTGTTTTTTTCTCCTGTCTTATGCTTCCTCCCGACTTCTGTCACTAGCTATGGTTTTGGGACCCTCATAGGACAGCTGTTGGAGGGTGCACACTGGTAAGTCCTGGAAAGCTAATGCACAGGGTAGTGAATATAAACAACCTTATATTGCAGTCCTCAAATTTGCTAAGAGATTAGAACCTAATTATTCCAACCACTAAAAAAAATGATAATTATATAACGTGAATAAGGCACTAATTATCAACTGCTACAATGGCAATCATATTATAATGCATACATGTATCAAACTAATATGTTGTACACCTTCAATGTATATGATATTATATTTTAAATTCATTTCCATTAAAAATAAAAATAAGTAAAAATTTAAAATTGGGGTGGGGGGAACCCTACAGGGTTGGAATAACAGAAATAAAGAGCATAAAAGCTCTTACTTGGGCAGCCCAGGTGGCTCAGCGGTTTAGCACCGCCTTCAGCCCAGGGCATGATCCTGGAGCCCCGGGATCAAGTCCCATGTCGGGCTTCCTACATGGAGCCTGCTTCTCCCTCTGCCTGTGTCTCTGCCTCTGTGTGTGTGTGTGTGTCTTTCATGAATAAATAAATAAAATCTTTTTAAAAATTTTTTTAAAAAAGCTCTTACTTGACTAGTGCTGGTGCACTCTTTGTGTGGTAGATTGCAAACGTTGATCCTTCCTCTCACAGAGGGCCTTTGCAGATTCTTTGGAAACTTCTGTGTGAAAAAAAAAAAGAAAAGAAACTTCTGTGTGTATGGGTTTTAGTTTTCCCCATCCCCAGTGCTTCCTACAGAAGATGCTTCTTTTGGGGATGGAGCGGGTAAGGAGGCAGGACCCTTCACCTCTCCAGGTGATCTTGGAAAATGTCCAAGGGTCCCATTAATGACAACCTACAATCAGTCCATTGTGAAGGCCTTATCTAATGGTATCTGAGAAATACACACTTGTCCCTAATGTCAGAAGACCTCCAGCTTGCCCTTCCTTCCTGCTCTGTCCTCAGCCAGCCTTCACCTAGAGCTCCCCCAGCATCGGCAGAGAACAATGCCTATGCTCCCAAGCTCCAGTGATGCCTATCACATTTTCTGAGTGGTCCTAACTGAAAACTGCTTTGCTAGAGTAGAAGAGAAGGAACCGTCCCCAGCTGCCTCTTCTCTTCTACAAGAGTTGGGCAGAGGGAGAACTTGCTTCCTTTGCATGTGCCCCAGAGTTGGTCTAGTCTCTGCCTTGCCTGTAAGTGTGCCTTTGGCACACATTGTTTTATAGGCCTTTGGGGCTTCCCAAGCCTAAAGGCAACAAGTTTCACATTCAGCATCCTTTATTACTTATATATGCAGACAATAATCTGGAAGGATACAGAAGAAACAAGTAACATTGTTTACCTCCGGGGGCTCCTGGCTGGCTCAGTTGGGTTAAGCATCTGCCTTTGGATCAGGTCATGATCCTGGCTGGGTCCTGAGATAGAGCCCAACTCAGGCTCCCTGCACAGCGTGGAGTCTGCTTCTCCCTCTGCGCTCCCCCTACTCTCCCTTTGTCCTTACCCTGTGCTCTCTCTCCCTCAAATAAATAAATAAAATCCTAAACCAACAACACTATTTGCCTTTGGGCAGAAAAACTGTTAGGTCCACAGGGGCAGACCAAAGAATTTTCAGAATACGCTAGAGAGATACCCTGCCAAAATGTCTCCATTGCTTTTCTCGTAGACTATCTCTTAGTTTTAAATAACCAAACTTATTAGAACACACCTATTTCTCAATACATTAACCAAACTTATCAGAACACACCTATTTCTCTGATAAGTTCGGTTATCAGGAAAAGTCTTGAGTTATATTCTGAATACAATGGATAGACTATCAGTATCTCATTTAGAGGCTTTTGTAAAGTCCACTGAGTGTCAACAACAAGGTCCTTCCTCAAAGATGTTGCTGATGCAGAGACATTACCTGTTAAGTAATTATTGTTCACAGCTATACTGTTTAGTGAGATGGAGCCCTTTCCAGGCTAACAAAATTGTTTAACTGTGTTTTGATGACATTTTAAGAAACTTAGGACAGTTGGGGTCGATATTTAATGCATTATAATTTTTCTCACTTAATGTATTTACTAGAGTATTGTCCCTTAATACTGCCAAAGTAGGGGCACCTGGGTGGCTCAGTGGTTGAGCATCTGCCTTTGGCTCAGGGCGTGATCCCAGGGTCCTGCGATACAGTCCCGCATTAGGCTCCCCACAGGGAGCCTGCTTCTCCCTCTGCCTGTGTCTCTGGCTCTCTCTGTGTCTCTCATGAATAAATAAATACAATCTTAAAAAATATATATGCCAAAGTAGGATTAAGCTCTCTGTATCTTTTATTTGACTAATTTGGCTTATTTTATTTGACTTTACTCAACTTATTTGAGTAATGATATGTCCCCAGACTCTGAAAAGTTAGATGTTGGCTTATAAGTGTTTGATAAGTTCTGTTCAGAAAAAAAAGTTTTCCCCAAAGGCTAAAGTTTTACTGCCCTGTAGTACCTTAAGCAGTTTTTGCATTCCAGTTACCAACCTTATTTTATATTCTTTCTTTCAATGGCTATAGGAACATACATTTTTCTTATGTTCCTCTGAACCAGTGTTACTCTCCTACTGGTTCCCTTTTTAATGAATTAGATTCATTTTCTTAGCATATGCTCTCCAATGTTTATACAAGTCATGTTTTTAACTTTCTGAAAATTCTAAAATTATAATTTACAAGCTGAATGAAGAAATTATATAATCACAATCATATCGTTACATTTATATAAAATGATGTATGCATATGAATATGTAAAAAGAAATATTTGAAATAATTTTATAGAAATAGTAACATTCATGGTTTTCTTTGAATGGTAGGATTCAGAGTTTTTTACTTTCTTTTTCATACATTCCTCTATTGTTTACATTATTTTACAATGAACTTGTATGACTTAAAATTAGAAAAAATCGTAATACAACTGATCCTCATTATTCATGGTAGTTGTGTTCTATAAAGTTGACAAACAACACATTAGCAAATACTGAACCATTGCTCCTTGGAGAAATATGGGGGTAGTTTCCTGCAAGCTCTGGCCACACATTTTTGCCAACTGATGAATATATAACCTTGTTTTATGTGTGTTTTCTGTCCAAAGACATGTATTTATTTGATATACATTGTTTACTAATTGTATTGATTCATGATCAATAGCACTATAACTTATGCTCAGACAAAGCTTATCCACACATGTATTTTCTCTGGAAGGTACATCACAGTCTTCTTGCACTTAGGAACTAAGCAGCACTTCAGCACTACGGTTTGGGGACCATTTTAAGCAGTAAATTCAGCAACAAAAAGTACAATACAATAAAACATGGCACTAAATGGACTACAAAAAGGATACGGTTTATAGCAGGAGAATGAAACAGGAGGCAGAGCATTGCCATGTTTGACATCTCCTGGGAACGTGAGCATTGGATGACTCAAATGTTCCACTGCTTTGCACGTCATGATTTAGAACATATAACAATTCTAAAATTCTAATTTTAGAATGTCAGAAAGTTAAAAACCTGACTCTGATACAAACATATCATGAACACATGCTCAAAATCTACTAGTTCGTTAATAAGGGAAGCAACAGAATAGTACTGCTGATTCAAAAGAGCATAGGAGAGACTTTAAAAGCACCATGAGTGTTGATTTAAGGGTTAGAAATAAATTTTAGTGAGTAGGTCAATCAAAATAGCAAGTCCATAAATAATGCAGATTGACTATAGAGTTATTTTCACCATCTGAAACTACAATACAAAAAGTGTTTTGTATTCCCGTACATAAGTTTTGCATCAGGTACTGGACTCTGAGCTTTAGAAGATGGAGCCCATTCCTTATTCACCACTAAAGCCCCAACAGCTCCTGGAGTGCCTATAGCATGTGCTTAATAAATGTCCTTTTCTCACCATCACTCCTTCCGTGAATGATAAACTTAAGGACATAACAAGGTTTATCTTCAATCCTATAATGAAGTTCTGCTGTTTGGAGATCAGTGGGTGGAAGCATGAACCCCTAGAGGAGACATCTGTCTTTGTTTTTAGCTACCCAGCATTTAAAACTCTGACTGGGTTTCTGAGAGCTCCGATCCATCAGGCAAAGCTTACCTCCTATTTTAAAAAG
Organism: Vulpes lagopus; assembly: GCF_018345385.1. Taxonomy (NCBI): domain Eukaryota; kingdom Metazoa; phylum Chordata; class Mammalia; order Carnivora; family Canidae; genus Vulpes; species Vulpes lagopus. Next base: position 97,070,659 of record NC_054830.1, on the reverse strand, counting down.
CTAAAATGCCAGTGGCTTGCATTCCCAGCCTCCTCTAGAGCTAGGATACCATCAATTACGAGTGTGCAAACTGGGCATTGAATTCAAAGCTTGTACATGAACCAGCAGCATCCTTCAGAATCTATCTTGAAGAGGGGCAGTGACTGTGGAAGCCACTACAAGCCATTTCCAGAATCAGCTGTAGCCACAGTCCTAGTGGGGGTGGTGGGTATCTATTCACTGCCTCTAGCATTGGCAACACCAGGTGCAGCATCTGTGCATGGTGACACATGCACCGGAACATAATAGAGTATTCTTTCTCATTGTGGACAAGCAGACTGCATGTGGAGCATGGATCTGGACATGGGGCTTGATCCCAGGACCCTGATATCATGACCTGAGATGAAACCAAGAGTCAGGGATCCCTGGGTGGCGCAGCGGTTCGGCGCCTGCCTTTGGCCCAGGGCGCGATCCTGGAGACCCGGGATCGAATCCCACATCGGGCTCCCGGTGCATGGAGCCTGCTTCTCCCTCTGCCTGTGTCTCTTCCTCTCTCTCTCTGTGACTATCATAAATAAATAAATAAAAAAAAAAAAAAGAAACCAAGAGTGAGAGGCTTAACCGACTGAGCCACTCATCCACAGCTTTGGCAGAGTACAAATTACAGTATATTAAATAGTATGGAAGGTTTACTACTTTCTGACAAAAGGTCAAGGTTGAAAGGTGGTCTGGCAAATGTGAGAGACACAGATCCTCAAGATCACTTAGGGGTCCAGGTGCCTTCCATTTTGTTCTTCCCTCTAGTCCACGGTTAAAGCCAGGTTAGCACTATTGAACATATTTCAGCCTGCAGGATTGGAACAGAGGAAGTAGAAAGCAAACAGTAACCTTCTAAGTACATGAACCTACAATGTACACATCAGTTCTCACTTCTCATTAGCCGTAATTTAGTCACATACAAGACAAAATGAAAGATGTAGCCTCTAGCTGGGTAGCAGTATACACAGCAAAACTCAGAGGGTTGTATAACTAAAAGGATGAAGTTGGGGATTAATACTAGGGGGCAATTTGCAGTTCTGATTATATATTTGTATTCCACAAACAACTGCTAGCATTTGGTGAGCATGCCCAATGTGCCAGGCACTTCACTTACATTGTCTGACCGATTCTATGTGGGAGATTCTGTTTTGATTCCCACTTAACAGAAAAGGAAACTGAAGCTTAAAGATATAGGGTAAAAAATGTGGTTACCTATAGTCATTCTCCCCTTCCTCCATAGCAAGAGAAAATCCAGTTTTTAGCTGTCCATAAGTACCCAAAATAGAGATTTACATTTCTCAGACTCATCCCCTCCAACTATGACAATGTTAATATTAAGATATATTCAATAATATGTAAACATTAGCATTTTCTGGGTATTTCTGAAGAACTACCTTTTAAGGAAGTTTACATCATTCATTATACATTAGTATAAAACAGAACTAAAAACATCTTAACTTCTGTCCTGCTGTCTTAAATAGAAAACTTGATGTGAGCTCCTATTGCATGAAATTCTTAAAGCAAAGCTCTCTGGCCTGATCTTGAATGAAGAATGTAAAATATACTAGAGAGCCTAGCTCTACAATAATCTCCTTTTATGAATTTTTACTGTAGCATTCTGAAGCCAGTGGAGGGAAGGAACATATGAATTATTTTTGAAGCTTATGCTATATCAAACAACTGAGATTTAAAAAAGAAAACAACTCTGCCATATATACTAAGCCTGACTTCCCCAGATGAAATTGAAAAGTCCTGAGAATTTTTCTTCTTCTGGTCTCTTCTTCCCCACCCCAGAGCTGTTCGCGCACTTCAACGCCCTGTTACATTTCTTATGATTCAGGACCACACTGCCTCTCCCAAACCCTGGGACTTTCTTAACTTGCGATTTATTCTGCTACATTTATTCATTCAACAAACATCTATTGTAGCTTACCTTGAACAAGGCACTGTACTGAACCTGCAGGTGTAAGAAGGAACTTAAATCAGGACAATTCACTCGCTATTGACTAACAATAAAAATGATACATAAAGGGCAGATCTATGTTTTATGGACCTGAAATGTATAAAGATTTAACAAAAGGAGAATTGGAGGTACAAAACTAGAAACATGAAATTAGATATGAGTATTTAGAATGAGAAAGTAAATAAGTTTAAAGGGTAGAGGCACAGAGATTCAGATTCCTGTCTTATGACATCTCTTTGGGCAATTTATCAGAAATGCTTTCATAGAAATGCTTTCTGGTTGCAATGGCTCCCTGCCAGACACACACTTGAAAACACCCTACAACTCCCAGCAACTCCCAGCACTCACAGCAGCCTGAGCAAGTGAGGAGCCCAGAAGTTTAAATCTCATCAGCTTCATGGTACTAACAGTTAATCTGCCTCTGGGCACACACACCTTGTAAATTCTCCAAAAGTAAGTTCAAAGTACCAGAGGAGCTTCAGGAGAACTGGCTTTGCTAGAGCTGGGGAGGACTTCTTAGAGCAGTTCATGCTTAAGAAAACCAACAAAGAGAAGAGTGAAAAATGGAAGAGAAACTAGAATTTCAGCCTAGTTGAGAATTTTGGAATTTACAAAGCACCACCCCAATCTTGTTTTGAAACTATCCTAATTGTCATCTTCCTCCCGGTTTTGTCTTCCCTATGATATTAAAGATGGCATATTCTCTTTCTTTTATATTCTAGATTCACTGCTTCCAAATGGTTTTTAATCTCTTCAGTTGAATGTCTGCTCTTAAAGTCCAAAGGTTTAAAACTAAACACCAGAGCTCATTAATAATCCAGGCTGGGGAAAGGCGGAAAAAGTATGTCTAATAGTAAAATTCTAGTTAGGACATGCTCTAACCAACAAAGAATATTCTCTTATAAAAGGGAGTTTGTTATTGATGAAGTCTGTGTTGTCATGGAGACAGAGGTCTGAGACCTTCTGGTAGATGCACTCTGCTTCTTAGGCTTCCTTACTCCTCATTCTCTTTCTTTCCTGGTAGGCTTCCATACCTCCCCTGACCCCACTGCAAAAGTTGTCATGACACTTTTCTCATTCCATGCTGTCTTATCTCTGGAGGACCTTAACCATTACACATGTAAACTGTCATCTAAATGTAGAATTCCCAAGTCCGCATCTCCAGCCGGACCTTCACCCCAGCTCCAAACCTGTGCTTTGTCAGCCAACTTGACATCTCCTCCCACACTTCTCAAGGCATGTCAAACCCTTCCCAATCAAACTGCTACAACATTCAAGAGTCAGTGTTGACTCATTACTGTCCCAAAATCCCACCTTTTTTTTTTTTTTTTTAAGAAGAGGGAGTGGGGCAGGGACAGGCAGCAGAGAGTGGGAATCTTAAGCAGGCTCCATGCCCAGCTCAGAGCCTAATGTGTAACAGTTAAGGTCCTCCAGAGAGAAGACAGCATGGAATGAGAAAAGTGTCATGACAACTTTTGCAGTGGGGTCAGGGGAGGTATGGAAGCCTATAGTTCCCTGGAAAGAAAGAGAATGAGGAGTAAGGAAGCCTAAGAAGCAGAGTGCATCTAATGCAGGGTTCAATCTCACAACCCTGAGATCATGACCTGAGCCAAAACCAAGAGTCAGATGCTTAACCGGCTGAGCCACCCAGGCACCCCCTGACCATCTCATATTTAATCAATCACCAACTCCTGTCATTTCACCTTTGTAAGCCTCTTCTTTCCACCCACCTAGAATCTGGGTAGTAGCATCTCATCATTTCTATCTTGAATTTTTAGCTGATCTTGCTGGGTCCAATTCCTTAGCCCATCAATGGATCCTTCACATTGGAGGTAGCTTAGCACAGGGTAAGCAGCCAGGTTCCAACGTGGGTTCAAAAAGAATCTCAGTTCCCCTGCTTTGTGACTTCTAGCAAGTCACTTAATACAACTAAACTTCAATTTCTTCATATAGAAAATGAAGGCAATTATAAATCATACAGATGTTCTAAGGAGTAAAAAATCATCTACATAAAGTATGTAGTACACAGATATATTTAATACATTTTTACCTATTATTATAATAACTTTTATCAAAGTTGTAAACTAAAAATACTAACTTGGTCATGTGCTAGAATTACTAGTACAAATTACATCTAGGTCTTGTCTACTTTGGGGTACATGGGAGATTGCTTCCTGGTCACTTTCCAGTTAATGGGGCCATGTGACTAGCTCTAGCAAATGGATCAAAATATAGAAAATTAGATATGAGATTTTTATGTGTCCATCTGAGTGACCATAGAGCAGAGCCCCGCACTACTTTGCAATGGACATATAGTGTGAGCACCTCAGATCTGGGAGACTTGAGAGTTGTTAATATCCACCAACAGCCTAGCCCACTGTATTCTGATTAATATAAAATATCACATTTCCACTGCTAAAACCTGATGGTGAGGGGCACCTGGGTGACTCAGCTAAGTGTCTTCTTCAGCTCAGGTCATAATCCCAGGGTCCTGGGATAGAGCCTGCATCCAGCTTCCTACTCAACAGGAGTCTGCTTTTCCCCCTCCTTCTGCCCCTTCTTCCACTTGTGTGCATTCTCTCTCTCTCTCTCTCTCTCTCAAATAAATAAAAACTAAGATCTTTTTTTTTTTTAATCTTAAAAAAAAAACACCTTATGACTGACCAGCAGACACCAAAAGTTCTAGCTCTTTGGGAACAAAGGAATGACTATGGTTTCAATTTATTTTTCTTTTTTTTTAAGATTTTATTTATTTATTCATGAGAGACACAGAGAGAGAGAGACAGAGACATAGACAGAGGGAGAAGCAGGTTCCCTGCAGGGAGCCTGATGTGGGACTTAATCCCAGGACCCCAGGAATCAAGACCTAAGCTGAAGGCAGATACTCAACCGCTGAGCCACCCAGGCCTCCCTCAATTTATTTTTCAAAGTTATTTTCTCTGTATATATTTACTTGAAAATGATTTTTAAAAAATGAGGGTAGTTTAAACAAAATAGGAAATTTATTAATCTACGTGAGTTAAAAGTCCAAGAATGGAGTAAACACTGTATGTGCTGGATACAGAGGCTCAAGCTAGTTTCGAGGACTTAGTCTTACTCTCTCTAGCTCAGATCTGTTTTTTTGTTTTGTTTTTGGCATGTGTGTGCCTGTATGTGTGTGTGTGTTAACAATGTTTTCTGGCAAAGTCTCCTCTTTCTTTGGAAAAATCGCTGCCAGCAGTTCCAGTATTAGACTGTTCTCTCTTAGTAACTTCCCCATAAAGAATGATTCTCTCAATAGTTCTGTCAAGTCCTAGAATTCACTCTCATTGGACCAGATCGAGTCATATAATTGCCAATACCTGGAACCAGCAAAGGTAACCAGAGGAATACAATATTCCAATTGGCTGCTCTCCATGGTGTACTGAGCCCTGATTCTGGCAGGGGACAGAGAGAGTAGGGAGGCACTTACGAACTAAGAGAAGTGGAGTTTTCCCAGAGTAATCTATGAAATGCTACTAAAATAAGGGTGAATTGACACAGAAGAGGAAAAAAAAATAACACGCTCACTATGTACATTAATATAATCCATATAGTGGGGCGCCTGGGTGGCTCACGGGGTTAAGCATCTGCCTTTGGCTAAGGTCATGACCCCAGGATCCTGGGATTGAGCCTCACATCTGGCTCACTGCTCAATAAGAGGTCTGCTTCTCCCTCCGCCCCCTCCCTCCACTCATGCTCACTCTCATTTTCTCTCGTTCTACCAAATAAAATCTTTTTTAAAAAAAGATTTTATTTATTCATGAGAGACAGAAAGAGAGGCAGAGACACAGGCAGATGGAGAAGCAGGCTACCCACAAGGAGCCTGATACAAGACTCAATCCTGGATCCCAGGATCACACCCTGAGTGGAAGACAGATGCTCAACCACTGAACCATCCAGGCATCCCTCAAACAAAATCTTTAAAAATATATAATCCATATGGCAATTTTGGAGAAATATGTAGCCAATGAAGGAATTTTATGAAGAAGATACTGATGATGAGATAAAAACCTATATGCCCAGGGTACCTACATGCTTCACTTGGTTTGGTATCTGTCTCTTGATTTTAGCTCAGGTCATAATTTTGAGGTCATGATCTCAGGGTTGTGAGATCCAGCCCTGCTTCCAGCTCCACACTCAACCAGGAGTCTACTTGAGGATTCTCTTTCTCCCTCTCCCTCTGCCCCTCTTCCTGCTCTAGAATAAATAAATAAATCATTAAAAAAAAGAAACTTATATGCCTTACCATGAAAGGACCAACTTTCTTCTGAGTGCATTATGAGTTTCAAAATAGTACATTCCAAAGCTATATTCCACTCCCATTACTCACCAGGCCCATGTGCAGTAGGGTTCTTAATCAAAACTTTGCAACTTTAGATTACTTCTACATTATTCATGTTAGTAAATGCAAAATCTAAAAGGAAAAAGAAAGTACAACACTGTATATGGTTTCCTTTCCTTTCTTGTCCTTGAAGTGTGTGAGCCTGTGTGTGTACACATTCACATGCAGATAATTGTGCATGTTTACATTTTATTTTTTTTGTTTGTTTTGCTTCATGTATCAAAGCCTTGGAGACTTAAAAAAAAAAAAAAAAAGCCTTGGAGACTTGCTAACTTGGAAGATGGGATGAAACTCCCAAATCAACCATTTTACTTTTCACATGTTTTCTCCCAGGTGGGCTGCTCCTCTGGAGAGTTTCCAGCTTCAGCAACTTGAATGAAACAGTAACAGACATAAAGTGATATGTGGAGAGGATCAACCCTTCAATCTGCCTCTTACTGTGACTGGGGCTTCAAGAGAAATTGAAATGAGACACTGATCTTTGGCTCCTTCACAGCTTGAGGAAAGAAGATAAGGGGATTTATTGGTAAAACCATCTCCCTCACCAGGTTGTGAGTACTTCCAGAACTTGGAATACATTTTATGGATGTCTGACTGACTCAACAGCACCCAGCAGTGTAAAGGATTAAAGGATGATGAACTCTGCCCCCAGATTGTTCATAATCTAGTAGAAGCATAAAACTGGTATATGAATAACCAAAATACAGCACAGAGAGTGTAACCTACTAACAAAAGGGCACTGGGATTTCAAAGAAGGAAGCAAATCCATCCATCCAAATGGACAAGGAATCTAATAAGGAAGTAGCTTTAAGAGAAGTAGAAGAGAGAGGAGCAGAGCTGGGGGCGGGAAATGCCAGACAGGAGAACAGCTACTTAAAGACAAAAAGGTGACATTCTTTTTTTTTTTTAAGATTGTACTTATTTATGTGACAGAGAGAGAGAGGGAGGGAGGGAGAGAGCACAAGCAGGGGGAGCAGCAGACAGAGGGAGAGGGAGAAGCAGACTCCCTGCTGAGCAGGGAGCCAAATGCAAGGTTAGATCCTAGGACCCTGGGATCATGACCTAAGCCGAAGGCAGGTGCTTAACCTACTGAGCCACCCAGGTGCCCCAAAAGGGTGACATTTTTATCTTAATCACTAGTACCAGAATAGGAGAAAACTTTGTTGGGAAAAATACTTTGGTAGGCTACTAGACTAAGGGTGAGAACTTGAAGCTGATGAATGACTACATGACCCGAGCAAATATCATGATCTCTGCCCTGTGCTGGCTAAGACTCTGACACATAGCCGGTTGGGCAACCAATGGCCTGAGCCATACACCCTCACATAGTATGCTGGAATGCTCTAAGCATTTTGGGAAATGGCAAGGAGTTCAGAGGGGCTGAGATACCAGGATTGCCTAAGTTTGCTATGGAAGACAGACAACCTAAAAATATAAATTGGGGTCATATACTAAAGTGCAAAATGCTGTCATATGAATTTTGGAATTTATTCTGATATACGCAGACCATTCTGATAGCCTCAGACCATGGCTCTTTGCAGTAATGCTCCTACTATCCAGTCATTTTTTTTCTCTTAAGAGAGATTCTATGTGCACCTTACTCAGTTTCCCTCAATGGTAACATTTTACACAACCAGAGTACAGAACCACATCCAGGATATTGGCATTGGTAGAATTCATTGACCTTATTCAGATGTTCCTAATTTCATTTGTCCTTGTGCATGTCTGTATATTTTGTTCTCTACAGTGTTGTCACATGTGTGGGTTTGCAGGTCCACCATCACAGTTGGCTGAGCAGTCAGTCCCAACACCACAGAGATACTTTTGGTACCTGCACCCAGTCCCTGCCATGCCCCATCACCCCCAACCTTCATCCCTAACCCTGGACAACCAATAATCTGTCTTCCATTTCTAAAATAGTGTCACTTCAAAAATGTTATATGAGTAGGATAAACAGTAGTTTTGGAGGGTTGGCTTTTTCATTCAGCATAATTTTCTCATGACACATCCACGTTCCTGCGTGTATCGGCTCAACTGTTCTATTGTTGCTAAGTAGTATTCCAAGGAATATGTCAACTACAGTTTTTTAAACCATTCATCTAGGGGTTTGGGGAGGTTTTGTTATTGTTGTTGTTAAGATTTTATTTATTTATTTGAGAGACAGCATGAGCAGAGGCAGAGGCAGACTGCCCCTTGAGCAGTGAGCATAAGTGGGGCTCAGTCCCGGCATCCTGAGATCATGACCTGAGCTGAAGGGAGACAATTAACTGACTGAGCCACCCAGGCACCCTAATCATTCCTCTGTTGAAGGACATCTAGTTTTGGCTATTATAAATAAAGCTGCAATGATCATTCATATATAGGTTTTTGTATGAAAGTAAGTTATCATTTCTCTGGGTTGCAGCCCCTAAAAGTGCAACTGTTGGGTCATATGGTAATTGGATGTTTAGTTTTATAAGAGACAGCAGGTGTGCCATTTTACATTACCATGGGTAATGTACGTGTGACCCAGTTTTTTCAAACCCTCACCAGTATTTGAGTGGTCACCATGTTTTATTTCAGCCATTCTGACAGGTTAAGTACCGTTAAAAAGAAAACTACAGGCCCGAAATGTCACTTAGATTAAGGCCCCACCCAAGTCAATAAACCAAGACTTAACATCTACCCTAGGAATGTAACCTTTAACCAGTCAACATGGAAATTTCCTGGTTAGCACTAGGAAATTTACTAAGAGACCCTTAAAAGGTGACCTTGCCTAAAACAATGGATTCTTTGCTAATAATTTCCTTTTCTCCACTCCAACTCTACATTTAAAAATCTGTCCTTTTCTGTAGCCTTTTGGAACTTCCTTTTATTTGCGAGATGAGATATTGCCTGATTCATAGATAATTAATATAGCTAATTAGATCCTTAAAATTTATTTGGTTGAACTCTTGCTATTTAATACTAATCATAACTCACTGTACTGTTTACTTGCGTTCTCCAAATGCTAGCGATGCTGAACATCTTTTCATTGCTCTATTTGCCCTCTATATATCTTATTTGGTGAAATGTTTGTTCATGGCTTTGCCCATTTCCTAATTGGGTTGTTTGTATCTTTACTCTTGAGTTCTAGGAGTATCCTGGATGCTGACTTTTGTTCGATATGCAGTTTGCAAATAGTTTTTCCCATTTTATAGCCTGTCTTTTCACCCTCTTCACATGAGTGTTCACAGAACAGAATTTTTCATTTTGATAAGTTTAAATTGATCAGTTTGTCCTTTCACGAATCATCTAAGAAAACTTGTCTAGTCTTGGGTCATGAATTTTTTTCTATTTTTTTCCCAGAGTTTTGTGGTTTTACATTTAAGTTCATGACCCATTTTAAATTAATTTTTGTATTAGATCAACTTGTGCTTGGGTAGAGTTTCATTTTTTTACTCTGGATGTCCCATAGCTTCAAACCTGTTTGTTAAAAAGGCTATCCTTGCTCCATTGAATTGCTTTTGCAAATCATTTGTCTGGGTCTGTATCTGTGTTCTGTGTTCTGTGTTCTGTTGCATTGACTTGTATGTTTATCTCTACACCAAAACCACATTGTGTTGATTACTGCAAATACACAGTAAGCCTTAAGAAGAGTGATTCATCCTCCATAATCTTTTTGTCAAGAATGTTTTAGCTATATGGGGAGTTATACCTTTCCACAAATTTGGGGATAACCTCATCTCTATTGCCAAAAAGCTTGGTAGGACTTTGATAGAATTCCATTAACCCTATAGATCAATTTGAGAGGAATCGACATCTTTACCATGTTGATACTTCCAACCTATAACACAGTATGTCTCTCCATTTTTTAGATGTTCTTTGATCTTCTTAATCAATATTTTGTAATTTTCAGCATACAGCTCTTATACATGTTTTGATAAGTATATACCTGAGTATTTCATTTTCCTTGGAGCAACTGTAAATGGTTTTGCATTTTTAATTTCAGTTTCTGCATTTTCATTCTTATACAGAATATAGAGTATACAGAAATGAGTATACAGGAATGCTCTGAGTGTTCTGTATTGATCTTGTATCCTGTGACCTTGCTGAACTCATCTATTCTAGGAGTTTTTTTGTAGAATCCTTGGAATTTTCTATACAGATGGTCATGTCATCTGCAAATAGAAACAGGCTTATTTCTTCTTTTCTATCTTGTATGCCTTTCATTTGTTTTTCTTGCTTAATAGCAGTGCTAGAACTTCCAGTACTATGTGGAATAATAGTGGTGAGAGCTGATATATTGTTTTGTTCCCAATCTTAAGAGGGAAAGTATTCAGCCTTTCACCATGAAATATGACCTTAGCTGTGGGCTTTTTTGTAGATGTTCTTTATCAAGTTGAGGTAATTCTCCTTCATGATTAGCTAGCTAAGACTTCTCACCCTGAATAGATTTTCAGTGCTATCAAATGCTTTTCCTATACCAACTGGTATGATCATATGATTTTTCTCTTTAGTTTGTTGATATGGTAGATTGCATTGAGTGATTTTGAATCCAGAACCAACTTTACAAGCCTGGAATAAATCTCATTTGGCTATGGTGTATAATTCTTATTATACCTTATTGGTCCACACACTTTTGAAATCCAAAAGCCAAGGTGTCATCCTTAGCACTTCCCTCTCCTTTTCACATATTGTCCCATTACCATGCCTTTTATCTTCATTTCTTTTTTTTTTTTTTAAGATTTTATTTATGTATTTGAGAGAGAGAGAGAGAGCACAGAAGAAGAGGGAGAGGAAGAAGCAGTCTCCTGCTGAGGAGAAAGCCTGATGCAGGACTCAATCCCATGACCCAGGGACCATGACCTGAGCTGAAGGCAGATGCTTAACTTACTGAGCCACCCAGGTGCCTCTTACCTCCATTTCAATCCACTGCCCTGATGCTCAAAGTCCCTGTTCTCTCTTGCTTGTTCTACTTCAACAGCCTCCTAAGTGGTACCCCTGCTTTAATTTTTGCTTTCTTCCCACCATTTTCTACAAAGCAGCCAAGGATATGCTCATAACATAAATCTAATTTTTATGCCTCTTTCCTGAAAGTTCTTCAATGGCTTCACACAAGTTCTTTTTTTTTTTTTTAAGATTTATTTATTTATTTATTTGAAAGAGAGAGAGTGTGTGTGTGTGTGTGTGTGTGTGTGTGTGAAGGGGGGGGGGTAGGAGCAGAGGAAGAGGAAGAGAGAGTCCCAAGCAGACTCTGAGCTAAGCACAGAGCCCAACATCAGACTCATGACTTGAGATCATGACCTGAGCTGAAATCAAGAGTCAGGGGCTTAACTGACTGAGCCACCTAGGAGCCCCGCTTCACACCACTCCTTAGGTTAAACTAAAGCTCCACAACCTGATTGTGGCCTCTCTACTCCTGCCTCTATTTAATTTGAAAACCTATTCCAACCCACTCTCTGAGCCTTCTTAATTCCCCTAGATTCATCTGCCTTCAGGCCTTTATATATCTCATGCCCACAAACTCCTTCCCCCATTTTTTGTCACTATGAGTCTTAAACTAACAAATCACTTTTCCAGAAAAACCCTCTTGGCCTCTCTAGCTTGATGAAGTCCCTGTTATACTTCTTTCATGCCCTTTTTCCTTTGAAGCATCTGTCACAGTTTGTAGGTATACATTTATTTATATAATCACTCGATTAGTGTTAGTCACTCCTGAGACTATAAACGTTGCATGAGGGCAGAGACTATAATTGTTTTGTTCAACAAATATATTTTTTTTAATTAATACATGAAATAAACTCTTCTACTTAATTCATTTATCAAAATATGTTTACCAATGTACCTTATCAGAACAGCAATTCATTTAAGAGAACAAGGGGGAGAGAAAGAGAGAGACAGATACCAGAGCAAATGCTTATTAGGTACATATTGCATACAACCAAAATAATCCCTGTGTGCTGTGTCTTGTCATTTTCAAGGGCTAAGGATGTTTTCTGCTAATTTAATTAATAAAAGAATTATTAAATAGGATGGTCGAGTCATCTCTGCGTGATAGGATTCAAAATCATTTTATTTTCTTCTTTATAGTTTTTTGTTTTTCTTCAAAAATTGTAAAATGGGGCAGCCCGGGTGGCTCAGCAGTTTAGCGCTGCCTTCGGCCGGGGCATGATCCTGGAGATCCGGGATCGAGTCCCATGGCTGGCTCCCTGCATGGAGCCTGCCTCTCCCTCTGCCTGTGTCTCTGCTCTCCCTCTCGTGCTCTGTGTCTCTCATGAATAAATAAATAAAATTTTTTTAAAAATTGTAAAATGAAGGGTGCCTGGCTGGCTCAGTCAGTAGAATATGTGACTCTTGATCTTGGAGTCATGTTGGATGTAAAAATTACTTTAAATTTTTTTAATTAAAAATTAAAATAAATAAATAAAAATTTAAAAAGGAAATTACTTAAAAATAAAATCTTTAAAAATTGTAAAATGAGCACCTGCTACTATTTTAATATACTTTAATATATTAATGAAGAGATCTTAGTTCATCAATGTATTAACCAATAAAGCATTCCTGGAAAATGCTCTAGCTTTATTCACCTTTTCTTAAAATATGTAATCAAAACAAATTGCAAAAGATAAAATTATATTTTAAATATATTAGTTCTTAAAGAAATGATAGAATATTAAAAATTTTAATTATATCTCTTATGATCATTTGTATCAAAAATACTATACCATGCTTGAATTATATTTCAGAAAAACATAACATTCTCTTTCTATTTTCAAAGAAACAACTTTGTAGGAATATACCAAAAAACTGTTGGCTGTGATTTTTTCTGAGGTTTACAATGGAACTGAATGATAGAATTATGAGTCAGGAAAGAAATTTAACATGCACTTTATGTTGTCTGTGCTATACTTACATTATTTACTTGGGCATACAATAGTTTTCGATCTTAAAAAAAAACACTTTTCAAAAATGCATTTGAAGATTTTTTAAAAAGAAACCAATGACCTTGATCCCGATGAACTACCCCATCACTTCCCCTTGTCACACATATTCATCAACAAACACAAAAATACACACACATTGCAGGTCCAACGGAGCAGTTCCATTATCTATGCCAACCTCAAAAAGAAAGTGACTTCTGCTTCTCAACGAGATAGGGTAACAAGGCTCAGATGTATCCATCTGCCTAAGTAAAAAATGTGTGCAATAATTGTGGGTGGAAACAATGTTTTTCAGATATTGAACTTTAGGCAGTGCAGGATAGCAGTCTCTGAGAGATAGGAAACAAATCAAATAAAGCCCTACCACTGCCCACACTTACTACCTGGAAAGAGTTTCCAGGCTGCAGCTTAGGGTGGCAGAAATTAGCTGAAGCCCAATAGTCTCCCTGAATGGAAGAAACAAATGAAAGTCCAGTGAGGCCAAGGTAGCAGGAGTTCACAAGGCAGAGTACTCAAGAGGGGAGAGTGGCAGAGAGAGAGAGAGAAATCTGGAAATCTGCAGAAGATCCCCCTTCAGTCCTCAGCTACTTAATCATCAGCGCATCAGTGACTAGAAATAATCCTGGGAGATCATACAGTGCCAATAATAGTTAATAGTCCAGACAGAGTAGAAAATATCATAATTCATGGGACATCAAGTAGAATATTCAGAAGGGAATTGCCTCAGTAAGTGGCCCAAAATTAGCCCTTGACCAAATGCTGCTGTGGTCCTCTTTAACTAAGATTAAAAACAAGACCCAGAAGTAAACTAATGTCTCCAAGTAACTTAACTGTGTCCCAGAACAAAGCTCAATAGTATTTATAAAAATACTAAAATATACAACACTCGATAAGATTAAAGTCACACTGTTTGACATTTGACTGAAGTGGGCAAGCAAAGTAGGAAAAATGATCCATATGAAGAGAAAAAAAAAATCAGTCAATAAAAACAGATCCAGAAATGACATATATAATGGAATTAATAGGCAAGGATATTAAAATAGTTATTAGGATATTCCATATATCCAAGAAAGTAGAGGAAAGATCAAGCATATTAAACAGACACATTAAATATATAACAAAAGACTCAACTTGAACTTCTAAAGATGAAAAATGCAAGGTGCTTGGATGACTTAGTTAAGTGTCCAACTCTTGATTTTGGCATAAGTCATGATCTCAGAGCTCGGCTCCACACTCAGCAGAGAGTCTGCTTGAGGATTGTCTCCCTCTCCCATTGTCTCTCCCCCACTAGTACTCACTCAAATGCTTTCTCACTCTCTTTCTCTCTAAAATAAATAAAACTTTAAAAAATATAAAGATGCAAAATGCACTGTTAGAGATGAAAACTACTCTAAATGGTAGTAATAGCAGGTTAGATACTGCATAATATATTAACAAACTTGAAGATACAGCAATAGAAGTGATCCAGAATAAATACAAAAATAAAAAGACCAAAAAAGCTAATAATACATAGAGGATTAGAGAGCTGTGGGGCAACTTCAAGCACCTTAAAATATGTATAATTGGAGTCACTAAAGGAGAGGAAAGGAAGGGGAGAATAGAAAAAAATACTTGAAGAAATGGCAAAATTTTTTCCAAATTTGGTGAAAATTATAAATTCACAGATCCAAGAAGATAAGTCAACCTCCATTACAAAAATAAGAATCTTCTTTGGGCACCTGGGTGGTTCAGTGGTTGAGCATCTGCCTTCAGCTCAGGGCATGAGCCTGAGGTCTTGGGATCAAGTCCCACATCCTGTTCCCTGCAGGGAGCCTGCTTGTCCCTCTCCCTGTCTCTACCTCTCTCTCTCTCTCTCTCTCTCTCTCTCTCTCTGTCATGAATAAATAAGTAAAACCTTTAAGGAAAACAAAACTTCTTACATGTAGCAAGACTGATGTTTAATTATGCGGACAACTCTACTATAGGCAGCTGCTACAGTCTGAATGTTTGCATGTTTGTGAAGATAGCCCTCACCCAACGATGATGGCCCCCTGATATCAGACTTCCAGCCCCCAGAACTGTGAGAAATAAATTTCTGTTGTTTATAAGCCACCACTCTGTGGTATTTTGTTGTAGCAGCCCAAAGAGACTAAGATGGAAGCCTTCAGTTGTCTTCAACTTTAATATACTTATACTGCTATATCATCTGCCTAGACGTAGTCTTGATTTCAAGTTCTCACATGATGACATCACCTGCAAGCTACTGTTACTGTAGCACATCAGTCTTAGGCTAAGTGTCAGGGAAAGTTGTTTGCCTTCACTCATGCTGTCACCATGCAGGTCAGCATGGACACCCCTCCTCCAGGTCTTAACGTGGTCACACAGCTGTCCCTACCTTACCTAAAAGGATGACAGACTTCACAGTGCTTGCCATCCAGAGCCCTGGAGCTTACTCCTCCCCACCATGCTCTGGGGAGTCCATCTGAGCATTTCTCGACTGAGCCCATCAACCCCTTTCACCTTCCCGCTGCCCTTAACCTCACCCCATGCAAGGTGAATCCAGAACCTCTGTCTTGTGATCACTTTCCTGCTTGCAAGGAAAGAAGTCCCTGCATAAACCTGACACATTTTAGGTCTCTGGGAATGGAATGCTCTTCATTGCATAGGAGTTTCTTACTTGACTTTCAGCTATTCAACCTACAAACACACTTCCAAGAGCATGTTATGTACAAAAGTAGAGACTGCCTGTACTAGAAATAACAAAAACTGACCAAGAGTAACATAATAAGGGACACTGTGTTTTCTTATCAAAAGGAACTCTTCCTGAAGATATCAGAAACAAATAGACCAGGCTTTAGAAAAAAAAATCCCTGAATATTATTTACACTATTTAACGCCCCTTCAATTTATATCTCTAATTAAGGCTTAGAACGAACATGGTATGGCTAGAAGAGTATTTTCAATTAAGTGTCTTGATTATCCTTCTGACCTACACACTCACAAAATACCACACAATCACAAACGCTTGGCCAAGGAACATGGAATGCTATACACATATCCATACAACTTACACATACTTAAACACTCATTCATTCATTTTGCAGCCCATAGATTTTCATACAGCTTTGTGAGTGGAATTCAGAATGGTTGGGAAGAGCATTGCCCTCAGCAATCTTTTATAAAGTAGAAAAAGCACAATCATCACCTTGCAGGATGAGGCATTTGGCTGCTAACTCGAATTTAATCTCCCTCTCTAAACAGAGTTGGGGGCAGCCCAGGTGGCTCAGCGGTTTAGCGCCGCCTTCAGCCTGGGGTGTGATCCTGGGGCCCCGGGATGGAGTCCCACGTTGGGCTCCCTGCATGGAGCCTGCTTCTCCCTCTGCCTGTGTCTCCGCCTGTCTGTCTCGAATAAATAAATAAAATCTTTAAAAAAAATAAAATAAAAACAGAGTTGGGGTGGTAGGGGAGGGGGCAGAGCTGTCTGGCTCAATAAATAGAATGAGCCACTCTTGGTCTCAGGGTTGTGAGTTCAAGATCCACTTAAAATTACTTAAAAATAAAAAAAAATTAAAGATTAAAAAAAAGAGTTCCAGTCTTATTATAAATGGCAAGGTAGGGGCAGCCTGGGTGGCTCAGCGGTTTAGTGCTGCCTTCACCCAGGGCGTGATCCTGGAGACCCAGGATCAAGTCCCACATCAGGCTCCCTGCATGGAGCCTGCTTCTCCCTCCTCCTGTGTCTCTGCCTCTCTCTCTCTCTCTCTCTCTCTCTGTCTCTTGTTGATAAATAAATAAAATCTTTTTTAAAAATGGCAAGGTAGTATGTTTTGTCTCTGTTGAATAAAATCAGGCCCCCTGTGAGACTTCCAGGGGAAGCCATGATCCATCTTACATACACAGTCAGGGCCAGGTGTGGTAGCCAGTGTGATGGCAGGTGCAGTGGCTGGTGAAAGAAGAGAAAAGCTCAGTCCCTGACCTCAAGGCTCTTGAACACTAATGAAAATACAAGAGGCAAAAGGGAGAGGCAAAAAGCCCAGGAGCCCCTCCCCTAAATGTGCGCTTGGTATGGCTGCAAACTATATAAATAATCTGAAATAGCTGTAGTTGGAGCAATGCAAACTACAACTAAAGGATGTCATTTTATAGGTAGGAAAAGGCTGCCTGGATGGCTCAGTCAGTTAAGTGGCTAACTCTTGATTTCACTCAGATCATGATCTCAGAGTTGTGAGATTGAGCCCACGTGCTAGAAGTAGAGCCTGCCTCAGGTTTCTCTCTCTCTCCCCAAAAATAAATAAAATAAAATAAAGGTAAGGACAATCAGACCGATGTGGAAGTTTGTCCCAAGTTGCAATGGGTTCCCTGATGGTACACTGAAATTATTCCCAATAGTTGGCTTAAAATAACCTACAATCTCTCAATAGCTTTCGCCCGAGGGCAGGCAACTGTATCTGGTATCCAGTAGAGAATCATGAGCTCCCATGATCCTGGCGGCACTTGGAAGTAGGACATAGAGCTTGTCAACAACATGAACTCACAGAAGAAACGTCAAACTGACAATCTTCACCATGCCCTTTTGAGGCACACACTGTGTCAGAGGTGAACACTGTCCTGACCACTTTACTCTCTTTTCCCCAGAGGAAAACAAGCTTGGGCCTGCACATATGTCCTTAAATTTGCTTTGGAAGTACAAGATGTTCTCATGAATATGTGAGAGGTGTCCACAGCCTGGAAGTCAGCTCCCAAAGCATCAACACTTCCCTCTCTACCACCAGATTTACATTTCTCCACTCTGCTTTCAAGGGCCTCTGTGATCTGACCTTACTTCTTGACACCCCCATCTCTCAGATGAGGCTCCTCACTTACTCAGACACACGAAGTCCAACCTGGGAACTCCTGCTCAAATTGTCCCCTTCTCCTGGAAAGTCCTTCCCCCTCACTACTCCACACTCCCATCAGCTGCCCTCAATCAACAACACAGATACCTGTTTTCTTTTTTTTTTTTTTTATAAAGGATGGCCCTTTTTTTTTTTTTTCAATTTTTATTTATTTATGATAGTCACAGAGAGAGAGAGAGAGAGAGGCAGAGACATAGGCAGAGGGAGAAGCAGGCTCCATGCACCGGGAGCCCGATGTGGGATTCGATCCCGGGTCTCCAGGATCGCGCCCTGGGCCAAAGGCAAGCGCCAAACCACTGCGCCACCCAGGGATCCCCAGATACCTGTTTTCTAAAGAACACATCAGTCACCTGTCCAATGTTTCTCCAAACCCATTTTAGAAACTGATGTTTGGGGAGAGCTCCAGTCGATCCATTCATCCCTTTATCCATTTATCCATTTAGCTGTAGTTCTTTGAGCCTCACCTTGATCACACACTGTGTGAATTTTACCCCATCCCTGCGTTATGAGCACAGTCCTTATAAAGAGACTCAAATAATTTGTAGAAAAAAGGAGAATAAAAAAATAATAATTTAAAATTAAACACAAGTCAAGGTGCCTGAGTCGCTCAGTTGGTTAAGCATCTGTCTTTGGCTCAGGTCATAGTCCCAGGGTCCTGGGATCGAGCCCCAGGTTGAGCCTCCCACTCAGGGGGGATTCTGCTTCTCTCTCTCCCTCTGCTGCCTCCCCACCACCACTCATGCTCACTCTTTCTCTCGAGAACTCTCTGTCTCTGTGTCTCCCTCTCTCTAAAATAAATAAAATCTTTTAAAAAATTAAACACAAGTCGTATTTTCTTCATGAGGTTAAAAATTACCAATCATTGGAACCATGAAGGAATCTCATAGATCAACTAGTTCATAGCTCTCAAAACCCATGTTCTGATTTATCAGTTCCTTCTTTATCAAGCTCCACAGATGATTCTGAAACCCAGCCACGGTTGTGAAGCAGTAACCCATTCCAATTACCACATTTCTGAGCAACTGGAAGGAGACAGATGGTGCTAACATTTACTGAACTCCCACAACACTGTTACCTGCTTACCAGCTTATTTAAGAATGGTTAAACCGAAAGCAAGGATGTCAGGGAATTTGCTCAAAGTGACACAGCTAGGTCATAGCAGACCCAACATTTGAACCTGTGTTTCTTAAGTCCGAGCCCCAAATTCTTTCCTCTACCTAACTAAAATAACTTAATCAGCAGAAGCCTATCATAGAGATGATCTCATTTCATTTTTGAAAAAAAGAAACCATGAAATAGGTACTATTAACATTACCACTTCATGCAAATATAGAAATTGATATAATTAACCTTTCGGTTGCTAACACATGGTGAAGACAGGATTTGAATTCAGATTTTTTCTTCATTTTAGGGCTAAACTTTAATAGACTGTGAAAGTCTGAACTCATACTTTAAAAGAACAAAGCTTAAAAATTATCTGTAACTTGGCATGGTGTATTGAAGGTACCACTCCACTGGTTTTGAGTAAAGTGTACAAAGGTTTCACGGGGGATGGCACAAGGAATGAGAGTCTTGGACATTACAACAGCAGACATTTCTCTTCCTCCTCTTAACAGAAGATGAGAGAGAACCACTGGAAGAGCTTTATCGAACATCATCTCGAGGTTCACTGTGTGAGAGCCAAGTACTCCAGGTACATTACAGATGTCATCAGCCTTGGCTAAACCTCAGGGATGAGAGGCAATCAGCCTCTTCATATTCAGTTTCTCAATCATGTCTTTACCATCCCTGAGATCACATTTAGTTCCCACTAGGATGATGAAAGTCTTGAGACAATGGTGTTCACTTTTGGACACCATTTTGCACAGATGTCTACCAAAGATGCAGAACTCACCAAAGAAAAGCAAATTAAGGGGCAACCGGGTAGCTCATTGGGCTAAGCATCTGCCTTCGGCTCAGGTCATGATCCCAGAGTCCTGGGATCAAGCTCTGAGTGGGGCTCCCTACTCACCCTGCTTATGCACTCCCTCTCTCTCTCACTCTGTCAAATAAATAAAATCTTTTAAAAAAAAAAAAGGAAAATTAAGAATACATCTGTTCGTGGAGAGGATGGAGGCATAATCTGTCATCTTCTTGTTTAGCTGAATCCACAAGCCCAGATTTGGCAATTTCCCACCTACCATAACACTGGCAAAATAGTAGTCAAAGATAGTGGGGGTGTATTCTGCAGAAAATCCATTGGTCATGTCACTGATCAAGGCAAGTCTTACCTACACTTCCCACCATCACATGCTGGATGGCCTGCACATAAGCATCATCATTGCTACATGGGCTGCCAGGGTGCTGTCCCGCTGCCTTGCCCTCCACAGACTGAGAGCAGAAGTCCAGCAGCAGCTACCACCCAGACACCCAGACTTTTATTCCTACATCCCATGTCCCACCCTCAATGGCTACCTTGGCTGAGCATCAATGCACAGATCTCATGCTCTTTTCCCCTACCTGCCTTTGATACTTCATTATGTGCTGCGTCTACTACAACTCCATACTGCAGTATCATGGAATTATTCTTTAATCCCCACTCAGGCTAAAAGGCAGAGAGAAAAAGAAAAACACATGAGTTCTGGAATTAGATGGCTTTGGAGTTTAATCGTATCTTTCTTGCCACTTGCAAGTTTTGCGAACTCAAGCAATAACAATAATTGCTCACTTTCTTGAGGGCTTAGTATGTTCCAGTATTAACTCATTTAATCTTCAGGAAAAGAAGTAAAAACTCCATGCAGGGAGCCCGACTTGGGACTTGATCCAGAGTCTTCATGATCCTGAGATCGAGTCCCACATCGGGCTCCCTGCATGGAGCCTGCTTCTCCCTCTGCCTGTGTCTCTGCCTCTCTCTCTCTCTCTCTCTCTCTGTGTGTGTGTGTCTCATGAATAAGTAAATAAAATCTTTTTTAAAAAACATCTCACTTCTGATCCACTTCTCTCCACCTGCTGTTCACTCCTCGACTCTGGGTTTTCAACCCAGGCCACCCACCCTGATCCTAGGATCCTTGTTTGCAGTTGTCTTGGTTGCCTTGAGCTCCTGCCTCCCTGCTCAGTCCTGGTTTTCTCGCTGCAAACCAGACTTCTCTAGGCAGAATCTCTTTCTCCACCTGGCCCTGCGGTCCCGGGGGGACAGGCAGAGACCCGCTGCCCTCCCACAGGGCCATCCTCAGTGGTGATCCCAGCCGGCTGGCTCCAGCTCCCGAAGGAGGGCAGGGAAGAGGAAGAAAGGGAACCCAGGGTGGTGCCAGGGCTCCCATCTCAGATCATTAAGTGGGTGGAGGTGGGAGAGATGATGGGTCCCCAGAGGGGAAATACAGGAGGCCAGATCTGGGGAGGAAGCTAATGGGTACAGTTTTAGGTGTGTTCATTTTGAAGCGTTTCCTATCACCCTCCTGAAATCTGTACAAAAATCAGGTACAAAACCCTGATGTACAGTGGCTGGATCTTCCTCTAGGAACCCTTCCCCGACATCCCTTCTTCGCCATTGACTATTCCTCCCATTGACTTCCAGTTTATGTCTGTCATCACACCTGCTAAACCTGTGTAAGCTGCTGGGGGTGGAGTTTGCCTGGGTCTTTGAACCTCACTGCCCGCCAGAGAATGTAAGGCCTTAGCGTGTATTACACGGAGTGTGATGCATAGACGTGAAAATCCATTGAACTGGAGACCAGGAGTAGGGGCACCTGGGTGGCCCAGTGCTTAGCTTCTGCCTTTGGCCCAGGGCGTGATCCTGGGGTCCTGGGATCCAGTCCCGCATGGGGCTCCCTGCATGGACCCTGCTTCTCCCCCTGCCTATGTCTCTCATGAATAAATAAATAAAATCTTTTTTAAAAATTAAA
Organism: Vulpes lagopus; assembly: GCF_018345385.1. Taxonomy (NCBI): domain Eukaryota; kingdom Metazoa; phylum Chordata; class Mammalia; order Carnivora; family Canidae; genus Vulpes; species Vulpes lagopus. The sequence continues at coordinate 97,048,661 of NC_054830.1, read as the reverse complement.
AAAAAAGAGAGAGAGACCAGACGTACAGGGATCAGGTTTGAACAAGCAGAAGAAAGGACACATTTTCTATAAAAGGAAGTAAGGAAAGGTAAATTGTAGAGTTGTTCTCTAGAAGCTGACATTGTTTCATTACCATTAACAAATGAAGTAAAGGGTTCCTGATTCGCTTTTATCAGGAAAAGTCATAAATTGGCTAGTCACACGTTTGGGAAACTGAGTCAGAATAAAATTCCTTCTGACCTGCTTTAAATTTATAAGCACAATGAACACGGTGCTTACTCCATTATTAGTACTCAAAAGGCACCTAATCTTGCATTTAGGAAGCTCCTCGCTAAAAGTTGCTGAGTGAATGAAGAAAAAAAAGTTAGCTTGCCCTAGGAATATGGATACTAAAAGCAGAGTCAAAAGATAAACATGTTCCAGTTAAATAGATTTACTTTAACCAATTATTTTAACCGACATGCTTACTTCTCTCATTAATAGCCCTAAAAGCTGAGTGTGAACCAGTGTTTTATTAACTTACTAAAAATGTTGAGAAGCATTTTAAATTTTAACAAGATAACTAACTCACTAGATGTTAGCAAATCACTTTTTACTTCCACAAACACATGAAGAACAAGATGCAATAGGACCATCTCTTCTGGGAAATATCTGTGATAACATTTTGTATCTCCTTCTCACTTAGACAAATTTGGGTGTAGGATATATAATTATTTACAGAGAGATTTTTTTTTAAACAAACTTTTCCATGTTTTTTGCTTTGAATATTTTGTTCCTTGCGTAGTCTTTATTTGGTTCAAATTCTGTCATTGGTCTCATACAGCCAAACAGTGCAAGAATTGAATTTACAAGATACTGGGTGCATATTCAACAGAAAAGTCAACCCACCTGTTCTCAGATGTCCTGGCTGCTACTATGGAAACAAGTAAACCCAAATAACAAACACCACAGTTCTCTGCTTGGTAATGAGTCTCCTTTCACAGCTTCTTCACTGGCCACCAGGTTGTTTTTAAGCCTATAAATCACTGTCTGGTGAATGAAACATTGCTCTTCTCTCATTAGGCTTTTAAAATTTAAATGACTCTATTCTTATTACAAAAGCAGTATCTTGCATGACAGAAAAATCTGGAAGTGCAGATAAATAAAACGAAGAAAAGAAAAATACCCTTGAGGTAATTGGACTTCTCACTAATACGTCAATTGGTGAGACTGCTGACTGACATCGACAAGAAATGTTTGTCAAAAAACACTGGGGATAAAGATCCAGCAGTGAGTGTACCTGAAATGTGCTAGGAATCTAGTCCTGGCTCCCTGTCAGAGCAGCTACTAGTACCAAGACCAGTTTTGCCACATGCTAGTGGTTAAGAGACATCCAAATGAGTGTCTGTCTCTTCTAGAACTTTCCAATTTGTGACATACAGTAGACATCCAATAAATGATCAATGAATATTAGCCAAATGGTTTGTTTTAGGAGACAATGAACCATTTCTCATAATGTTATCACTGGTCCACATATACTTTTGATAATAATTCCTCTTCCAGGTAACTTCCTTCAGTTTTGTCTTTTATGTCATAGCCTCAGCATTATTCAGTTTGGATAAAGCCAAAAGTGACTCATAGCTGATTTTAGAAAATCCTGGAAGGGCCCAAAAAGTTTCAGAGAAGCCACAGTATAAGCCCAGGACACCACTATCCTATCCCTTTTTTTTTTTTTTTAACATTACTGGAAAGGTAATGATACATTAAATTACTCACACATGAAAAAAGCGGGTTGATTACACAACATGGTTTGGTCTGATTATTTGTGTTACCATGATGAATTCTCAATTGTCACAGAAGCTCTTCAACATGCATTCTGCCTATGATTTTGACCACTTGGGAGTCTGGAACACTGTTGTGCCACAGACTTCATCATGTTTTTTCCAGGTCATGGCAAAAAATTCAAGCTTACTGCTTCCTCTTTTAAAAAGCAAGAACAGGGCAGCCCTGGTGGCGGAGCGGTTTAGCGCCGCCTTCAGCCCAGGGCGTGATCCTGGAGACCCTGGATTGAGTCCCACGTCGAGCTCTCTGCATGGGGCCTGCTTCTTCCTCTGCCTGTGTCTCTGCCACTCTCTATATGTGTCTCTCATGAATAAATAAATAAAATCTTAAAAAAAAAAAAAGGAAGCTCTGAGAAGGCTTCTTTCAGTATCTGTTGATTCTCAACTGTCTTCAGCTCAAAATAAATATGCAAAGGTGGCATTCTTGGGGTGGCATACTCTGATTCCTTTCACTCTCATAATTAATCATCTATTTGAACAACTGAACCTTAAAGAACAGCTTTCTACAATGCCATAGACATCTTTCCCATCACGCTTTTAAAAAGAAATTCCCTATTTTCTTTCAATCATTTATCGTGACTACAAACCTTTGCTTTTCCTCTCAATTGACTTCTAAAGTGTCGTCTTGCAGTTAATTTCCCACAGAATTGTATGTTCCTCCTTTCAAATATCAATTACTCATGGAACTCAATTACTCATATCAATTATGCATGTCCATTCACCATAGGACCTAGAACAACCCAGAGCAACCAGGGTGTGTCCTACTCCCACTGTGACCACACCTTCTTGGCTTGTATAAACCACGTTGGAAGCTTATTTCTTCAGAGATATAACTTGAATTGGGAAATTTCACACTATGCAAACAATTCTCAATAGCCCTTTTTTACTTTCAAAATATCTTCATTCAATTTCATTCCTACTACATAGTGTTATGGGATGAAAATAGCCGTGAAGGACAAAATAACAAGTCTAGCCTGGGTTGAATTTGCATCTAGCAAATCAGTTTTTAAGTGAATCGTAGTAACGCAAAGCTCCTGATTAGAGTGATCATTTGTCCATAGACATTGTTAAAAACAAGAAATAACTTTGCAGCTGCTCTTTGTTTGGTAGCATTAATAAGTGTGCTTGGAGGATGGCATGAAGAACAAGTCTCATAAATCAAAAGGTTTATTTAAAAATCGAAGTTAACCACGCCTGGGTGGCTCAGCAGATGGGCCTCTGCCTTTGGCTCAGGGCGTGATCCTGGGGTCCGGGGACAAGTCCCGCATCAGGCTCCCTGCATGGAGTCTGCTTCTCCCTCTGCCTGTGTCTCTGCCTCTCTCTCTTTCTCTCTCTCTCCCTCACACACACATGAATAAATAAATAAAACCAAAAAAATAAAAATAATCTAAGTTAAAAAAAAGAAATCAGAATAGTGGTTACCTCTGTAGGAATAGGACAGCCACATAATGAACTTCAGGTGAATTATTAACTTTTATTTTTTTAAGCTCCACGAGGAAAAAGAGAAGAGGAAGAGAGGGGAGTTTGTTACGAGCCCAGAAAAATGGCCCGAACTGACTCCATCTCAGAGATTCTGATTCAATTGGTCTGGGTTAGAACTAGATTTGGCTTTTTTTGGTAACTATCCAAAGGCAGCCAGAGTTGAAACGGTTCACTTACAGAACAGAATAGCTGTTAACTTAATTAGGAAGGAAAAAAATTGGTCAGTGGTGCCACCATTTAAAAGTCATTTTATTTGTCATTTGCAGTGACATAGTGGAACTAGAATGTATTATGCTAAGTGAAATAAGTCAGAAAGAGAAAGACAAATGCCATATGATTTCACTCATAAGTGGAATTCAGCAGATTAACATGTGGGAGGGGGAAGAAAGAGAGAGGGAAACAAACCATAAGAGACTCCTAAAGATAGAAAACAACTCAGGGTTGATGGAAGGAGGTGGGGGGGCGGGCAGTGGGCTAGGTGGGTAATGGGTATTTGAGGACTTTTTTTTTTTAAGATTTTATTTATTTATTCATAGACACAGAGAGAGAGGGGCAGAGACACGGACAGAGGGAGAAGCAGGCTCGCTGCAGCAAGCCTGACATGGGACTCCATCCCAGGGCCCAGGATTACCACCTGAGCCAAAGGCAGATGCTCAACCACTGAGCCACCAAGGCACCCCTGAATTCTATTCCTGATACCAACATTGCCCTGTATGTTAACTAACTAGAATTTAAATAAAAAATTAAAAATAAATGAATAAAGTCATTTTATTTATTTTTTTAAAGATTTATTTATTTATTTATTCATGAGAGACACAGAGAGAGAGGCAGAGAGAGAAGCAGGCTCCATGCAGGGAGACTAATGTGGGACTGGATCCCAGGTCTCCAGGATCAGGCCCTGGGCCAAAGGCAGGCGCTAAACCACTGAGCCACCCAGGGATCCCCGAATAAAGTCATTTTAACCAACAGTCGTTTTTGCAAAACCAAAGGCAATCAATGTAATATTTGTTTTTCCAAGTGTTTTAAATAAACGGGCCCTAGTGGTCTGCATCAGGGGGAGAAAACAGGTCTAAATGGGATGCTCTGTAGAGTCACTAAAGTGATTTAATACATTCAAAATGAACAGTGTATGAAGCCTCTTGTACAAAAAAGACTTCAACTTATAATACATTAATCAACGGGAATAACTGCTATTCAAGCAGCTCTTATTTTCCCGAGGCTCCCAGTTGGGAAAAAAAGGAGGAACGATTATTTGTACGGACAGTGGGTAAGAAGGAAGACATTTTACAGTTTAAAAAATGTACTTACTGGGCATCTGGGTGGCTCAGTCAGTTAAGCAACTGCTTTCACCTCAGGTCAGAATCCCAGGGTCCTGGAATGGAGCCCTGCATGAGGCTTCCTGCTTAGTAGGGAGTCTACTTCTCTCCCTCCCTCTACCCCTCCCCCTGCTCAGGTGTGCTCTCTCTCTCTCTCAAATAAATAAATAAATATATATATATATATATATTTTTTTTAAATGTACTTACCTTTTATGAGGTTTCCAAACACAGAAAAAATGTGGGGAATAATGTAACATATCTGTGAATCTAACTCTCATATTTATCATACATTTACTTTATACCATATTTGCTTCAAATACTGTTAAGAAATGAAACATTACAGGTATTTTTAAGGCCCCCTTGATACTCCTACTAAAAATGTAAATGTTATCATAAATTTGATGTTTATACTTCTGATGCAGGTTCTTATTCTTTTACTGTTTACATTTACCCATAAAAATATTTGGTATTATTTTGTAACTTTTAAACTTTACATACCATGTGCCACATGTACATATTTTTCATAACACTGTTTTGAGATTTCTCCATGTTGGGCCTCCTGGGTGGCTCAGCAGGTTAAGTGTCTGACTCTTGATTTTGGTTCAGGTCATGATCTCAGGATTATGAGATCAAGCACCTTGTTGGGCCCGGTGCACAACAGGAAGTCTGCTGGAGATTCTATGTCCCCCTCTCCCTCTGCCTCTGCCCCTCCTCCCATTTAGATGCCGTGCAAGCACACACTTTCTCTTGAATAAATAAATCCAAAAAAAATATTTATCCATGTTGATACATGTAGCTATAGGCCATTCGTTTTATCACTGTTCTGTATTCTCTTATATGAATGCATTGTGACTTATCCATTCTCCTGCTAATGAGTATACATACAGATTGTGTCCAGGTTTTTGTGATTATATGTGATTATGCACATGTCTCCCTGGGCACAGAAAGGAGTTTATTCTGTGATACATACCTAGAAACACATTTGTGTGTGTGTGTGTGTGTGTGTGTGTGTGTGTGTGTTGCAGAATATGAACATTTTCAACTCCACTAGACATTGTCAAATTATCCTCCAGAATGGTCGTACAACTTTACATGTGCACAAGCAGTGAGAGTACTTAATATTCCAAAGCAAGTTGCCAACCTTTAAAAATTTTGTCTAATTTTGCCTCTTTAAAAATGCTGCCTATGAAACAGTATCAGTTTTTGTTTTTGTTTTTGTTTTTTAATTTGCACTTTTCTATTCACAACTGAGGCTGGTCCTCTTTGTATGCATTGATTTGCTCCTCTTACTTCCTCTTTCAGGAAGCACCTATTTATATGCTTTGCCCATTTTTATATAGGGTTTCTTCTCCTTTTCCTTTTTATTTTTTGGGGGAGGAGGGAATTTCTTTTCCTTTATAAATTGATTTGTAGAAGTTCAGTTCATATTCTGGATACTATCACTTTCTCAGTTGTGTGTGAGTCATGAAAATCTCTGTCCTATTTGTGACTTATCTTTTCATTCGTATTTTTTGAGGTCTTTTTTTTGTCAAAATGCCTTTAATATTCAAAATGCTCAAAACTGATGATTACCAGAGGAGAGGGCAGGGGGGTGATGGGGATTAAGGAGTGCACTTATGATGAGCACTGGGTGTTGTATGGAAGTGTCGAATCACTCTATGTACAATGGAAACAAATACTATAACTGTATATTAACCATACAGTTATTTTTTAAATACAATTTAGGATCATTTTCCAAACTAAAATATTTTGAACAAAATTAACTTACTGAAATGTTTGTTGGGCCTGAATTAAATTTAGAAATTACCTTGGGGAGAATTAAGATACTTATGGTGCCAAGTCTTCTTTTACATCCTTAAGAATTTTTTTTTAAAGATTTTATTTATTCATGAGAGACACAGAGAGAGAGGGGGGGGTGCAGAGACACAGGCAGAGGGAGAAGCAGGCTTCATGCAGGGAGCCGATGTTGATCCCAGGACATCAGGATCACGCCCTGGGCGGAAGGCAGGCGCCAAACCGCTGAGCCACCCAGGGATCCCTACATCCTTAAGAATTTTTTAAAGTTCTCTTCATATGGATCTTGAACATTGTTTGTTTAGTTTATTCTAGGTATTTTAATTTTGTTGTTGTTGTTATTCTAAGTGTGCTTTTCCTTCCTTTTGTCTGACTATGATTGGTATATATATGTAAAACTACCTAGCTTGTATCTAACTTATTTATTTTATTGGGTAGATTCCTGTTCAATTATCTTGGGTTTCCCAAGTTTACAATCATAACATCCACAAACAGTGATAGGTTTTACTTTCTCTTTTCCACTTTTTACAGCTCTAATGTCTTTCTCTTGTCTGACTACGTTAAGCTAGAGTCTCTGGCACCCTGTTACATAATAGTAGTGATAATGAACATTCTTATCTTGTTCCTGACTTTAATGGAAATGTTTCTAAGTTCCGCCATGAAGCATGATGTTGGGTTTTGAGCAGAGATCAATCCATTTTGCCATGTTAAGGAAATATCTATTTACATCTATTTTATTCAGTATTTTTATCAAACATAGTTCTTTAATTTGGTCAGATGTATTTTCAGCATCTATGAAGATAATTATATCATTTTCTCCTCAAACTAACATAATAAAATATATTAAAATACTATAAATTTTGACATTTCTAGAATAAATTCTAGCCCATATTTCATTTTCTCCTGCTTTCTGGCCACATCCCCCTTTTTTCTCCTCCATCTCCTTCATAAGTTCTTATATTTCTGCTTTGGGTCTTCTTTTAAAGAAGCGATTTCTTGTATTTTTTAAAAAAATCCATAGCAAAATGTTTGGTGGTCATTTTCATCATTATTTTTTGTTGTATCTTCTCTAGTTAGTTTTGCAGCTATTTCTCACCTTTTATATTTCAGTATCTTGGTTTTGGCGTCATGCCAGCTCCCTTTTTGTTACTCATTATGGAATGAGTTGCGTTTCCCTGGCCTAGCTATTTGCAGTACTTACTTTCAGAAAGTCTATTTTTGCTAGAATTTCCTAAGGTGAGCTGTCCCTGAACTATTACATTATTTTCCACATATCTTTGTTGCACGCCATGAAAGTTTGCACCCCTCTCCAATTTCCTCTTTCATTGTCACACATTTCATAATTATAAAGGCTAAACTACCTGAATTAGTTATGGTAACATGAATGAACCTATTTTTTTTTTGCATGAACAGGATGCCCACATAATTATTTTCAGATTTTTAATGATTTGATGATGGGTAGAGAATAGTAGACAAGTTTTGTTTTCTTTTACAAAGTGGAAATAAATTTTTTTTCTAATTATAAAGTGAAATATTTTAATTTTTAAAATGCAGACGATATGGAAAGTTGCCTCTATAATTCTACCATGAATAATTTAATACTGCTCACATTTTGTTGTTCTAGGCTTTAAAGCTCTTTTCTAAATATACTCATAAAGCAGGGCAGCCTCAGTGGCGCAGCAGTTTAGCACTGCCTGCAGCCTAGGGCATGGTCCTGGAGACCTGGGATCGAGTCCCACGTCAGGCTCTGCGCATGGTGCCTGCTCCTCCCTCTGCCTGTGTCTCTATGAATAAGTAAATTTTAAAAAAATAAAATAAATAAATATACTCACAAAGTATACACTCTTGCATGCATATTTTTATGTTTTTAAAGATTTTATTTATTTATTTATTATTTGAGAGAGAACATGAGCAGGAGGAAGGGTAGGGGGAGAAGCAGACTCCCTGAGGAGCTGGGAGCCTGACTCCGGACTGGGATCATGACCCAAGCTGAAGGTAGACACCAAACTAACAAGCCACTCGGGCACCCAGCATTTTTAAAAAATAAAGTCATAGCATGTATTCTGTTTTGTAGCCTATTTATCATGGCCCTCTTTCTGTGTTAATAAATATAGACCTATAGCTTTTCAGTGGATACAACATCATTTATATTACCAATCTTCTATTGACAATTATTTAGGTGATCTCCTGTTTTTCACTACTACAAGTAATATTTCCATGAATGCCTTTTGCTCTTGTCTAATTGTTCTGTTTTCATTGAAGTATATTTGACATACAATATCCTGTTCGTTTCAGGTATATATCATAGTGAATCGATGTTTTTATACATTGCAAAATGACCCCCACAAAAGTCTATTCACCATTTATCAACATACAGAGTTATTACAATAGTATTGACTATATTCCCTATGCTGTACACTGCAACCCCATGACTTATTTATGTATGGCTGGAAGTTTGTACCTCTTAGTCCCCTCCATCTATTTTTTTTAAGATTTTATTTATTTATTCATGATACACATAGAGAGAGAGGCAGAGACACAGGCAGAGGCAGAAGCAGGCTCCATGTAGGGAACCTGACGTGGGACTCAATCCCGGGACTACAGAATCATGCCCTGGGCCAAAGGCAGGTGCTGAACTGCTGAGCCACCCAGGGTTTCCCACCCTCCAACTATTTTGTCCACCCCTCTCTTCCCTCTGGTAATCAACAGTTCATTTCCTCTAACTATGAGTCTCTTTCAGGTTTTTTGTTTATTTATTCATTTGTTTTATTTTTTTAGATTCCACATATAAGGGAAATCATACAGTATTTGTCTTTCTTTGTCTGACTTATTTCATTTGGTTGGTACCCTCTAGGCTCATCCATGTTGTGGCAAATGGCAAGATTTTACTTTTTTTATGACTGAGTACTATTTCATTGTAATATTTTGCACATCTTCTTTATCCATTCATCTACTGATGGCATTTAGGGTGCTTCCATATCTTGGCTATTATAAATAATGCTGCAATGAACATAGATGTGCATATATCTCTTCCAATTGGTGTTTTTCTTTTCCTTGTATAAATACCCAGAAGTGAAATTGCTGGATCCTATGGTATTTCTATGTTTAATTTTTTGAGGAACCTCCATACTTTTTTCCATGGCAGCTGTACCAAATTTACATTCACACCAACAGTGTATGAGTGTTCCCTTTTCTCCACATCCTCACCAACACTTGTTATTTTTTATCTTTTTGATAATGGCCAATCTAGTTATTTTCTTAGAATACATAGAAAACCACTAAGTCAAAGGAAATAGCTATTTTAAAAGCAAATCACTGTTTATTAATGTAACTTCAATTAATTCAATTGAATAACTCAACATTTATATATTGATTTTTCCACTACAGTCAATAGTTATAAAATGTTCCTACTCTAAAATAATTTATAAACAAATCTTAAATAATTGAGAATTCCTAGTTCACAGAAAGTCTTTGTCCTCCCCACTCAAATGTTTGTTTTATGTGGTAGTCTATCTAATACTTCTGTTTTCCTAGAAAAAGCAATGGTATGTTAGAATTAATTTCTTGACCAAAAGAAAGGATAAGAGTCCAAGAGTGACCATAAAAAGACTTTTTTAAGTCAGGTTCATCAAGATATAATCTGTATACAGAAAATTCTCTATTGTATATACAGATTTATGAGTTTTGACAAATGCATACAGTCATGTAACCACAATCAAGATATAGAGCAGTTCCATCAGCTTAACTTAACTCTTGCTTCCTTATTGGCTCTCCCACTCCCAACTCCAGGCACTAGCAACCACTGATCTGTTTTCTATTCATACAGATTCATTCATTTGCCTTTTCCAGAATTTCAACTAAATAGATTCATACAGACTTTTGAAACTGGCTTCTTCACTCACTTTCAGCCACTTTTGAAACTGGCTTCTTTTACTCTATAGAAAGAGATAGAAGGGTCAGTGTTGCAGTCCAAAATCTTCAGGGTCATGCTGAGAGGCGAGAGACTCCAGGGGGTCTCCATGTTTCAGTCTTGAAGCAAAATTAGTTTCAGGAAACTTAGCCTTTGCTCTTAAGAACTTCATCTGATCAGATGATCAGACAAGACCACCACATTAAGGAAAGTAATATGCTTTACTCAAATCTAGTGATTATAAATATTCATCACATCTTAAAAATATATTTGCAACAATATCTAGACCAGTATTTGACCAAACAACTGGGCATCATAACCTAGCCAAATAGACATATGAAATTAACCATCACATACAGTAAGTGTATGTTTCACTACCAAACTATTTTCCAAAGTGGCTGTACCTTTTTGTCTTCCCAGAAATGTATGAGTATCATGTGAGTGATTTTTAAAAACTTTCATTTATTCAATACTTATTACATACATTCTATAGGCCTACTCCCAGGGGGCACTCCCAAGGCCTGGCCCCACACTGCCTCAGTGCTTGTCCAAGAACTCTCCCTCTCTCTTGAGATTCCACCTATTTCTCTCCTCTCACCTTCATTCTCTGCTCACCTGCTGGGGAACACTTCCACAGCATATCTGCCCCCCCCCCTCGCTGCCCTCTTCACTTGCCCTGTCACTGGGGGTGGGCACTGTAGTATCTGGACAGGGGACCTGATCTTTCCCCATCATTCTGTTTTCACGTTCTATCATTTCCTCTTGTCTTCATCCTATTCCCTGCTACCACGCATTCTTTCATTTTTCTTCCTCTTGCTTTCCCTTTGCTGCTCTTCTCTCCAGCCTAAGCCTGAGTGCCCTCACAAAGGCAGACATGCTCCTCTCACCTCAACAGAGATGCTCTAGGCTTTGGTGGATGGCCACCCACCAGAGTCTGTGCCTTATAACACAGGCCCCAATATAAAATCCTGGTAAGTAAATATACATAGTGAAAAGATGTACCTTCTTCACAGACATAAGCCATCCTAGTCTGTGACTACAAATAAAGACACATTTACTTCAATATTCTTCTTTGGATAGATCCTTCATATGCTCACATCCCCTTCTTCTTCACCAACCATACCCATGTTTACTAAGTGCAGCCATGCGTCAAGCTATAGAAAACTACATTTCCTACCTCTTCACCAAGGATGACCAATGAGGTATGAGTGGTTGTTGATTGGAGCTTCAGGGAAAGCCCATTAAAGAGGGCTGATCAGCTGAGACCTGACATACCCTTTTGCCTTCTCCCCTTTGCTATGGGTTGCATTTTGCCCCTCCTCTCCATTCATATGTCAAAGTCCTAATTCCTAAAATTGACTGTATTTGAGCATAGGATCTTAAAGTGGTACTCAGGTTTAAATGAGGGTTATTAGGGCAGCCCCTAATCCAATATGACTGGTGTTTTGTAAAAAGAAGAGATTAGGACACACACAGGGATGAAGAGGGAAGACCATGTGAGGAAAGAGGGAGAAGTCGGTCAATTATAAGCCAAGGAAAGAAGTTTCAGAAGAAATTAACCCTGCCCACACCCTGATCTGTGACTTCTGGCCTCCAGATCTGTAATAAAATAAATTTCTGAGGGGAGCCTGGGTGGTAAAGTTGGTTAAGAATCTGATTCTTGGTTTCAGCTCAGGTGGTGATCTCAGGGTCCTGTGATCGCGCCCTGAGTCAGACTCTGTGCTCAGCATGGAGTCTGCTTAAGATCCTCTCTCTTTCCACCTCTACTCCTCGCCACCCCCTCAAAAAATAAATAAATCTTAAAAATTAGAAAAAAAAACCTGTTGTTTAAGCCACCAAGTCTGTAGTGCTTTGTTAGGGCAGCCCTAGTAAACAAATACACATTTCCTCCATCTTCCCACCTCAAAGTCCATGTGGAATCAGCTGCAAGACCCATCATAAAACTGTGAAAACCCTCGCACTCCCTGTTCATGATGTAGAACAGGAAATGAGAACCGAGCCAGGACACAGAGGACATCATGTAGTGGTTGAACCTACACTATTGCCTACAGTTCTTTGTTGCAGGTCTTTGTATCACCAGCCAAATGTCATTCCTAAAGATTATACCTGGTTACCGATTGTGTGCTTTTTTCTCAGCCAGATCTCCAATCCTTGAAAAATCCTCCCTCTACCTCCTCCCTGATATTCTAGGATTCCTCAAAAGAAAGTTTCACATGCAGCAATGTATTGCCTCCAGGTTCTTCCTCTCTTCTGTCTTCCCCTGTGCACAAGCTCTAGTGTTACATCACCTGGAGGACCTTCCCCACTGCCACCACGAGTGGCATCTTTGGAAGATCTCCAAAACTAACCCCGAATGCACTATATCCCAAAACTAACACCATCACCACCACCACCCCAAACCTGTGGCCTCCACCCCCACCGTGTGCCATCCTCTGCCATCAGGCCCTAAAGCACCAGGGACCTCGAGACCCTGGGGTCTCTAACAAATCAGCTCTTCCAAGTGGCTTAACTCACTGCAAGGAGCCAGGCACACACACACACACACACACACACACACACACACTACACCTCCAAACACCTCTCCTTCAATTACAAAGTAAAGTCATCTTTTATTTCCTTTTTTCTATCCCAAAATGTTTGCACTAAGAGAAGCATTTACGGAAATCAGTTGCACTTAAATCAAAACTCTCTGAAATTCCAAATTCCAGGACCTGAACTACAGAATTCAGGAGAATGCCCAATTGTGAAAAAGATCACACAAAGTTGACATTGGCCCAGTATTACTAGTTAATGTAGTAACTCTAGTAGAAAGGTTATATCTGTGAGAGCCCAAAAGCATTTTGGAGCAATCTCAAAGTCCACATTGTCCTCTGTTACCAAGAAATGATTATATCAGAGCAAGTGTAGAAAACATTAAAAAATTTCCCAGCCTGTCTGTTCACCTTTCTTCCTTGAGTTCTGGGCAATCACTTCATGATCTAATTATTTTGCAGCTGGATTTTTTTATACCTGAAGACAACCTCTTTTCCAGGCTAAAGGGGAGCATATGCTAAGGTTCACAGTGGCTCTCTCATGGAGGAAGCATTATGAATTGTTAGTTCTTCTTATACTTTCCTGTAATTTCCCAGAGTTTCCATGATGAAATTATATGTGTGCTATAAAAAGAAAAAGATGTGTTTGTTTGTTTGTTTGTTTTTTAAAGAGAGGCAGATCTGTCTTCCTTTCAGATGTATCTTATAACAACCCAATTCAAACTATTAGACATTTCTCTTATTTCCTTCCTGGATGGCAAAATGGATTTGCCGGCCACTAGCATTTATCAATTCCACTAACATGATCATTTGATTCTAACCTCCTCAGTGCCAAAGAATTGCTTTCCCCCATTTTGCACCCTTGTTAAAATGAATGTTCTAGACAATGTGAATGTAATCTAAATAATCTAAGTCAGACAATTAAAAAGTCAGACTGGAAGAAACAGCTGACAACTACAGTATGAAAGTCAGTCTGAGAAGTAGCTCTTAGATGGTATCCTGGAGAAACTGAGCATTTGATAACATGGAACAATTTGTGCTTTTGTAAGATGGCCCATGCATGCATTTTTTATTACAAGAGATTTTTCTCTTTAAGATTTTATTTTTAAGTCATCTCTACACCCAATGTGGGGCTCAAACTTACAACCCTGAGATAAAGAGTCTCAAGCTCCACAGACTGAGCCCACCAGGAGGCCCCACAAGAGAATTTTTTAAGTCCAAAGAAGAAATGTGCTGAAAGGGACACCTAGGTGGCTCAGTGATTAAGCGTCTGCTTTTGGCTCAGGGTGTGATCCCTGGGTCCTGGAGATTGAATTCCATATCAGGTTCCCCACAGGGAGCCTCTGCCTATGTCTCTGCCTCTCTCTGTGTGTCTCTCATGAATAAAAAACTAAAATTAAAAAAAAGAAGAAGAAGAAGAAGAAATGTGCTAAAAGCCAGCTATCTCCACACTGCAGGGCATTCTTCAGCAGTGGTGAGATGTCATGCTTGACTTTATTTGGGATCATTTTAGAGAAACATCTAGCTCTCCTCCCCTCAGCTTCCTCCTCTATAAAGCAGGAATGGTCGCACCAAATGATAGAAGAATGAAATGAGATGTTCACCATGTATTTAATTAGTGGTAATTTAATTTCAATGTGGATAATCCAGGAGCTGATTAAATAGGGTACCCCCCCCCCTTTTGCTTCTCACATTTTCCTCCTACTGTCAGACCTGGTAACTTCAATCCCTTTCATTTCTCCATCTGTGTGTAGACAGTGGAATGATAGTAGGAAAGTCCATTTTTCTTCTACTTCAGCAACAGCAGATTAGGGAAGACTACTAAACAAATAGGGACTTTTTATCCATGAGCTCCCATTTCATTTATTGATGCTCTCTGAGTTTTTTCAAGCCTCTAAGATTTTTTTTACTCAGTATAATGAACCAGGGTATTGGCTGAGGGGGAAAAAAAAAGAGGTAACTCCACCAACAGGAGCCCAGAGTTGGAGCTGACCTCTGTGCCCACCAGTGCAGGGAGTCTGGGGAGCCAGGGAGGTATGTGGGGGTGGAAGGGGGTTGCTGAGTTAAAAGCCCAAGGGGCATCTTTGGCTCCTCCAGGTCAGGATAGCATCAGCCTCTAGCCCAAGCCTAAACCTGATGGTAAAGATGATAGCCAGCAGCGACTGATCACCTGCAACTACCTACTTACATCCTGTTCATTTCTAACTTAATATTGACCTGATTTGGCTGAATCATATGAAAGAAAATGCCATTTCTGCAAACCCAAAGAGGTTGAAGAGTCATAATTTCATGTAGCTCAATCTAATGTTTATCATTATTAGTACATCTGTTCTATGGATAAGGAAACTTTTTCCCTTAGAAAGCCCTGAATCTCTCCACTCTTATGCCACTTGAAGGAAGACTGTCCAGCCTGGGGAGGCTCTGTGCAGGAGTGCTTGTTCCCACCACTTTAACCCCAACCCACTGCGCCAGGGGCCCACTCCTTCCTGCTCCCTGCTGGCCTCACAGCTTCGCCAAACCCTGAAAATAACACCCTTGAATAAACCATCTTCAGCCTGAGCAAAGAACTACTTCAAAGCTTTCTTGTTTTCCTCTTAAGGGGTTTGCATTGGTGCCAAAACAATTATTGGTTAAAAAAAATTATTTTGATCAAAGTTTACTAACACCATACTGTCCCCACCCACAATAAAAGTAATTGGATGGATATACTGCATGTGTTCATGTATCTAGATTTGTCTGATTCACAAATTCTCTCCCTCTCTCTTTCTGGGGTTCTTACGGTTACCTGCTCAGTGAACAAAATGTGATTTTTCTACTTCTTGCTAAGACAGTTGTAAGTTTGGAAATCTATGCTGAAGCCCATTGTTCTCTGAACTTCTGGAGTACTTATTAGAAGTTTCCTTATTTCTGCAAACTTTACTGAGCACGGTGGTTAACTTTATGGTTAACTTTCTGCGTCAGCTTGGCAAACCTCTGCACCCAATGGTCAGAGGCTTGTCTAGATGTTGCTGTGAGGGTATTTACGGATATGATTAACGTTTATAATCAGTTGGCTTTCTGTAAAGCAGATTAGCTTGATAAAGCTTCATCCAATCAGTATGAGAGCCTTAAGAGCTAAGATTGAAATTCCCTGAAGAAGAGATTTCTGTCTCAAGACTGCAACAAGGGGGGATCCCTGGGTGGCTCAGCAGTTTGGTGCCTGCCTTTGGCCCAGGGCGTGATCCTGGAGTCCCAGGATCGAGTCCCACGTCGGGCTCCCGGCATGGAGCCTGCTTCTCCCTCTGCCTGTGTCTCTGCCTTTCTCTCTCTCTCTGTCTATCATAAGTAAATAAATAAATCTTAAAAAAAAAAAAACAAAAACACAAGACTGCAACAAGGGGAGAGCGCCTGAGTTTCTAGCAGGCTGGCCTGTCCTGCAGATTTCAGAGTCAGGACTGCAATAGCACTCTTACCTGAATTTCCAGCCTACAAATTTCAGACCTGCCAGCCCTCACGATCATCCGAGTCCATCCCTTCAAATAAATCTATCAGGTATCTATCTAGCCAGCTATTTAGCTATCTTATTGATTCTGTTTCTCTGGAGCATCCTGACTTAACACCAGCACCTACTGTGCGCTAGGCACTGTGCTAAATTGATGACGATCCAGATAAACTTATCGAGGAGACAATGCAGAAGAAACATGTTAAGAGAAAAATTAAACATCTTAAGGTAGGGCTATTAGAATGAGAATACTTTGCTATGGAAATCAAAAAGGAGATGACTTACTCTGCCTAGGAGTAATTGAAGAAGTTGTGCTGGTTGAGGTGATAACTCACCTGGAGCTCAACGGACAAGAAGGTATTCCCAGGGTGTACAGCATAGAGGAGGTGTTATTCACGGAAAGACATTATAGGAACCACTCACCAAGCCTAGGGGCCTGTGACTCCAATATTGTGCCCAAATATTGCAGGTACCTTTTCCAAAGTACTGTGAGACAAGGATGCAGAAGATTGGGACTGACCAAGTTGTAGAGGTTGTATTGAAACAGAGATATCAGGAGTTGAACATTTCTTTAGCCAAGGTTGGTGGTGAAGTTTAGAATTGAGTCCTAGCTGAGACTTTGAGGGAAAAAGCAAAAGAAATATTTCAGCACAAGACAAAACTCTTCATTTTGAAGATAGAAAAGAATAAGTCAAGGGTGCCTGGGTGGTTTGGATTGGTTGAGCATCTACCTTCGGCTCAGGTCATGATCTCATGGTCCTGGGATCGCACCCTGCGTCAGGCTCCCTGCTCAGTGGAGAGCCTGCTTCTTCCTCTCCCTCTGCTGTTCCCCCTGCTTGTCCTCTCTCTCTCTGTCAAATAAATAAATAAAATCTCTAAAAAAAAAAAAAAAAGAATAAGGCAAGTGAATGTAGCTCTTCATGCAACAAACATTTAATGAGTACTTACCCTTGGCCAGGAAATGTTCTAAGAGCTAGAAATACAGCCATGTATAAGAAATAGGTCTTAGGCTATATAGCCTGAGGGTAGGTAGAAAGGAATGACATGTTCCCCAGCCCAGCCCACCCTAGAATTGAATCAAATGGAGGTCACATTCACAATGTCAACTGTGTCCTTGCGGTCTCCCAGTTATTTCAGGAAACAAGCTGGCATCAATTATTACCCTCATGCTCACTTCAGACATCTGCTGTTGAAGCCTCTGCTATCAGGGAATCTGTCTCAGGCCACTTTCACTGCTTCCCCACCAGCTTCCTCAGGGAAACACCTTCAATCTCTATGTTCCAGATGGTTTCACAAATGTATACATGGGTTCAAAAATAGATTTTTAATTATAAACAATTATAAAATTATATATATATATATATATATATATATATATATATATACATATACACAAACTATTTTTGTTAGTTTTCTACGGTAGCAGTATTCTATAGTTTTCTATGGTATTTTTCATTTAAAAACAATTATCCCACACTGGTACCTGGGTGGCTCCATCCATTAAGCATCCAACTCTTGATCTAGGCTCAGGTCTTGATCTCATGGTTGTGAGTTCAAGCCCCACACTGGGCATGGAATCCACTTAAAAACAAAATTATCCCATACATCAGGTCATTAAGAATTAGAATGATAGCTAATAAGTATTGGCAAAGATGAGGAATGGGAATACTGTTGGTAGTGATGGGATTTAGGACATGTTACCCCAAAACACGGCACCTTGGCATATTGAACATCTTAAGCATAAGGAATTGGAAAAAATGGCAAATGTGACTACACACTCTTCTCCCTTGAAACAGGTCAATGAAATTCCCATGTAAAAGCTGCCTTCTCTGTACCAGGAGGAGGACATCCTCATCACCAGAGACAGGGAATTGGGGCCTGAGAAATAGGTACAAACTTGGTTCAACTGACCTTTATCTTCCAGTTACTTTTTCATGACTTACTCCTTCTAGCCCCAACCTTTTTGTCCTGTCCATTCTTCACAACTTGTTTTTTTTTATTTATTTAAAAGGTATAAAAGCAGGAATCCCTGGATGGCTCAGCAATTTAGTGCCTGCCTTCGGCCCAGGGTGCAGTCTTAGAGTCCCAGGATAGAGTCCTACATCGGGCTCCCTGCATGGAGCCTGCTTCTCCCTCTGCCTGTGTCTCTGCCTGTGTGTGTGTGTGTGCGTGTGCGTGTGTGTGTGTGTCTCATGAATAAATAAATTTTTTTTTAAATCTTTTTAAAAAAAAGGTATAAAAGCTTCCTGCTCTAATCACTGCTTTGGTTCTTAATTCTCCTTTGAAGACTCCTATGTACATGAAAAATCCAATAAAATATGTATGCTTTTCTCCTGTTAATCTGTATTTGTCAATTTGTTTTTCAGACCCAGCCAGGGGTCCTGAGAGGGTAAAGAAAAACTTTTTCCTCCCCTACACTGGTGACTCCTGTGATCATTCTGGGAGGTAATATGATAGTACTCAATCAAATTTAAGAAATACATTCCCTACGTCCCAGCAATCCCACTCCTAGTAAACTATAGCAGAGACATTCTCACAAAGGTGACATGAGGCCATGTAGACAGAGATGTTTATTGAAATGTCTATGTAATAGAGACAAATTTTAAACCCTGGATCTGGGATCCCTGGGTGGCTCAGCGGTTTAGTGCCTGCCTTTGGCCTGGGGCGTGATCCTGGAGACCCGGGATCAAGTCCCACATCGGGCTCCCTGCATGGAGCCTGCTTCTCCCTCTGCCTGTCTCTCTGCCTCTCTTTCACTCTGTGTCTCTCATGAATAAATAAATAAAATCTTAAAAAAAAAAAAAAGAAAAATAAATAAATAAATAAACCCTGGATCTGCATCAGTTAAAGGCAACATGCTAGAAATACAACAACATAGATTTTTTAAACTTAGGGCTGAATTTTTTTAAAGTTAGAAAAGAAAGTTTTCTAGCAAAAAACCAATTACATGAATTTAAAAATATGCATACAAAAATACCACTTGTTATATGAGACCACATTCAAGTTCAACGGTACATGGTAAGGGCACCTGGCTGGCTTAATCATTAGAGCATGCAACTCTTGATCTTGGAGTTGTGAGTTCAAGTCCCACAGTGGGAATGGGGCCATTAATTTAAAAGTTAATTAATTAATTAAAACTAAAACAAAGGAAAAATAAATAAATAAATAAAACTAAAACAAAGATACATGTTAATAAGAAGCATTGCTGGTTGGAGGAAGAAGCAAATGGGAGTGGAGAATTTACCCATCAAAAGTGGACAAAGGAAGTATTTCAAAAATGAAGTTGTATTGGTCAGAGTTCTGAGTTGCAAACAGCAGAAACCAACTCTGGTTAATTTAAACATAAAGGGGGAAAGAATGTAAGGCTATTGGGCAGCTCACTGAATCACCTGCCGGTTCCAGAATCTGTGCACTCAGAATCATAACCACAGGGGCATCTGGGTAGCTCAGTTGGCTGAACCTCTGACACTTGATTTCTGCTCAGGTCATGATCTTAGGCTCGTGGAATCGAGCTCCACACTTGGCTAGGTGTCTGCTTGAGATTATCTCCCTCTTCCTCTGCCCCTCCCCTTGCTCACATGCTCTCAGTCTCTGTCTCTGTGTCTCTAAAATAAATAAATAAATCTTGGGGTCCCTGGGTGGCTCAGTTGGTTGAGCAGCCAGCTCTTGGTTTTGGCTCAGGTTGTGATCTCATTGGGATCATGCAAATGGACCCACATCAGGCTTCTCAACCGGCAGGGAGTCTGCTTGAGATCCTCTCTTCCTCTCCTTTTGCCCCTCTTGCTCATGCTCTCTCTAAAATAAATAAAACCTCTTTTTTAATTGAAATAAAAATAAAATAAATCTTTAAAAAAAAGAATCATAACCACAAATTACAAGACAGAATGGGCTGGGTGAAGCCACCACATTGCAGTCTCTGAGGACTACCCTGCTTCTATTGCCAACAAGAAGAAACTGAAGGCTGTGGCCATGTTCTCCATTATCAAAGGGAAGTTGACTCTCTCAGATTCTTTGTACCAAGAAATGGATTCAGCTACAGATTCATTGTCTGGGGACAGACATGACCATGCCTGGGTCACAGGCAGTGCTCTACCTACAAGGGAGGCTGGTAATGACTGTTCTTAGCTCCCCAACTGAGATGTAGTATCTGCCTCCCCCAAGACTCATAGAAATGAGAGAGATCATTCACGGAAGAAGAGAGTCCTGTGATGGTCAGTCAAAAGGATGACAAAAGCTTACTAATGAAGTATGGCCAACAGTAGTAACTTCTGCGCTGAGTTCAAATTCCCCAACTAGAAAGCCACTGATAACATTTTCTAGAATAGTTTCACTGGATCGCTAGAGGCAAGAGACAGATGGTAGTAAGATGAAAACATAATCAGTGTTGACTCCTAAGGAGCTTAACTGTGGATGAAAGGATAGAGGGATTCATCTGTAGAAAAACAAGTAGAATTAATGAAGGGATTTGGTTTTATTTTTTTTAAATAAAAGAGAATCGAGCACATTTTAGGCTAAAGAGAAGGAACTAGCAGAAAAAGGTTGCCATGGTTAGAAAGTGAACAGCTGATTTTAAAAAGCCAAGACCTAATCAGAGCCCAGGTGGAAAGATTAACTTCAAAATGCTATAGGCTGAGATGCCTAAGTGGCTCAGCGGTTGAGCGTCTTGTCTTCAGCTCAGAGGTGAGCCCAGAGTTCTGGGCTCAAGTCCCACATGGGGCTCCTGCATGGAGCCTGCTTCTCCTCCCTCTGCCTGTGTCTCTCATAAATAAATAAAATCATATTTTTAAATGCTGTAGGCAGAGACAACTGCTTCTCTGAGAGAGGAGAAAAAAAGTGAGGGGGAAAAAAACCATGTAGCTGTATATAAATGTTTATGTTGAGCAGTGCTGGTGATGCCTATTGGATGGTTCTTATTTTACCTACGAAGTAGATAAGCATAAATCACTGAAGGAGGCAGAGCTTTCAGTGTTAACCTTAAAAAGAAAACTGCTAGTTATTTTACCAGCAAAAATAGATCTATTGGGGGGCACCTGGGTGGCTCATCCAGTTCAGTACTGGACTCCTGATCTCAGGGTTGTGAGTTCAAGCCCTGTGTTGGACTCCAAGGGTGTCGAGCCTACTTTAATTTTTTTTTTTTTTAATAATAGTTTTGTTTGGAATAGCAGAGAATTGCAATCTGCAAGCTTGCAAAACCGTAGGCAAGTCCGGAGAACAAAAGCAATGAATTGTTCTTTTATAAAGGAGAGGAGGTTGCTGGGAGGGCTGTCATAAACAAAAAGTTCATGGGAGTAAACTGGAAGTTCAAAGTTCACTCAGCTTCTTCTTAGCTGAGTTGTGATACTCTCCCTTTGGGGGGGCTGTGGGTGGGGGTAGGAGGAAAACTTTCTTCCTCCAGCTGGGATAGTAAGGCAGTAGCAAGTTAGCATCAATTTGCAAGCTACCCCTCTTCCTGCGGGGTATGCAACTCACCGAGCGTGGTGGGGTAGAGAGCTCCCCCTGCTGGCTCCTGGCTCCGCTGTAAAAAGGTTTCGTCATTAATTTGTATTAATAAAACGGGTCAGGGATCCCTGGGTGGCGCAGCGGTTTGGCGCCTGCCTTTGGCCCGGGGCGCGATCCTGGAGACCAGGGATCGAATCCCACGTCGGGCTCCCGGTGCATGGAGCCTGCTTCTCCCTCTGCCTGTGTCTCTGCCTCTCTCTCTCTCTCACTGTGTGTCTATCATAAATAAATAAAAATTAAAAAAAAAAAAAACGGGTCAGTTACGCACCTTTGCAGAGAACGATGAACTTTTCTAACTGCTAAATGGAAAGGGAGCTGACCATCACCAGGTTAAACAAATGTATACATTAAAAGATGGGTAAAGTTATAATTGATGATTGTAAATGCAGAGTGGTTCTGATCGGCTTACGGATCGTTTTTCCTTCTGCTGCCCAGGTGCGGAAGCAAAGAGGCCAGGGCTGGCTTGGCTCCTTGGGAGCTGAGGGCAGGTGCAGAAGAACAATAGGGCGGGAGCCTGTCGCTGCCTGGTGAGAGAGTCATTAAAGGGAGAGTCATCAGGTCATAGATTAGAAAAGAAAGGAGGTGCGACCAGGCCTGGTAGGTGGAGGGATTAAGGTACTTCAGAGTCCCTCTGAGGTACAGGATTAGGGATTGTAGAAGTAAAGGAGCAAGAGCTAGAAGGATGGGGTTAGAGTTTTAGATTTTAGAGGTGGAAGTAGGTCCAAGATGCGGCCATTAGAAAACAATAACCTTTGGGGGGAGAAAGAAAAACACCACAATAATCTGTGATATGAGGTGCAGAGGACAGAAATAATTTAGAGAAACATCTCTGCTCAGAAGCCTGAAACTCAGGGGTACCTGGCTGGCTCAGTCCGTAGAGCGTGTGATTCTTGATTTCAGGGTCATAAGTTTGAGCCCCACATTAGGCACAGGGTTTACTTAATAAAAAGAAAAGAAGAAGACTAAAATTTAGGGGAAAGTTGTACTCAGTAAGACCTAGTCCCTACCCAGTAGACCAAGACAACCCGACACAGCCAGATCACTGCTGTTTATTATTATACCTACATGACATCAGCCATTCAAGTTATCCAACTGCTCTTCCTTGTGCTGATTCTATGCTCGCCCTAGTAATCCTACTGGAATCTGGCTTCCCATGTAGATTTTGCAAAAAGGACAAAAATGTATTGGGTAGCGACACAACTATTTGCCCATGAAAATTATAGATCTATTGGTTAATTAACAAACAGGCATGTTAGGTTTATATATATATGGATTTGCTCAAAGAGAGTCAGACTCTGCAACTCAAACACCTCTGGATGCCCGACAATTGAATTTCAGAGACTAAAATACTAATCGTCCTCTGGAAAGTGAAACAAAATACTGCACCAGGTGAAGTTAGATTAGGGTGACATCAATCCTTCTGGAGGTGATGCTCTGTGGTCCATGTCCCTTCCACAAATCTATCACTGATTTCTGCATGCCACCCAAGCAGGAATAACACTCATCTTCTCTTTCTTTCTAACCAGAGAGTACAGACCAAAATTAAACCAATGAACTTGTGGTGATTTGTTCTGTGGTATCATATGAATGTATAAATTTTATATATCTGCAAGTCAGTGTGGCACTTATAAAAGATATTGGGCAAAGAAATGGGAAGGAAAAGACCTCTGTGGTCATAAAATGATAAGAAAGTGAACAAGTTCATTGCCATCCCAGTGTGACAAGGTTAATGATTTGGACACAAGCCAGAGCTTAGTAGGTGTGCCGCTGAAATCTCAGTTGGGTTCCACCTCCATGATCTATGCTGTGCCAATAAGCCTTTCTAGAGCTGTAACTGTTACTGATACCACTGAAGCTAAGTAAGCATTGTATTGAATAGAATGGCCCTGGTACATGAGAATAACATAAATCTATCTTCCACTCCCCTTTTCAATATATTTGTTGGGACTATTCTTCTTTCCCTTGAAGGAGGTTCTGTGGCTTTTCTAATCATTCTAGTAATTCAAGGAACACTGGCCAATTAAAAAAATAATAATAATCTTTACACCCAAGTGGGGCTTGAACTCATGACCCTGAGATCAAGAGTTGCACGCTTTTCTGACTGGGCCAGCCAGGTGCCCCTGGCCAATTTTAAAATATCAATTTCACATAATAGTTCAAGCTTTGACCTTCATGCTAAGCTGGAGCCTCTCTTCCCCTTGCTCCTGCTCTGGCTTATTGCCAGATGGCAGTGGCTTCTCTTTTTCTCCCACTTTGGGCTTTCACTATTCTACCTCTGTCTTACTACCTTTGTTTCTAATGTTTCCAGAAAGATTATCAGGGAGCAGGGAAATTATTCCTTGCCCTGTTATGCTTAACTATTTGACGCTCTTTGGAACTGCCAGACAAGTAAAGCTTTATCTTTCTCTAGTGAGTGTTTTTATGAGTTCTGTGAGACCTCTGAGCAGCCAAGGTCCTACAGCAAATAGCATTTGCCCCAGATGGTTCTAACAGACTCTAAGAAAGGGCCTGCTGAGAGGAGTGTGCACGGAGCTAACGGGGGACAGAAGGGATGATGTCACAGTGGAAAGCTGTTCCTACTCCTGGCGTGAGAGGACGAGGGAAGGAAACAGTGGCAGTGGAGCCCAGAGAGAGCTGAGCTTGTAAGAGAGGAACCGCCTGGACATAGTGTAGTCCTGGAAGGATGCAAACACTGCCAATGGCACAATACCAATGCCGGGAGGCAGCAGGGAAGAAATACCTAGAACTTGCCCCTCTTGCTCTCTGATTTCCTGCCAGTACTTCACGTTGGCCAAACCCAACTGGAGGCCAGCCAGCAATAGAGCTCAAGTAATAGAGTTCTCAAGGGAATAGCCTCCTGGGAAAAATAAAGGATCTAGGTGAGCAAACAGAGTAACCGGTATACCCTCATCACAGAGGGTGGGGTACCCTCACCTCCACGTCCCCTGATGAGGGCCAGTGCATCTCTGTTATGACCAGTTGCTTACACTTTCCTAACCCTTTAGGGATTAATCCTGCCAAGTGACCACTCTCCTCTGTAGAGGACCACAGAAAATACACGTCCTGCTACTTAACACATTTACTGTTCACTGAGTTACTTGGAGCCATGTATTGTGCTAAGACGCCCTACGTGCGTTCTCTTTAAACCTCATAGTAGCTCATGGAAGCAAATAATATTTAACCAAAGGAAATGACTGAAAGGAGGAAGGAGAGGCCAACCCAAAGCGATCAAGTGACTCACCAAGCCTCAAGACTGTCTTTCTGTACCAACTTGTCTCCAGAAACAGCAAAAACACTTCTTTATTTGTTATCATGTGTTTTGCTCTTCACCCCTCTGCCTCATCCTTGAAGTCGGCATCAGTATATTTAGCTTGGACATTGCAAACAGCTGACCTTGGCTCTGAGATCTGAGATTTCCGCTGGGAATGGCTTTGCGTCAAGCTGGTTAAAGAAACCAAATCCCACATGCCCTCCTTAATTAGCTGGCTCATGCTTTCAGCTCACTGGATGTTGGATTTGGAACAAATAGGAACAACTGCTCTTCTCCCCTGAGTATAAGTTCTTTCATGCATTAAGACATAATTTTAAAAGGGTATCTCCCAAGGGGTGTGAACAACATATAGTATAGTTCTTTCATTCTGGAAAATTCTGAAATGGAAAATTCGGCTTTGCAAAGCGATTGGTTTTCATCACAAACCATCTTCTTTCCTGATCAGATCCCTAGGGGATATGAATCTGGGCCTACTTGTTCAGCTAGGGGAACACGCCAGGGCCGCTTGGACTGAACACAACCTGTGTTCCACTTAGAATAATGTTCCCCTGGAGCTATTGCGAATGTGGAGTGAATCTTCACTGGCAACCCTCTTCCAATATCTTAAATTTCGCTGAGACGTGCTCTGCAGGAGCAAGCAGCCTTACCTGGACTACCAGGTGTCTATAAGTAACACACCTATTGTGATAGTGGTTAAACCAGCTGATTGGCCCCTAGGATCCTCCATCTAAACAGTCTCTTTTTAAATCTGTCTCCTTAGTAAGCTTTACAGAGCTTCACAAGGAGCATTTTTTTTTTTAAGATTTTATTTCTTTATCCATGAGAGACACAGAGAGAGACAGGTAGGTAGAGGGAGAAGCAGGGTCCATGCAGGGAGCCTGACATGGAACTTGATGCCGGGACTCCAGGATCACTCCCTGAGCGGAAGGTAGATGCTTAACTGCTGAGCACCCAGGCATCCTCACAGTGAGCATTATTAAACACAAATTGAAGCTTTTTTTCTTTCTTTCTTTTTTTAAGACAATTTTTAAGAAAACTTTTTTTTTTAGTTTTTCCTTTCAGATTTTATATTTTTTTTTTAGTATTTTATTTAAATTCAATTTGCCAACATATAGTCTAACATCCAGTGCTCATCCCATTGCTTTACTTGATTTAATAAGTAAATAGGAGCACCTGACTGGCTGAGCATGCAACTCTTGATCTCAGGGTCATGACTTCAAGCCCAAGGTTGGGTGTGGAGACTACTTTAAAAAAAAAAAAAAGAAAGAAAAGAAAAGAAAAGAAAAAGAAAGAAAGAAAGAAAGAAAGAAAGAAAGAAAGAAAGAAAGAAAGAAAGAAAGAAAGAAAGAAAGAAAGAAAGAAAGAAAGAAAGAAAATAGAATTACTTCTTTATGTAAAGGCAATAATTTTTTTTCCTACAGATTAGTTTTACTGAGATGTAATTTACATGAAATAAAATTCACCCATTTTAAGTGTATAGTTTAATAAGTTTTGACAAAAAATGTAAACAGTCCTGTAATCACGACCCCAAACAAGATACAGAACATTCCATCACCCTCATGCCAGTTGGCAGTCATTCCCCCCACTCCACTCCAAGCCCAGGCAACCACTGATCTGTTTCCTTCAACAGTGGCTTTAGAAAAAGAAATTCTAAAAAAAAAAAAAAAAAAAAAAAAGGGATCCCTGGGTGGCGCAGCGGTTTGGCGCCTGTCTTTGGCCCAGGGCGCGATCCTGGAGACCTGGGATCGAATCCCACATCGGGCTCCCAGTGCATGAAGCCTGCTTCTCCCTCTGCCTGTGTCTCTGCCTCTCTCTCTCTCTCTCTCTCTCTCTGTGACTATCATAAATTAAAAAAAAAAAAAAATATTAATAAAAAAAAAGAAAGAAAAGAAAAGAAAAAGAAATTCTATCACCAGCATAATGCTGTTGAGATTCATCAATGTCTTTGCCTGTACTGGCAGTCTGTTCCATCTTATTGGTGAGTACTGTCCCATGACATGGAATGGAACTGGGTTTTGTGATTTTTTTTTTATTAAAGATTTATTTATTTATTGGAGAGGGAGAGGGTGACATGCAGACCCCCTGCTGAGCAGGGAGCCTGACACAGGGCTCCATCAAAGGACCCGAAATCATGAGCTGAAGTCAAGAGTCAGATACTTAACCAACTGAGCCACCCAGGTGTCCTGAGATTTTTTTAAATCACAACTTGTTTATCCATTCTTCAGTTGGTAGACATTTGGATTATTTCCAGTTTGAGGCTATTTTGAATAAAGCTCCTGTGAGCATTGTCTTCCAGTGGACAAATGTTGTCATATGTCTTGGATAATTATTTAGTATTGATATTGTTGGGATGCAGGATAAGCATATTTTAACTTTATTTTTTTAAAGTCCAACTGTTTTTTAGGGTAACACTCACTTCATATCCTTGCCACAAATTAATATTGTCACTCACTGATATTTATCATTGCAGTGGTCTGTAGTGTTATCGTGGTTTTAATTTGTGTTTCCCTAGTAAATAATGAAGCACATCTTTCCATGTGCTTATTTGCCAGTTTTTTTGACGATGAAATGCCTGTTCTAATATTTTTCCCATTTTAAAATATTTTTTAAAGATTTTATTTATTTATTTATTTATTTATTTATTTATTTATTTGAGAGAGGGAGAGTGAGAGAGAGAACACAAGCCTGGGGAACGGCAGAGGGAGAGGGAGAAGCAGGGTCCCTACTGAGCAGGGAGCCCCACATGGGACCAGATCTCAGGACCCTGAGATCATGACCTGAGCCAAGGCAAACACCTAACCAGCTGAACGACCCAGGAGTCCCTATTTTGTTTGTTTGTTTGTTTTTTTAAGATTTTATTTATTCATTCATGAGAGACACAGAGAGAAAGAGAGGCAGAGACACAGGCAGAGGGAGAAGCAGGCTCCATGCAGGGAGCCCGACGTGGGACTCGATCCTGGGTCTCCAGGATCAGACTCTGGGCTGAAGGCAGCTCCAAACTGCTGAGCCACCAGGGCTTCCCTATTGTTTTTGTATTTTAATTGCATTGCTTAACTTGTTGTTGAATTATAAAATGTATGCACACGTCTTTTATGATACATGAATTTTGTAAATATCTTCCCTATGTGACTTGCCATTAATTTTCTTAACAGTGTCTTTGGAAAACCAAAACGTTTCATTTTGATGAAATCGAGTTTATTAATTTTTCTTTTTAAGATTCATGCTCCTGTGTTCTACCTAAGAAGACATTGCCTAACCCAACATGGCAAAGATTTTCCCCCTTGTTTTCACCTAGCAATTTTA
Source organism: Vulpes lagopus (assembly GCF_018345385.1). Taxonomy (NCBI): domain Eukaryota; kingdom Metazoa; phylum Chordata; class Mammalia; order Carnivora; family Canidae; genus Vulpes; species Vulpes lagopus. The sequence continues at coordinate 97,020,251 of NC_054830.1, read as the reverse complement.
TAATTTTAAAACATTTATATTTATGATGCACTTCAGGTTTTTATGCATGGTGTGAATTAAGGTCAAATTCTTTTTTTATTTGTTTATATTTCCAAGTTCCTCCAGCACCTTTAAGACTTTTCTGCATTGATGATTGGCACTTTTGTTAAAGATCAATGACCATATATGTGTGGATCTATTTCTGAACTTGATAATCGATTCAACTGCTATCATTATACAAATATTACACTGTCTTGATCACTGCAGTTGTATTGTAGGGTTTTAAAATCAGGAAGTACAAGTCCTCCAACTTTGTCCTTCTTTCTCAAGAAAGTTTTATAGTTTTCAGTAGAAAGGTCTTATTAAATTCATCCCTAAGTATTTCATATTTTTTGATAATACTTCAAATCATTGGGGTTTTTTTTAATTTTTATTTATTTTTGATAGTCACAGAGAGAGAGAGAGAGAGAGAGAGAGAGAGAGGCAGAGACACAGGCTGAGGGAGAAGCAGGCTCCATGCACCAGGAGCCCGACGTGGGATTCGATCCCTGGTCTCCAGGATCACACCCTGGGTCAGAGGCAGGCGTCAAACCACTGCACCACCCAGGGATCCCAAATCATTGGTTTTTAATTTTAATTTCCAATTGTTCTTTGCTATAATGTGGAAACATACTTTATTTTTTATTATTCATCCTGTGTCCTGCAATCTTGGCAACTCATTTATTAGTTCTAGTAGCTTTTTCTTAGATTCCTTAGAAATTCCTATGCAGACAATCATGTTTGTGGCATTTTTACTACTTATTTTTCAGTCTTTACACTTTGTATTTCTTTTTCTTGCTATGTTAAACTAAGTAGGACATCTGATACAATATTGAATAGAAGTGGCCCGACTCTTGATTTTGGCTCAGATCATGATCTCAGGGTCATAAGATAGAGCCCCCTGCCAGCCTCTGCACTCATTGGCAATCTGCTTGAGATTCTCTTCCTCTCCCCCTTCCTCTCTCCCAAGTAAATAAATAAATCTAAAAAAAAAAAAAAAAAGTGGGAGGAGTAAACACCTGCCTTAGTTTGGGCTGCTGAATTGCTTATCAACAACAGGAATGTATTTCTCACAGTTCTGGAGAGTAGAAGTCTGAGATCATGGTTTCAGCATGGTTGAAAGTTCTGGTGAGAACTTGCTTTTGGGTTGTAGATGGCTGACTTCTTATATATTCACATGGTAGAAACAAAAAGCAAGATCTCATGATTCTTTATAAAGACACTAGCCCCATGCATGAGGGCTCTACCCTCAGAGCCTCATCTAATCCTAATTACCTCCCAAAGACCTCACCTCCTAATACCATCACATTGGAGAGTAGAGTTTCAGTATTAGCATTTGGTCCATAACAGCATCTTTGCTTTGTTCATAACTTTAAGTGGAAAGCATTCAGTCTTACCACTAAGCTAAAGTTAGTGATAATTTTTTATAGATGTCATTTATCAGATTAAGGGAATTCCCTTCTTTTTGTAGCTTGCTGAAGTTTGTCATAAACAGATGCTGAATTTTGTGAAATGCTTTCTCTGTATGTATGGAGATGCTATAACTTCTTCCCTTTTTTCTGTCAATGCAATGAATTATATTGCCTGATGTTTGAATATTAAACCAACCTTCTACTTCTAGATAAACTTCACATGGTAATGATGCATTATCCTCTTGCATATGTCTTTTGATTCAGTTTCCCAACATTTAGTTGAGGTTTCTGTGTCTCTTTATGAGAGATAGGTTTTGCTTCTTATAATGATCTTGTCAGACTTTGTCCTCAGGGTTTTGTTGGCCTCATAAAACAATCTGTAGAGACCACTTTTAGGCAAACAGGCTTGAGTGATGGCATACAGAAAGGGCCCAGAACATAGACAACCCATCAGGTGACCCACCTCAAAATATTCACAGGCCTCAGATAACCAATGGGCTACTTAAAGCAGGCACAGTTAACAAAAAAGGTATGTTGCCATACTTGCTCACCTTCCCTCTTTAAAAACAACCCCCTCCCACTACCTCATTACCCCCAGCTTCTCCTCCGCTTTCCCGCCTGCTGCTCCCTTGCTGTGTATTCCACTCCCACTGCCTTGTGGCAGACAGCCTCTCCTCTGCTGTCCTGCCCACCTCTCCTTTGCCCGCATATTCAATTAACTATCTCCCTTGCTCTGCCTCAGGGGAATTCTTTCACCTTCTGTGCAGATAAGTTTCCACTTGATTAGTTGTCCCACATTTGGGGGCCCTCATCTTACCTGGAGAGACACCCCATTTAGACACCACACAATCTGGAAGTGTTACTTTTTCTCTCTTTTTTTTTTTTCTAAAAGAGTCTGTTTAAGAATCGGTGTTATTTCTTCTTGAAATCTCTGATGGAATTCACAAGTGAAATCATCTGGGCCCAAGCTTTCTTCTTGAGAACTCAGGTTTTTAAAAATACAAATTCAATTTCCTTAGCAGGTATAAGGCTATAAAGATTTTCTGTTTCTCCTTATGTCAGTTTTGGTAAGTTAGGTTTTTCCAATAATTTATTTGTTTTATCTAGGTTGTCAAATTTATTGGCTTAAAGTCCATCATAATATTACCTTATTATTCTTCTTTCTATATGATTTGAAGTCCTAACCACTTTTTTATTCTTGATATTTGTAATTTACCTATACTTTATTTAATCAGTTCTTAATTTTATTAATCTTTTCAGAGAATCAGCTTTTGGTTTTAATGATGATTTCCATATATATATATATGCAAAATGACCTCCAAAGACCCAAGGAGTCCTTTTTTTTTTTTTTTTTAAGATTTTACTTATTTATTCATGAGCGACACAGAGAGAGAGGCAGAGACACAGGCAGAGGGAGAAAAAGGCTCCCTGGAGGGAACCTGATACAGGACTCTATCCCAGGACCCCAGGATCACGACCTGAACCAAAGGCAGATGTTCAACCACTGAGCCACCCAGGTGCCCCCCCAAGGAGGCTTAAGACTGAAGAAACAGGCCAACAAGGCTGACAAGAAATGGTTTATTAAGGGGAGCTATGGACAGAAGGATAGAAGCATGTCTTAGGCAGTCACAGAACACGTAGATCTTCACAAGCCCACATCCTGTAGGACTTGCTATCTCCAAGCAGATGAAAGATGTTATGCCTCAGGATGTGCTTAGGGGTGTGGCTAAACAGAAAGAAAGAATGTGAGTGGTGTAAGGGCTGTGCTCCAGAAGTCTACAGTTGAGCATAAGTATAGAAAAGTTGAATCACTACTTTGTGCATCTGCAACTAATATAATGTTGGTATCAGCTATACTAAAAAAAAAAAAAAAAATTAACAAATGCAAAAGGAAAAAATGGTCACAGTGGTTATCATGGTGGATTTGTCCAAGATAGAATTAGTCCAGTTCAGGGTACCTGGGTGCCTCAGTTGGTCAAGCATTTGCCTTTGGCTCAGGTCATGATCCCAGGGTCCTGGGATCAAGCCCTAGGTGGGACTCCCTGCTCAGCAAGAAGTCTGCTTCTCCCTCTGCTCTTCCTCTGCTCATGTACTCTCCCTCTCTCTAATAAATAAAGAAGTAGATTTTTTTAAACAGTCTGGTTCACACATTTAATAATTTAGTCTATTACTTTTATGATTTTCTTTCCTCATTTCTGTTTTATTAGTTCTTTCTTTTTCCTTCTAATCCCTTGCTGTTTAATTTGCTTCTCTTTTCTAGCTTTTTTAGATGGAATCTCAGATCATTGATTTTTAAACCTTACTTCTTTTCTAATATAATTATTTTAGGCACTGTATTATCCCCTAAACACTGCTTTGGCTGCATTCCACAAACTTTGATACATTTTTTCATTCAGAATTTCAATTTCTCTTGGAGTTTCTTTGACCAATAGGTTATTTGGAGATATGTTCCTTAATAACCAAAATATTGGGGCTTTCTTGGCGTTTTTCAGGGGGAGAGGGATGGGGCGTGAGGGTAGAGAGAGAATCTTAAGTAGGCTCCACATCCAGCATGGAGCCTGACATGGGGCTCAATCTCACAACTAGATCATGAGCCAGGCTGAAATCAAGAGTTGGAGGCTTAACCAACTAAGCCACCCAGGCACCTCTGGGGCATTTTTTAAAGAGATATCTTATTGTTATATTTATTTCTAACTTGATTCTGCTATTGAATATGTCAGAGAATTGAGTGAGTGAGCTATTGAGTATGTCAGAGAACATACTCAATATGATTTCAAACTTTTGAAATTTGAGACATATCTTATGGCTCAGCATAAAGTCTACCTTACTGAACATTCTATATACACTTGGATGTGTACTTTGTAGTTATTGGGTTATTGTTATCTAAAGGTCAATTAGGTCATTGACTAATAGGCCAATTGACTAATTGACAAGTTGGTTGATAGCACTGTTCAAATCTATTTTTTAAGGTTTTTATTTAAATTCCAGTTAGTTAATATACAGTATAAATTAGTTTCAGGTGTACAATTTAGTGACACTTCCATACATCACCTGGTGCTCATTACAAGTCTATGCCTTAATCCCCATCACCTATTTCACCTATCCCCTCACCAATCTCCCTTCTGGTAACCATCAGTTTGTTCTCTATAGTTAAGAGTCTTGTTTCTTGGTTTGTCTCTCTCTCTCTCTCTCTCTTTTCCCTTTCCTTGTTTGCTTTGTTTCTTAAATTCCACGTATGAGTAAAATTATACGGTATTTGTGTTTCTCTTGCTGACTTATTTTGCTTGGCATAATATTCTCTAGTTCTATCCATGTCACTGCAAGTGGCAAGATTTCATTCTTTTGAATGGCTGCATAATATTCCAGTGTGTGTGTGTGTGTACCACCTCTTTTTTATCCATTCATCAGTCAATGGACACTTGCGGCTGTCTCCATAATATGGCTATTGTAGACGATCCTGCTATAAACATCAAGGTCTATGTATTTCTTTGAATTAGTATTTTTGTATCCTTTGGGTGAATACCTAGTAGTGCAATTGCTGGGTCATAGGGTAGCTCTATTTTTAACTTTCTGAGGAAACTCCATACTGTTTTCCAGAGTGACTGCACCAGTTTGCATTCCCACCAACAGTGCAAGAGGATTTCCCTTTCTCCGCATCTTTGCCAACACCTGTTGTTTCTTGTGTTCTTGATTTTGGCCATTCTGATAGGTGTGAGGTGCTATTTTATTGTAGCATTGATTTGTATTTCTCTGATAATGGGTGATGTTGAGCATCTTTTCATGTGTCTGTTGGCTATCTATATATCTTCTTTAGAAAAATATCTGTTCATGTCTTCTCCCCATTTTTTAATTGAATTATTTGGTTTCTGGGTGTTGAGTTTTATATGTTCTTTATGTTTTTTAAATTTTCTTTTAATTTTTAAAAATATTTTAAAATTTTATTTATTTGAGAAAGAAAGTGAGTGAAAGAGAGAATATAAGCAGGGGGAGAGGGAGAGAGAGAAGCAGACTCCCTTGCTGATGGCCTTTATTAGGTTGAGGTATATTCCCTCCAAGCCTACTTTGTTGAGGATTTTTATCATGAATGGATGTTATGCTTTATCAAATGCTTTTTCTGCATCTATTTGAAATACGATTCTTATCTTTTCTTTTATTAACATGAAATATCACCTTGATTGATTTGTGAATATTGAACCAAACTTGCAATCCAGGAATAAATCCCACTTGATCATAGTGAATGATTTTTTTAATATATTGTTCAATTTGATTTGCTAGTCTTTTGTTGAGGATTTTTGCATCTGTGTTTTTCAGAGATATTAACTTCTAGTTCTCTTTGTGTGTGTGTGTGGAGTATTTATCTGGTTTGGGCATTAGAGTAATGATGTCCTCAGAATGAATTTGGAAGTTTTCCTTCCTTTTCTACTTTTTTGGAATAATCTGAAAAGAATAGGTATTAGCTTTCCCTCCCTTCTTCCCTCCCTCCCTCTGTTTGTTCCTTCCTTCTTTCCTTCCTTCCTTCCTTCCTTCCTTCCTTCCTTCCTTCCCTCCTTCCTTCCTTCCTTCCTTCCTTCCTTCCTTCCTTCCTTCCTTCCTTCTTCTTCACCTGAAGCATGGAGCCCAGCACAGGGCTTGAACTCATAACTGTGAGATGAAGATCTGAGCTGAGGTCAAGAATCAGAATCCTAACTGAGTGAGCCACCCAGGCACCCCATGGTATTAACTCTTCTTTAAATGTTTGGTAAAATTCGCCTGTAAAGCCATCTAGTCTAGGACTTCTGTTTTCTGGAGTTTTTTTTGATTATCGATTCAATTATTTTGCTGGTTATCAGTCTGATCAAATTTACTATTTTTTCCTGTTTCAGTTTTGGTAATTTATACATTTCTAGGAATTTATTCATTTCTTCTAGATTGTCTAATTTGTTGGTATGTAATTTTTCATAATGTTCTCTTATAATTGTTTGTTGTGTTTGTTTTCTCATCTCACTGATTTGCAATTTTATTTATTTGTGTCCTTTCTCTTTTCTTTTTGATAAGTCTGGCTAGAGATTTATCAATTTTATTAATATTTTCAAAGAACCAGCTCTTGGTTTCATTGATCTGTTCTGTTGATGTTTTTTAAGTTTCTCTATCATTTATTTCTGCTCTAATCTTTATTATTTCCTTTCTTCTGCTGGCTTTGTTTTGTTCTTTTCCTAGCTCCTTTAGTTGGTAGGTTAGGTTGTTTCTTTGAGATTTTTCTTGCTTCTTGAATAGGCCTATATTGCTATATACTTCCTTCTTAATACCAGTTTTGCTATATCAAAGTTTTGGACCATTGTCTATTCATTTCATTTGTTTCCATGTATTTTTTCTTCGCCTTTGAATGGACAGACCCTGAGAAAGGCATCAATGGCCAGCTCACCTGGACTTGACTACCACAAGGATTCAAAAATTCACCGACCATCTTCGATGAAGCCTTACACGAAGACTTGGGTGAGTTCTGTTCCGAGCACCCTCATTTGACTTTATTACAATATGTAGATGATATCCTCTTGGCGGCAGAGGACCAGGACACATGCCTGCAAGGCACCAGGGACTTGCTCCAGACCATAGCGGCCCTAGGATACCGGGCCTCAGCTAAAAAAGCCCAGATATGCAGAGCAGAGGTGAGCTACCTTCGGTACAAATTAAAGGATGGCAAATATGAATGACGGATGCACGGAAGGAAACTGTCTTAAGAATACCACAGCCGCAAACCGTCCGCCAGGTACGTGAATTCCTGGGGTCAGCAGGGTTCTGTCCACTTATGGATTCCGGGTTTTGCTGAGATGGCCAGACCCCTCTATGAGGCCACCAGGCACCAGCAAAATTTTGAATGGACAGAGGCCATGAACAGAGCCTTTAATGACCTTAAACAGGCCTTACTGTCTGCCCTGGCTCTTGGGTTGCCCGATCTAGCCAAGCCCTTCTACCTGTATGTGGACGAGAAAGACAGGGTGGCAAAAGGGGTCCTTGTCCAGTACTTAGGTCCCTGGAAGAGACCCATAGCCTATCTCTCAAAAGCTGGACACGGTGGCCGCTGGATGGCCCCCATGCTTAAAAATTATTGCTGCGGTGGCCACTATGGTCAAGGATGCAGACAAACTGGCCATGGAGCAAGAACTGCATGTTACCACCCCACATGCTATTGAAGGGGTACTCAAACAGCCCCCAGACCGCTGGATCAGCAATGCCCACCTGACCCATTATCAGAGCCTACTGCTGAACCCCACCAGAATTTTATTTAAGCCACCAACAACCCTGAATCTGGCAACGCTACTCCCTAACCCTGACTGGGACCCCCCTCTGCATGACTGTCAGGAAATTTGGCACAGGTGCACGGAATCAGAGCTGATGTCCAGGACCAGCCACTGCCGAATGCGGACGTCACCTGGTACGCGGAGGGCAGCAGTTTAGTCCGAGAAGGAGTCAGATATGCGGGGGCAGCCGTAACCACGGAAACGGAGACCATCTGGGCGGAGCCACTGGCAGCCAAAACGTCTGCTCAGGGCAGAACTGACCGCACTGGCCAAGGCGCTGACCATGGGGGAAGGGAACCGAATCAACATCTACACCGACAGCAGGTCCGCCCTCGCCACCGCTCACATCCAGGGAGCCCTTTACAGGGAGAGGGGGCTCCTGACAGCAGAGGGAAAGACTGTTCAAAACAAAACGGAGATTCTTGAACTCCTGAGGGCCTCTGGCTGCCCAAGGCCCTGGCCATCATCCATTGTCCGGGGCACCAGAAGGCAGGCACGCCAGTAGCCAGGGGAAACCGGCGAGCCGATTCAAAAGCAAAAGAGGTGGCCCTTCTGGTGACCCAGGTCTTAGCAACCAGCGACCTGATCCGGGGGCACCGACCCTGCCTGACACCCCCAACTATACTGATGCTGATTTACACTGGATCAAACGCTTGCCTGTGACCAGTGCTTGCGTGGCTGGTGGAGGGCCACAGACTCCAGCATCATCCTGCCAGAGGAACTAGGACGGCGAGTCCTATCCAGAATACATCGGATACTCACATGGAACAAGGAAGATGGAAGACCTCACCCGACATGCAAAGATCACTATTAAAGACTCTCGAGCAAAGATCGAGCAGATTGTGGCAAGCTGCCTCGCATGCCAGTTAACTAATGCCACCGCCCATGGATCTAACCCGGGCACCCGGCTCCAGGGGGACCACCCAGGAGCCTACTGGGAAGTGGACTTCACTGAGGTAAAACCTGGAAAATACGGATACAGGTATTTATTAGTGTTTGTAGATACTTTTTCAGAATGGACAGAGGCATTTCCCACCAAACATGAAACAGCACAGACCGTGACCAAGAAACTGCTGGAAGACATCTTACAGAGGTATGATTTTCCTGTTAAAATTGGGTCAGACAACGGCCCAGGATTCGTCTCTAAGGTAACACGGGGAGTGGCCCTAGTACTTGGGGCAGATTGGAAATTACATTGTGCATATAGACCCCAGAGCTCAGGACAGGTAGAGAGGATGAACAGAACATTAAAGGAGACCTTAACTAAATTAGCCCTGGAGACTGACAGGGACTGGGTGACTCTCCTCCCCTTTGCCCTATATAGGGTGAGGAACTCCCCATATAAGATGGGACTGACTCCCTACGAGATCATGTTCGGTCTTCCTCCACCTATTATCCCCAATTTAAAACCTGAGGTGCTTGCTGAATTTGATGATCACCAACTTCTTTTCTCCCTCCAAATGTTACAACGAACCCATGAGCAGGTGTGGCCTAAGCTGAGGGCTCTCTATGAGACTGGGCCACCCCCACCCCCATCGACATGGGCCAGGTGACTGGGTGTAAGTGCGGAGATACCAACACCGGACACTTCAACCTCGCTGGAAGGGACCTTACATCGTGATCCTGACCACTCCCACCGCTCTCAAGGTCGACAGGATTACTCCCTGGGTCCACTACACCCACGTCTAGCCCGCTGACCCACTCGCCGTTCTCAAGGACTTTGTTCCAGAATGGAAAAGCCAACCGGACAAGGACAATCCCCTAAAGCTAAGACTGCGCAGTTTTCACTTATTTCCCACCTCCAAGACTCCCTAGTCTGAGGTTGTCTTTCAAAATAGAAGGAGATTAGAATTAGTCTTCTTACAACAAAGGAGGGGGGGAGGGGTTATGTGCTGCCTTAAACGTAGGATGTTGCTTCTTTGCTGGAATGTAAATGGGAGCGAGAATAGCAACAAGGTTGGTTAGAATCCTGGTTTAATCATTCCCCTTGGCTCACTCTGAGAGCAGCCTGGACCCATGATTGGGTCCTTCCTTAGGTTCCTCTGAGAGGGGGAAATGTGGAGGCCGAGAAAATTAAGGCCTTTCCACTTTAAGTTCAGCGTTATCACAAGTACAGCCATCCCAGGCCCCTGTGAATAAGAGCTGAACTTTACCTTACTTCAGTTACAGGAAGAAAACAGCTTACAGCTTAACGTCCTAGAAAGCCCCATATTAGAATAAAAACAGAGCCCAAGCCAGTGGCTGGAAGCCCCTATTAGAATTAGAACAAAGCTCAATGCCCTTGAAGGCCCCATATCAAAATGTAAACAGAACTTGAGGAATTGCTCCACGCCTTCTGGAGGTCCACTAAGCTGAAACCCACCTCGGGGTCCAAGTCCCTGCTCTGCTGTGCCGGGTACACTTGGACCCAAGCTCGAGCTTGTAAATAAACCCTCGTGTGTTTGCATCGGTGTCGGCTCCTTGGTGGTTTCTCGGATTCGTGATCTTGGGCACAACAATTTTGTCTAAGTCTCTGCTTGCTTTTCTGTTTTAGAAAAGCCAGATATGTATCCTGCTCCTGAAAGTAATGGCCTTATGAAGAATAGGTTACGTAATGTCTAGAGTAATGTCTAGTGCTTCAGGTAGTATCACTAGTATGTGCTGCATGTGCTCTACTATTGTGTCCTGGCTGCTCTATCCTTAAGGCTAGTCATCTGCAGAGACTCTCCTTGTCTGCTCTTGGCAGTTTTTGGTCCCTGGCCTGAATGTGGTGAGTTTTAAGTAGGTGTGCTCTGGTCTGCTTGTGAAATTAGACCTGTTACCACCTCTATGGGAACTGAGATCTTTCAAACCTCTCTGATCAGGACATGTGGTATGAGCAGGAGTTTGTGCTAGTCTTCTGGGGGAGGCATCTGTCATGGTTGGGACTGAGGCAAACCTGACTGAGAATGGCAGTTCCACCAGAGCACTGGGGGTTGGGGCTTGGTATAAGCAAGTTAGGCTGCTTGTGTCAGCACTGCTCTGCTTCCTTTATGTGGCTCTGTAATTATGCTGAGGAGTTGAGGGGTGGCTCCTTTGTTCCCAGATAGGCTCCTTTGTTCCCAGAGAGGCTCTCAGTGAATGCTGCCTCTCAGGGATGAACCCCAAGAAGAGTGAATAATCTCCCCACTGTGTGCCCCAGGTGCTCTGCAGATAGCTGCCTCCACACTCTCTCCCCCTGGGTTGTTTGCCTGCCTTCCCTCCAAGAGCAGCACAGTATTCTATCCTGGCCAAGCCCACTGACCTTTAAAACTCCAAGCTTTAAGCTGGAGGTGAGAATTCACAAAATTCAGCCCCTCTTATTTTCCAAGCCAATTTCTATGGGGAAATGTTCTCTGTGCTTCTCTCTCTCTCTCTCTCTCTCTGCCTTCTCTGAGACCACAGCTTCCTCCCTTCCACAGCAACAAGAATCCACTTCTTCTTTAAACCACTTCTCCATACTTTCTCTCTTCTTCATTGTGGCCTCTTCTCTCCCTTTAGATTTTTTTTAAAATTTTTATTTATTTATGATAGTCACAGAGAGATAGAGAGAGAGGCAGAGACACAGGCAGAGGGAGAAGCAGGCTCCATGCACCGGGAGCCCGACGTGGGATTCGATCCCGGGTCTCCAGGATCGCGCCCTGGGTCAAAGGCAGGCGCCAAACCGCTGCGCCACCCAGGGATCCCTCTTCTCTCCCTTTAGTAGTGGAATTTGTTCTGTCAGTCTTCAGGTCTATTTCTAGGTATTTAGGATGATTTAATAGCTATCTAGTGTGTTCATGGGACAAGGTGAGCCAAGTATCCTCCTACTCTGCCACCATATTCCTGTCTGTCTCTATATCCATGATTTTTTTTAAGGATTTAATTTATTTATCTGAGAGAGAGAGCATGAGCAGGCAGGGCAGGGGGAGAGGGAGAGAGAGATTCCTGAGCAGACTCTGGTACTAAGCAGAGCACCACATGGGGCTTGATCCCATGACCCAATCATGACCTGAGCCGAAACCAAGAGTTGGATGCCCAACCAACCTGGCCACCCAGGCACCCCTTGTGTGTCTTTTTGTTCTATCCATTACTGAAAGGACAGTTAAAATCTCCAAGTATAGGGGTGCCTGAGTGGCTCAGTCAATTGAGCTTGAGACTCTTGATTTCAGCTCAGGTCATGATCTTGGGGGTCAGGGGGTCAAGCCCCATATGGGGCTCTGTGCTCAGTGTGAAGTCTGTTTGTCCTGCTCCCCCTGCTCCTGCCCTCTTTCTCAAAAATAAGTGAATATATATATATATCTTTCTTAAAGGTAACACAAAAATTAAAAAATAAAACAAATCTCCCAGGATAATTGTGGACTCATCTACTTCTTTCTTTCAGTTTTTGCTTTGCTAAGTTTTGCTTTGCTAGGGTTTGCAACTCAACCTTAGTCAGGGAGCCAAAGGAATTACCATATGAATATTTCTGGCTCTTTTCTCCCCCTCTGGTCCCCTAGTACAGTGCCTCCTCTTTGGTTCCTTGTCCCACATATTCCAACCTTATCAGCTCTCCAAACTTTGCTTTTAACTCAGGCTCTGTGTTCTGCGGTCTGGAGAATGTCCACGGGCATAAATCAGAGGAAAACTTAGAGCATACATCACTTATTTATCTCCTTTCAAGGATTATAGCCCATGCTATCTATTGTCCGATGCCTGAAAACAGCTCTTTCATATGTTTTATTCAGCTTTAGTATCATTTATGGTGGAAGAAAAGTATAGAACCCGTTACTCCTTCAGTCTCTAAGTTATATAATAACACATAAATGCCGCATATTATTATCAACAGAAGTTAATGCTATGTTTACATTTAGGATTTTTTTTTACTTATTAAATATAAAATCTTTTAATAGCGAAACTAAAACAAATTCAGGAGGAAAACAAAAAAGAGAAAGCATAGCTTGCTACTAGTTCCAAGTTGCCACCCCAATGAGCAACCATATAGGACAGTGACTGAGTATGAAATGGGTTGTAGAGTCAGGCAAATCCAAATTTAAATCCTACCCTCACTACTAATACCCTGGGTAACTTTGTATAAGATATGAATTTTCTCTAGACTTCAAGAGTTTGTTTGTTTGTTTGTTTGTTTGTTTGTTTTTTAGATTTATTTATTTGGGAGAGAGAGCACCAAGCTCAGGAATGGGAGGGGCAGAGGGAGAGGAAGAGAATCTCAAGCAGACTCCTCACTGAGTGCAGAGGCTGACATGGAGCTCCAGCTCAAGACCCTGAGATTATGACCTAAGCTGAAATCAAGAGTTGGTTGGTTGCTTAACTGACTGAGTCACCCAGGCACCCTTAGACTTTAGTTTTAATATCTCTAAAACAGGGATGCCTGGGTGGCTCAGTTGAGCGTTTGCCTTTGGTTCAGGATGTGATCCCAGAATTCAGGGATCGAGTCCCATATCCAGCTCCCTGAATGGAGCCTGCTTCTTCTCCCTCTGTCAATGTCTCTGCCTCTCTCTGTGTGTGTCTTTTGTGAATAAATAAATAAATAAATAAAAATCTTTTAAAAAAATCTCTGAAACAGAGTCAACAAATCCTCTTGTTCAACTATAGACCCCAATGGTTACTTTTTTTTAAAGATTTTATTTATTTATTTGCAAGAGAGCAAGACCAAGAGAGATCACAGAAGGAGAGAGAGAAGCAGACATGCCACTGAGCAGGGAGCCCGATTCAGGACTCGATTCCAGGGCCCTGAGATCATGACCTGAGCCAAAGGCAGATGCTTAACTGACTGAGCCACCCAGGCACCCTTCCAATAGTTATTTATTTTTTTTATTTTTATTTATTTATTTTTTTTCCAATAGTTATTTCTTACCTTACTTTCTTGAGACATTGAGGAAGATGTTTTTCCATGATTGGAACATTCCAATTCCCAGGCCAGAAAAGACCTAATAGCAACAGAATGGCTAGAAGACCACACCCCTTTTCACACACCCCTCTCTGCCCATCATGTGCTAAACACATGCTGACCCCCACCTGTGATCACTTGCTCCCTGCCTGCTCTGTTGCACTGACCCCCCTAAATGTCTTCCTGTAAAGACCCTAGGCATCCATCTTGCCAGCAGAAAGGTCAGTTGTTAAAGGCTTGAGGCTGCCACCTCTCTTGGCTACAGCCAAGTTATTGGCTTCTCTTGTAATGAGATTATCCAAGTTTGTTTGGCAACAGTGTTGGCAAACCCAGCCAGGAGCTGTGTTTCTGATTTGTCCAGCCCCCTTAGGATGCCCCTGGATGGATCAGCTGGCCACAGCAGTATGCCAGGAATCACCCATTCATTTCCTGAGTTAGTGGCTATGACAGGTCGTTAGGTGACAAAAGTACCTAGTTCCTAGGCTTGTCTTGAAATCTAAATGTACCAAATATAGTGACTGGGATTTAGAAGCTCTCGATAAATGATTGTTTCTGCTTTCAGTAAATTAATTTAGTTTATGTGGAACTTAGTCCTATCCTGTATTTTTTTTACCCCCACCTACCTGCCAAACAAACCAAGCACCCCATTCACAAAAAGATATTCATATGTATTGGAAAGTTGTAGAGACATTGAGGAATAGGGAATTTTGAGGAATAGCCAATTTTTCTATTGACTTCACTCTGCTAATAGTGATGCTATCACTAGGAATGCCTGGGCATCTGCTATTGCCCATACTATTTGTGGTGAACCCCTGCAGATATTTCCCTATCAAAGCCAATATTTTGGCTGGACCAGCCCTTGTGGTTCTTAGTGATCACAAGATGTGTCTAAGCAAAAGAACCATCAGGAGGGCAGCCCCAGTGGCGCAGTGGTTTAGTGCCGCCTGCAGCCTGGGGTGTGATCCTGGAGACCCGGGATCGAGTCCCACATCAGGCTTCCTGCATGGAGCCTGCTTTTCCCTCTGCCTGTGTCTCTCTGCCTCTCTCTTGCTCTCTCTGAATCGATCAATCAATCAATCAATCTTAAAAAAAAAAAAAAAAAAGAACCATCAGGAAATTTGGAGAAACAAGCAGTATTACAAATCTGAGAGGGTACATGGCAGGTCAGAGGGCCACACAGAATGGTCATGGGTAGCAAGAGGTGGAAAGCAAGCAAAGACCTGGGCCTCTGCCTTCTTTAGGGTGGAAGGTGGGGTGCCTACAGTTTTGAGGTTTACTTTATTTTTTTTTTAAGATTTTATTTATTTATTCATGACAGAGAGAGGTAGAGACACAAGCAGAGGGAGAAGCAGGCTCCACACAGGAAGCCCGATGTGGGACTCGATCCCGGGTCTCCAGGATCACGCCCTGGGCCCAAGGCAGGCACCAAACCACTGAGCAACCTGGGCTGCCCTTGAGGTTTACTTTATTGGTGAATTTAAAACATAAGAGCAGGAATTAGGGCACAGGAAGGGAGAAGTGAGGTCCCTCAAGTTGTCAGTTATCCAGGGCTTTCTGATAGGAAACTTCATGAGTGGGGCTGACAGAGTCAGTTTATCTAGTTTCCTAATCAGCTCTAGTTTATCTAGTTTCCTAATCATAGCTATGGCAGAGCTAGAAATATGTTTATTCCAGAGAGATGTCTTTGGAATGGATGCCTCAGCGATCAAAAGCTTAAAGTCAGATGCTTACATTATGATCAGAAAACTTAATGTCAGGCACTGAGAATACACATTTCATCACAGAAAACTGACACTATAAAAATGAATATTAGATACACTCCACTCTCAAAAAATTCCCTCAATCTATTTCAGGGGACTTGAGCTCCAGCCTACCACTCTCTCACTGACCCCTTACTCTACTCTCTTTTATCAATCCCTCCACCTCCACATTTCTGTTCTTTTCTGGTATGTGGAAGTTTAAAACACACTTTCTATGCATAGAAGTCTTCCCCAATACAAAAACCACTTTTCTGCCAACAGGATTTTTTTCTCTGTTGTTGATGTGGTAACTTTTTGCACACCCAATTACATTTGGTTTACATTTTGGAATTCTAAGTAAGGATTTCAATTTGAAAAAAATTATATTCACTACTGAAAAATAGGGGAGAAAGTTTTAAAATAACTTTTATGAACCAATCCTAAAAAGTAGAGAAGGCAATGCCTGAGAAATTGTTGGGTAAGGGCACCTGAGTGGCTCAGTCGTTTAGTGTCTACCTTCAGCTCAAGTCATGATCTCAGGATCCTGGGATAGAGCCCTGCATTGGGCTCTGTGTTCAGCGGGGAGCCTGCTTCTCCTTCTCCCTCTCCCTTTTCCCCTCTCCCTGCCTGTTCTCTCTCTCAAATAAGTAAATAAAATATTTTAAAAGATTTATTTTTTAAAAAGCACCCATAGTTGAAAGACAATGACATGTGTAAGCATTTTTGTTGGTACACTTTATTGGGATCAAAGTAGGCTAGGCCTGTCCTTTATAGTGTCAGTTGGCTGATGAGTGAAGAGAAATGCCTAGGTAGCTCTGCTCTGAGATCTGCATAGAGCAATAGTGCGTGTAAGGCCTAGCTTGGTTCCCAGACTGTGCATCCTTCTTACTGGCTCCCCACTCATATGCCAAGGGCAGGCTCAATCCTCTTCTTATTCCCAGAACCAATCTTGACCGGGGGCCAGATGTGCTCAGATGACTTCAACTCCGTATTCGGCTGCCAGTCTAATACTGACCTATTGCCCAAGTCTTGATGGCTGGACTTCTTTTTGCTCTCCTGTTGGATTTCCTGCCCTACTGACCTGATTTCTACTTGTCCCAGGGCTCTTTTTATCATTTTGCTGCACAGACTTCATAGGAAGCCCATTGCCTTGTTACCATGGCCACTCTTGCAGCCAAAAATTACAGTGGCTGCATGGAACATAATGATTTCCGAAAAGGCCAGGCCAATGTTACCATGCCATCATCTTATCCTTAAGCTATGTCTAAGTGATCCAAGGAAAGGGACTGGTAACCTAACAGGTTCTTGCCTGCAAACTCTGAGAACTTAGAGACAGAACATAGTAAGAGCTGAGTCAGCAATGTTCAAGAGAAAAGCCCACAAGCTCTTCCTGTTTGTGAAGGACCAACCTACTCTTCCTGAGACTTGGTTGTTTCACTTTGCCTTCTCTTGTGAGCTTGCACAATTAATCCATTTTTTCTTAAGTTATAGAAGATCAGCCTCAGATGCTTGCCTCCATATGAACCTTATCCAGGACATATCTCAATTATTGATTATGTTGATTATGTGAATTCAGTGTGTCCTACTGTGAGTCCAGAACTTCTTTCAGGCAACTCACTCAGCCAGGCCAAATCTTAAAGCATAAAAACACACAGTAGTATTGCACATTGATATTTGCCCCAGCTTCTCCATAGGATCATAATTTTTGGAACTTACTCTAGTAATAGCAATTTCTTTGATCATATTCATTTATTCATCCACCCATTCATTCATTCATTCATCCATCTGTATGGAGCTCTTACTGCATGCAAGGCACTGTCCATGGTTCTGGGGTTACAAAAATATAGCAGATTGGGGCACCTGAGTGGTTTAGGCAGTTGAACATCTAACCCTTGATCTCAGTTCAGGTCTTGATCTCAGGGTCTTGATGGGCTCAAGGTCACATTGGGCTCCACACTGGGTGTAGAGCCTATTAAAAACAACAACAACAACAACAACAACAACAACCAGAAATGTTATCAGATAGCATTCCTGTTTTTTAACATCTTAGACCAGCGGAGGTAACTACCATACCAATAAGGGCTAACTAAGGACTATAATGGAGGTACAAACATGGGCAGTGAAAGCACCAAGTTGGGAGCAAAGTGCTATCTTCATAAAAGGGGTCAGAAAGTCTTCACAGAGTAGTTAATGTTTAAAATGAGTATTGGAGAAAGAATGATTTCACCAAGAGAAAAAGGGTAATACTGCCTTAAGAAAACTCTGTAAGAATCCAGCAGCCCTGGTGTCCCGGGGGTTTAGCACCGCCTTCAGCCTGGGTCTGATCCTAAGAACACAGGATCAAGTCCCTTGTCCGGCTCCCTGCATGGGGCCTGCTTCTCCCTCTGCCTGTGTCTTTCTGTGCCTCTCTCTCTCTCTCTCTCTCTCTCTCTATCTCTGTCTCTCATGAATAAATAAATAAATAAAATCTTTTAAAAAAAAACACTAAAAATGAGTAAATTTGTTAACTATTTAATAATAAATAAATTTTGGGACTTTATCCTACAAAAATATATGTACCTTAAAAATGACTTACATATAAGATAAACCACTGCAGCATTGTTTGTAAAGTTTGAGATTAATCCGCATGCAATTTAATGAGCACTGTTTAAATAAATATGTATATCCACTTGGTGGAAGACTATGCAGCTATAAAAATAAATGAAGAAGCTCTCTATTTATGAAAGCTCTCTAGTATGAGAGTTTTTTTTTAAAGATTTTATTTACTTATTCATGATAGACACACACACACACAGAGAGAGAGAGAGAGAGGCAGAGACACAGGCAGAGGTAGAAGCAGGCTCCATGCAGGGAGCCTGATGTGGGACTCGATCCCGGTACTCCAGGATCATGCCCTGGGCATGAAGGCAGGCGCTCAACTGCTGAGCCACCCAGGGATCCCCAGAGATTTTTTTTAAGGTTTTATTTCTTTATCAGAGAAAGAGCATGAGCAGGGGGAGGGCCGGAGGGGGAGGGAGAAGCAGACTCCCCACTGAACACAAAACCCAATGTGGGACTCAATCTCAGGATCCTGAGATCATGACCTGAGCTGAAGGCAAATGATTAACCAACTAAGTCACCCAGGCACCCCTAATAGGAAAGATCTTTAAGATACAATGTGAAGTTAAAAACAAAAAAAAAGCGACATTTAGAACAATACTGTCTTTTGTTTTAAGTTATTTATTTGTTTATTTATTTGAGAGAGTCAAAGCATGAGAGAGAGGGAGCACAACCAGTGAGGAGAGGCAGAGGGAGAAGCATACTCCCCACCAGCAGGGAAACCAATGGGACTAGATCCCAGGACTCTGGATTCAGCCATCCAGGTGCTCAGGTCTTCTGTTTTAAAGGGAGTTAAAGAATATACATTCATTTTCACATTTTTAAAAAAGATTTTATTTCTTTGATAGAGAACACAAGCAGGGCCAGCAGCAGAGGGAGAGGGAGAACTGAGCTGAAAGCCTGATGCGGGGCTCAATCTGAGAACCCTGGGATCATGTCTTGAGCCGAAGGTGGACGCTTAACTGACTGAGCCACCCAGGCATCTCTCACATTCACCTTTATATGAAAAGTTGGACACATAAATATATATCTGATAAAATGGTTACTATTGGGTCTGGGGGCAGTGAAATGGGTTGAGAGTAAGACTTTTCATCCAAAACTTATTTTTTGTTCTTTAATTAAAACATTATCTACTAAAAATTTGAATAATTTTTCAAAGAATACATTGCAGGGTAACACTGAACTTGGATACAGAGCTCAGAAGACTACTTTTTTTTAACTGCTCCATGAGTCAGAAATTTGCTGGCAATCTCTTATGTGGGTAGTAATACTCGAACAGCAATTACATAATATGAGAATAGGCATCTTTAAAAACACAAACATGAGTGGAGACTTATGGCTGATGAGAAAGCAAAACATTGTTGGCATAGAAGCCTACCATCTAGATTTGGAAGCAGAATTTTGATTCCTTCTTATGTGGGTGTATTCATTCAATTTAAACATTCCTTCTGCCTTATTCCTGAAAGGATGTGAAGTCTTTTCATTTAAAATGCTGGGGGGAAAAACAACAGATAAAACTATATACCCTAAAGTCATCTTCCCCGCCCCCCCCCAAAAAAAAATCCACTGAAATTTTGATCTCTAGAAGCCTCCTTTGTGAAAAATGTACAATACAAGGCTGAAAACTCTTCACTTACTCCAGGCAATGGGTGAGTGTTACCAGACAGGCTTTTTATACATTTTTTTCATCCTTTCAAGCCTCAGTGAACTCCTCTTTAAAAGAAGAACAATAATCCCCTCTTAGCCATTTCATACCACCTGATTATTATAAAATTCATTCAGACAAATGAGAGAAGACATAACTAAGTAAAATCAGCGTCATTCAAATTAGAGTGTCTCCTAACTTTTACCAATACCTGGTAATAAGAGTTCAGTCCTCAATTTAGTAGTTTCAAAACGTTTGTTTTCAGTTCCTGAAAGGATGACCAAATTCGGGGGGATTGGGTCATTCTGCCAAAATTCAGGAGAATCTTGGTTGTTGTAGACAGCTGTTGTTTTTGTCTGCTCATTATTGCCTCCCTTCCTTTGGGAAATTATTCTTCTCCAGTCCACTTGCCAACTCTGAATTGGATTCTGGTGTAGCTGTCATTCACAGTATCTAATCATGTGGCCACAGGGTGACCTACATCTGGCCAAACATAGTTGCTCATTCCTCTAGCCCTAGACATTGTTCAAAGGAATGGGAGACTCTGTTGTGGGCATGTATTCCAAGCTGTTTTAATCACTTTCTTGGATTGTTGCTTTGGAGCTAGATGAGAGGGGGCCTTGCTTCTCAGATCGCAAAAGCTGGAAAGATAAATATGGCAGCCAACAGCCATACAAACTATGTGTGAATATTATAAATTTGGAAAGCTATTCAAATTTTTTAGTCATTTGGGTTGTTGCCAGTATGTATGATTAAAAAATGTTTAGTGCTATGATTTTGCTTTACAATTAAAAAAAAAAAAACAACAACATCATGTGGGTGTGCCTGGGTGGCTCAATTGGTTAGGAGTCTAGCTCTTGGTTTCAATTCAAGTCATGGTCTTGAGGTCCTGGGATCAAGTCCAGCATCAGGCTCCATGCTCAGCAAGAAGTCTGCTTGGGATTCTCTCTTTCTCTCTCTCTTTCTCTCTCCCTTTCTCTCTGTCTGCCCCCCCCCCAAAATGAATGAATAAATCTTAGAAAAATGTATCATGGGGATGTATAAAAATATCAAATCAGGGATCCCTGGGTGGCGCAGCGGTTTGGCGCCTGCCTTTGGCCCAGGATCCTGGAGACCCGGGATCGAATCCCACATCAGGCTCCCGGTGCATGGAGCCTGCTTCTCCCTCTGCCTGTGTCTCTGCCTCTCTCTCTCTCTCTCTATCATAAATAAATAAAAAATTATTAAAAAAAATATATCAAATCACTGTGATGTATACCTGAAAATAATAAGATATTGTATGTCAATTATACTTCACTTAACTTTTATTTTTAGAATTTATTTATTCAAGAGAGACACAGAGAAAGAGGCAGAGGGATGCCTGGGTGGCTCAGTGGTTTAGTGCCTGCCTTCGGCTCAGGGCATGATCCTGGAGTCCCGGGATCGAGTCCCACATTGGGCTCCCTGTATGGAGCCTGCTTCTTCTGCTCTGCCTCTCTGTGTATTTCTCATAAATACATAAATAAAATCTTAAAAAAAAAGAAAAGAAAAGAAAAAGAAAGAGGCAGGGACCCAGGCAGAGAGAGAAGCAGGCTCCCTGTGGGAGCTGGATGTGGAACTCAATCCCAGGACCCCGGGATCATGACCCAAGCCAAAGGCAGATGCTCAACCACTGAGCCACCCAGGTGCCTCAATTATACTTCAATTAAAAATACACACACACATACAAAAGAAACAAACATAGGCCAATTAAACTTTCGAGGTGGTAAAGTATACAGGACAATTTAGAGTCTGTCCAATAGAGTTTGGACAGAGATGTACAGGTTGGAATGGAAAGACTTCATAGGACTAAAGCACTTTAGTTGAACCTTAAATGTCTGGATGAACTGAGGAAAATGGTGATCACATTTTGTGCAGAAAAGAGAGCAAGCAAGATCAAGGAGTGGGTGTCAGTAGTATTGAAAGTGGGCCAAACAACCTGAGTCATATCTGAGAGTCTCAAGACTAAGGGAGGAGAAGGATCAGCACTGAGTTGACATAAGGGGTACTAAGAAAAGAGCCTCTTCCAGCCTGGGGTAGAAAAGGTAGCAAGAGCAGGAGTGCCTTGCACACTTTCAGAGTGAGGTGCCTACCCAAGATAGACATGCACTAGATAGACATAGTTATATTCCTGACTGCCTGGTGTGTATGGAAACAAGCCGTGTGTGGCCCTGTACTCCCACCCCCACCTTGGCAGCCCATCACAATGGCTGCAACTGGTTAGAATAGAGTGGAGATAGGAAAGGACCACCTGGATGCTGACCAGTGGCCTATCATGCCAGCCTGGCATGCAGAACTTTTCCCACATAGGGAAAACTGAGCCAATCCTCTCATCTCTCTTTCTGCCTTTAGCTTTTGTTTTCTCTCAGGAGAGCCAGAGAAGAGTTTCTTATAGCTCCAGGGGCTGATATGAAAGGTTATGAAGTAGACTGAAGGCCAGGCATAGGGTTTGCCAGATAAAATAAAGAACAGTTAATTTGAATTTCAGATCAACCAGTTTTTACTATAAGTATGTTCCAGGTAGTGTACAAGACATACTTACACTGAAAAGTTAATTGTTCATTATTTAGAGCTGGATTTCAAATGTAAGTGCCTATTCTATATTTTTATTTGTCAAATCTGGCAATTCTAACAGGCACCCTTTAGCAGCGTGTAAGTGTGAAGTATAGAATATCAAGAACATTCGGGGAATATAAAAAATAGTGAAAGGGATTAAAGGGGAAAGGAGAGAAAATGAGTGGGAAATATCAGAAAGGGAGACAGAACATGAGAGACTCCTAACTCTAGGAAACGAACAAGGAGTAGTGGAAGGGGAGGTGGGTGGGAGGTGGGGGTGACTGGGTGACTGGCACTGAGGGGGGCACTTGATGGGATGAGCACTGGGTGTTATACTATATTTTGGCAAATTGAACTCCAATAAAAAAAATACCAAAAAAAATAGAGTATCAAGAAACAAAATTCAACTGAGTACATTTGAAGACCTAACTGGATTTTATTAAACAATTTATGAATAGAGCAGCATTCGATCTAGCAAATAAAATGGAGATCCAAGGAGTTGTACAAAATAGAAGGTTTTTATAAGAAGAAGAAAGCAAGAAAGTTATTAGCAGAAAAAAAAAAAAAAAGAAGGATTGTTTCCGGCAAGCTCACCTTCCCTTACTCAGATGGCAAGGAGGTCTTGAGTAAGAGGGCTCCTCTGACAGATTACCTCATTGATGCTGTCAGAAAATCCCTGACTGACTGGTTAAGACTCCATTTCTGGGGGAGGTTGAAACTGCAATTAGATTAGACACCAAGCTCTGGTTTATTGACTTGTCACCTTAACCTAAGTGACACCATTTGGAGCCTGTGTTTTTATTTCTTTCCTTTTTAAAAATTTTTTAAAGTCTTTATTTATTTGAGTGAAAGAGAGAGAATGAGCATGAGCAAGAGGAGGAGGGGGGAGAGAAGGAGAGGGAGAAGCAGGCTTCCTGCTGAGCAGGGAGCTTGACACAGCACTTCATTCCAGGACCCTGGGACCATAACCTGAGCCAAAAGTAGATGCTTAACTGACTGAGGCACCCCTCTTTTTTTATTTTTTAAAAAATATTTATGTATTTATGTATTTATGTATTTATGTATTTATGTATTTATGTATTTATGTATTTATGTATTTATGTATTTATGTATTTATTTATTTATTTATTTATGAGAGAGAGATTGAGAGCAGAACTGGGGCATGGAGGACAAGGAAGGGACAGACGGAGAAGAAGCAGACTCCTTGCTGAGCAGGGAGCCTGACTCAGGCTCTGTCCGTGAGATCATGACCTGAGCCGAAGACAGACACTTAACTGAGCCACCCAGGAGCCCCATGTGGTTTTCTTTTAAACAAGGGCAAAGCAGTGCAGATCTCTCTTTTTCTGCCCTGAGGAAGAAGACAGTCCAGCTGTCTCTGATCCTTAAGAGGCTCTGCCCCGATGCTGCTGGTGTGTCTCTTGTCCTGTCTCTACTGAAGCCCCACTAAGCCATTGGAGAGCATTTACTGTTCTTTCCTGGGAATCTTAGCTGTCCAGACTTCCCTGACCAGACACACAGTATACTAGGTATAGGCTTTCATCATCACGGAGTCAGGCTACAACTGTGTTAGACTTTATCCTTTATCCTCCCTCCAGACCAGAGAGAGCCTTCCAGACTAGGTCTTCAAAAGGAGGGCATCTGATGTAAATGTCCCCTCCCTCATCCCTTTTCAACCTCTCTCCAGCTAATATAGCCCCCAGTCAGGTGCCCCAAAGCTCACCCCCCTGAGGAAACCCCTGCCCTCCCTGCAGGAGAACATTCTATCCCTCAGGCTTTTGTATGGACTTGAAAACTTGAGCACGTGAGAAGCTGAATTTTGCTTAGTCACAGCTGACTCTGGAAGGGTGAAGATCATCCCCAGCATTTGATGAACTTGATATCTTTGGAAATGTACCTTAAAAACAGTCAACAAAACTAAAAAACAACCTATAGAATGGGAGAAGATATATGAGATATCAGATAAAAGGCTAGTATCCAAGATCTATAAAGAACTTATCAAACTCAACACCTAAGAAACAAACCAGTCAAGAAATGGGCAGAAGACATAAACATTTCTCCAGAGAAGACCTACACAAGGCCAACAAGCAGATGAAAAAATGCTCCACATCACTTGCCATCTGGGAAATACAAATCAAAACCACAATGGGATACCACTATATACTGGTTAGAATGGCTAAAATTAATAAGACAAGAAACAACAAATGTTGGCAAGGATGTTAAAAAAGGGGAACCCTCTTGCACTGTTGAGAATGCAAGCTGGTGCAGCCACTCTGGAAAACAGTGTGGAGGTTCCTTAAGTAGTTTAAAATTGAGCTACCCTATGACCCAACAACTGCCCTACTG
The DNA here is from genome assembly GCF_018345385.1 of Vulpes lagopus. Lineage (NCBI taxonomy): Eukaryota > Metazoa > Chordata > Mammalia > Carnivora > Canidae > Vulpes > Vulpes lagopus. Next base: position 96,995,778 of record NC_054830.1, on the reverse strand, counting down.
GGTACTTACCCTAAAGATACAGATGTAGTGAAATGCTGGGACACCTGCACCCCAATGTTCATGGCAGCAATGTCCACAATAGCCAAACTGGAAGGAGCCAAGATGTCCTTCAACAGATGAATGGATAACGAAGATACACACACACACACACACACACACACACACACACACATGCACACACTCAGCCATCAGAAAGGATGAATACCTACCACTTACATCGAGGTGGATGAAACTGGAGGGTATTATGCTGAGTGAAATAAGTCAATCAGAGAAAGACAATTATCATATGGTTTCACTCATTCGTGGAATATAAGAAATAGTGAAAGGGACCATAAGGGAAGGGGGAAAACTGAGTGGTGAAAAATTAGAGAGGAAGACAAACCACAAGAGACTCTCAACTCTGGGAAACTAACAAAGGGTTGCAAAAGGGGAGGTGGGTAGGGGGGATGGGGTAACTGGGTGACGGGCATTAAGGAGGGCACACAATGAGACGAGCACTGGGTGTTATACTATATGCTGGCAAATTGAATTTAAATAAAAAATTTTTTAAATGTACCCAAAAAGCAATGCATACCTCTCTAAGGTGAGTAGTTTTTTTCTCAGCTACAGTGTCTAGTCACATACAAGGGAAGGATAGTCTTTCTGAAAATGGTACTTGACAACTTGCAAAAGAGGAATTGTGTTGAAAAAGAATAGCTTCTTTTCCCTGGGTCTAGCTCATGTAACCAGAGGTGTAGACGGCTCTCTTTACCATTCTAGCGGGTGGTGCCAGTTCTCATTAGATTCTTCTTTATTATATATCTCCTCCCTTCTAACCTAGCTAGAAGGTGAAAGTTCTCCCAACAATTTAGCCATCTACATAGAGAGGCAGTGAGAACCACTTGATAAAGGAAAAGAATGGGGGAGAAATAAACAGTAAAAGTCAAAAAGCCATGAGGGAAAATGTAGTGTTGATTCCTAGTATGAGATCCTATGTTTTAGACTTCCATAAAACCTCAACATATATTAATAAAAATAAGTACAGCGACCATTTTCATCTAGAAAAGGTCAGCAACTTTCTGTAGAGGGCCAGATAGTGAATATTTCAGGCTTTGCAGGCCATATAGCTTCTGGCAACTACTCAGCTCTGCTATCATAATGCAAAATCAGCCATAGGCAATATGAAAATGAATGAGAATGATTATGTTCCCATAAAACTTTATTTATAAAACCCAATCCTAATACCATCCTCCGATTAAAAAACAAAACAAGCTCTCTTCCTTGGCGCTGCCTGCGGAGGTGGCAGCCATCGATTGCTGGGCATCATGTCTGCCCTCAGACCTCTGGTGAAGCCCAAGGATCATTAAAAACAGGACCAAGGGCAGCCTGGGTGGCCCAGCGGTTTAGCGCTGCTCTCAGCCCAGGGCCTGATTCTGGAGACCCGGGATCGGGTCCCATGTCGGGCTGCCTGCATGGAGCCTGCTTCTTCCTCTGCCAGTGTCTCTGCCTCTGTGTGTGTGTGTGTCTCATGAATAAATAAATAAAATCTTTAAAAAAAGAAACAAAAGAGGACCAAGAAGTTCATCTGGCACCAGTGAGACTGATATGGAGTCAAAATTAAGCACAACTGGTGGAAACCCAGAGGCAGTGACAATAAGGTACACAGAATATTCAAGGGCCAGATCTTGATGCCCAACATTGATTACTGGAGCAACAAGAAAACAGAGCACATGCTGCCCAGTGGCTTCCAGAAGTTCCTAGTCCACAATGTCAAGGAGCTTGAAGTGCTGCTGATGTGCAACAAATCTTATTGTGCAGAGATTGCTCACAATGTATCCTCGAAGAACCTGCAAAGCCATTGTGGAAAGAGCAGCCCAGCTGGCCATCAGAGTCACCAATCCCAGTGCCAGGCTGGGTAGCAAAGAAAATGAATAGACAGCTTATGTGCGTGTCATATTTGTGTTAATAAAACCATAAAACTACAAACAAAACACAACAGGGCTCCTTGGAGAAATGGCTTATTCTAGACACTGGATATGGAATACATGAGTCAGGAGTATCTTGTAATGACAGAAAGTAAGAAAGTACTCAGAAAACAAGACAAGGAGTCTGTATGAAAGGGACACAGGAGCCAATCTGAAAGAGCTCCCCTTGGCCAAAGCTAGAACAGTTTGAGGAACAAATTAAGTCAGTACTTACTTTTAAAATGTAGGTTATATTGTTACTTATGTATGGTGAGGGCTAACAGATCAGGAGACAAATACCAATGGAAGACAATGTGTTATACACAGTTCCTAAGATGAGGGGCATGCCACACCACAGGGGTCACCAAGAAAGCACCAGTGTGGACCCCAGGAGCCAGAGGGAGCAGAGGGGAAATGTGGGCAAGAGCCTTAATTGAGTTTCTGCAGGAGGGAATAAATGAGGCAGGATAAGGGGTTTTAGGAGTGGTTCGTTTGCATCATTTCAGTGGCTGTGGGGTATACAGCTGCCCCTAATACTTGGACCTGATAATTTATTTTTATTTCCAAATTTTTATTTTTAATTTTTAAAACACTTTTATTTTAGAGAGAGTGTGTGTGCACGAGTGTTTGTGTGGTGGGGGTGGGGGGATGGATGGTAAGAGGAGAGGAGGAGGGAGAAGCAGGCTGCATGCTGCATGCAGAGCCTAATGGGGGGCCGGATCCCATGAGCCTGAGATCATGACCTGAGCTGAAATAGTCAGAGGCCATACCAACTGAGCGACCCAGGTACCCCTGGACCTGGCTAATTTAAAGGCAGGGAAATAGCAGTCCTGAGAGTGAGAACCCAACAGAGGAGGTGATATAATGAAGGCTCTGTAGTCATTGGTTTGCATTTGAAAGGAGCACTCCAAGGAGAGTCCTTTACTCCCTCAAGGAATTGGCTATCCCTGGGAGGGACAGTCTTTTCCAGGTCTGCAAGACGTCAAAGCATCAGAAACATGGTTAATGTAGTAGTATTAGATGATAACCCAAAGCATAAAATAAATATCCACAAGACCACAGTGATATAAATAAAAAATTGAATATTAAATAAATGGAGAAGAGTCAAGTCTCCTTTCTAAAATTCCAAATACTGGGATCCCTGGGTGGCGCAGCGGTTTAGCCTTTGGCCCAGGGCGCGATCCTGGAGACCCGGGATCAAATCCCACGTCGGGCTCCCGGTGCATGGAGCCTGCTTCTCCCTCTGCCTGTGTCTCTGCCTCTCTCTCTCTGTGTGTGTGACTATCATAAATAAATAAAATAAAATAAAAAATAAAATAAAATTCCAAATATTGTATGTAATTCCTCTCCACTCTACGAGATGGGAGTTTAATTTCTACCCTTCTGTCTTGAGGATAAGCAGCATATACTGACTTGCTTCAGAAAAGTATAGAAGATGGGAAGGGAAGGAAAAGATGTTTTCATCCAAGATGAGAGCAGAATCTTTTTTTTTTTTAAGATTTTATTTATGTATTTGACAGAAAGAGAGAGAGAACACAGCAGGGGGAGCAGCAGAGGGAGAGGGAGAAGCAGGGTCTCTCTGCTCGATGCAGGCTCTATCCCAGGACCTGAGGATCATGATCTATGCCAAAGGCAAACGCTTAACCAACTGAGCCACTCAAGCACCCCGAGGGCAAATCTCTTTGCCGCATCCACAATCCCTATAACCAAAGGGGGCCAGAACATTTTCCAACTATATTTTTTACCAATGGACTTTCATACTCTCTTTGCTCACTCATAAGAAATAGTACAGGTATTCTAAAGCAATTAGTTGGGGGCAATTTAGAGAATAAAAAGAAAGTCATTATGCAAATATCTATTAATAGTTATTCAACCTTGAAAAGCATCATTGCTTAGAATGAAAGGAGATGCTAGATTCATGTTTTCCAACTCGGGTGTTAACATTCCTTGTAATTAATGTCAGGCCTCTGAATGGTTATCTTATTCCTCACTAAATGGTTATTATTCTACCAACTGCCTTTATGACTAAGAGCACTCCAGCTGTCTTTTCCAATCACAACTTTCTCTTTCTGCTTTTTACTAGTACTTTCTTTGGCAAAGAGAAACCCCCACATGGTTCCCTGGCTTTAGGAAAGCCATTCTCCTCCTGAACACAATCTATTGAGGCAGAGAATCCAAGGACAGTGCCAAGCAAATGGTTTTCTCTCTCTTTCACTCTCTCTCTCTCTCTCTCTTTTTTTTTTTTTTTTTTGGTATTTTCAGTGGAGGAATCCCCAACTCTTCTTGGAGAAGAGCTGGCTAGTTCTTATTTTCCTAAAGCCTCACAATGTCTAAAGGGTGCTGGGTGAGGACTAGGCTTTTGCCTCTACCCCTTCTCACTAGAAATGCAAGGCAGCCGGTCTTGCAGGGCATTTCTTTGAATCTGGTGGGAATGCCTGCCCCACGGAGCAAAAAAGAAAGAAAGGTCAAGCACTTTGTTTGTCATTTAAATTTAGAATTGAGGTATGCTCCCCTGCTAATTGTGGATCAACTGAAAAACAATTGGTTTAGAATAAGATCACAAGCAGTGCAGCTTTGGTAATTCATCAAGATTTATGCTCAGTTGAGCATGGATTCAGGTAATGGATTGCAAAGGAGTATTTTTTTAGAGACACAATTTTTATGAGTTGAGATCTTTGGGGAAGGCTCTGCATTTAGTCAGACAATGGAGTTCAGGGGGAAAAAATGCCTATTCTCAAACGCCTTCAGCTCCAAATACTTTTTGTTCTGCAGTGCTGTTATGGAGTCCTCCAGCCTTATTCCAAAGAGAGGCTGCTTGCTGATAACAAGACTCAACCGAGTGCCGTGTTGTGATTGCTGCTGGTGCTCACCACTACTAATCCCTTCCCCATTTATCCTTGGAATCCACACCTCTCAAACTGTTGTTCCCAGTGCTACACCTTATAGTGACAAGAACCACTTTTCTCTCACATGCTTATTCTGGTCCTGCCCCTACCCACTGCTGCTCAGGTACCACTGTGGTCTCCGCTACTAAAACCAATGTTACTAAATCCCCAAATGTAGGTTAGAATTCTTTCACCTGAAGTGTGACCTCATTCTCTGGAGTGAGAGCTCCCCCTGTTGAAAGGTTTGGACCAAGTCTTACAGGCCCTGGGAAGATTATTAGTCTTTAGGTTGCAAGAATCTAACTCAAGGGGTACCTGGGTGGCTCAGTCCATTGTCTGTTTTTGGCTTAGGTCATGATCTTAGAGTCCTCAGACTGAGTCCTGCATTGGCTCCCCGCTCAGCAGGGAGTCTGCTTCTTCCCCCCACCCCCCCTCCACCGTCATGTTTGCTCTCTTTCAAATAAATTTATTAATAAAAAAAAAATCTAGGGATCCCTGGGTGGCGCAGCGGTTTAGCGCCTGCCTTTGGCCCAGGGCGCGATCCTGGAGACCCGGGATCGAATCCCGCGTCAGGCTCCCTGCATGGAGCCTGCTTCTCCCTCTGCCTGTGTCTCTGCCTCTCTCTCTCTCTCTCTCTCTCTCTCTGTGTGTGACTATCATGAATAAATAAATAAAATCTAAAAAAATAAAAAATAATAAAAATAAAAAAAAATCTAACTCAAACTAGCTTAAAATAAAAACAATCACTGGCTTACATAATGGGAAGTGGGGGGGGGGTGGCCTTAGCCACAATTTCTAAGTCACATGACTTCTCTCCTTGTCTACCTTCTGACTTCTCTTATTTAAATTCTTGGCTTTCCTAAAAAAAAAAAAAAATATATATATATATATATATATATATATTTTTTTTTTTTTAGCCACAATTTCTAAGTCACATGACTTCTCTCCTTGTCTACCTTCTGACTTCTCTTATTTAAATTCTTGGCTTTCCTAAAAAAAAAAAAAAAAAAATATATATATATATATATATATATATATATATATATATATATATATATATATATATAAAGGGGGGGATCCCTGGGTGGCGCAGCGGTTTGGCGCCTGCCTTTGGCCCAGGGCGCGATCCTGGAGACCCGGGATCGAATCCCACATCGGGCTCCTGGTGCATGGAGCCTGCTTCTCCCTCTGCCTGTGTCTCTGCCTCTCTCTCTCTCTCTGTGACTATCATAAAATAAAAAAAATAAATAAAATAAAATAAAATAAAAATATATATATAAATTCTTGGCTTTCCTTCTTCTAACTCTTCCACTGGCCGACACAGGCTATGCTATGTGGGGCACATCATTAGGTCCTCAGAATGGAAGAAGAGTTTCTTAGTTTATAGATAAATCCCCAGAGGAGGATTCTGCTTGGTTCTAATTGAATCTAGGTTACTCATCCTTAAACCAATCACTATGGTGGAGTGGGAAGGATTCTATGATTGGCAGCCCCAAGAGGACCAAAAGGAGTAGCAGTCAGTTCTAAGAAACAGGAATCGAGGCAGACAAAAACAACAGATGTTTCCTACAATAATATATTGATAAATACCAGAATGCCTAAAAAGTCATATGACCTAATTAAAAATGGGCAAAGGACTTGGTTAGACATTCCTCCAAGAAAGATATACAAATGGTCAGTAAGCTAAGATGCTCAGTATCACTAGGTATGATATGCAAGTCAAAACCATGAGGGTTTTACTTCACACCCACTAGGATGGCTTTAATCAGATAATAACAAAGATGTGGAGAAATCTGAATCCGCATTGGATTGTGGTGGGAGTGTAAAATGCAGCAGCCCCTGTCAGGGCAATTCTACACATGGCTTACATAGTTACTATATATATATATATATATATATATATATATACATATATATATATATATATATATATATTAAACAAATGAAAATATATGTCTGGACAAAACATTTGCACATGAATGTTCATAGTAGCATTATTCATAATAGCCAAAAAATAGAATCAACTTCTTGATGAACAAACAAAATATGGTATATCACACCATGCAATTTTATTCAGCCATAAAAGAAAATGAAGTAGGTACAAGCAAAGTATAGATAAACCCTGAAGACATTATGCTAAATGAAAGAAGCTAATCACAAAAGACCAGATAAATCTAACACTTATGCTAAATCGACTTACATAAATCTTAAATCTACAGAGACTAAGAGAAGCGGTTGGGTTAGGGCTGCAGGAGTTGAGAGGATTGGGGGCCATAGCTCAAAGGTAAGAGTTTCTTTTTGGAGTGGTTGAGATATTCTCAAATTGGTTATGGTGATGGTTGCATAACTCTGTAAATACACTAGAAACCATTGAATGAGCACTTTAAATGGGTTAAATATATATGATGTATGAATAATATACCAATAAATAAATAAATAAATAAATAAATAAATAAATAAATAAATAAATAAATAACAAAGGCTCCTTATATGTCCTGTTCCGTCCTTTCGGGTCTCGGAGCCATGGGAAAAGCTCCGCCTGAAGCTAGACAGTTCCAATCCTGCTTCTATTTCCTTATAGTTAACTCCTTCCTCAGTGGTACCATGGGCATGACCATCCTTGCCTGGGAAGGTCATGATTTTTAAAAACACACATTAGGGTTAATACCGTAAGTATCTAATACGTAGTTGCCTCTCAATACACACTATTCTAAGCGTGTACAGCACAATGCATGCGTATAAACACAAGAAGATGCAGCTGTTGGGGAGGTTTTCTAACGACCCGGGTCTGGAGGGCCGGGCGTGCCCGTGGTCTCCGCCCTCGCAGCCCACGTCGCTCCAGCTTTGGGACGGTGAGGCAGCAGCGCAGCGCACGAGCCCCGGCGGCAAAGAAAAGCCCCGCATCCCGGGCCGAGCAACCGCAACGAACGGGCTCGAAGGGCGTACAGAGGCCGCCCCGTCTCGCGGAGAGCGATGCCACGGGACGCTGGGGGACGGGAACGCGACACAGGGCACCGGGAGACCGAGCTCAGCCGACCGCTCTCCGCAGCGCCGCGGAGAACAATGCGCTCAGCTCTTCGCGCGGAAGCTCGCGGTACCGCGCCCGGGGGCGTGCCCGGCCCGGGGCCTGCTGGGAAATGCAGTGTCTGAAAGCCGTGCCCACGCAGCCCCGCCGCTCTTCGGACCGAGCCCCTTGCAACTACAAGTCCCATCACGCTCCGCGGCCTCTTGCTCGCCCGGCTTTTGCAGGGAAAGGAGTGGGGCGAACATGGCTGAAGGCAGTCGGGGCGACACAGCGTGCGGAGGAATGGGAGGCAGGCAGGACCCGGTCTCCAGCAGCGGGAGCTGCAACTTCCCAGAGTACGAGCTTCCCGAGCTAAACACGCGCGCTTTCCATGTGGGCGCCTTCGGGGAGCTGTGGCGTGGCCGGTTGCGCAGGGAAGGGGACTTGTCGCTGAAGGAGCCTCAGGAATCCGCGCTGCCTGGGAGCCACGGTGTCGCGGACTGGGGCCAGGAGGATGCTGCGGTGGCCCGGGATCTGGGCTGCAGCCTTGAGGCCGCGGCCGAGCTGCGGACGGTGTGCGGGTGAGTGCGGCGCGGAGGGGCTCTTGCAGCTGGGAGCCGGCCTGGATGCAGCCTTGCTTCTGCGCTCCCCTGGGACTCCTCCTCGGAGGGCCTGTGCGCGGACTCCCGGAGGTGGAAGGACCGCCCTTCCGAGGCGTTCCGCCTGCTCCAGCTGTCCTGGAACCCCGGGAGGAGTCCGGTGATCGGAATGCACAACCTCTCAAGTGGGAGCGGAGGGACGGACGAGCTGCCCACAAAGATTAATTTTTCTACCGGTTAATTGTTTAAGTGCTTGCTAATATATAGAAGGGCGATCAGAGTAACGGCGGTGTGTAGCTGCCATTGAAAAGACACTTTGACAATGGAGGAACCTTCCTAATGATGAGCCTGGGAGGAAATTTAACCAGGGGAGTGTTAAACCTTTGATTAACCGTGGTTCCTAATGGGGACCTACGGGTGTGCAGTTACTGAAAATATCCCCCCCCCAAGGGCCTTTTATAGGGTGAAAATATTAAAAAAAAAAAAAAAACTTTAACGATCTCTATGTATTTAATAGTATCGGCCGCCATACATCAATCGGCCGTGTATCCTCTTTGTAGAGTATCGGCACAGATATCATTGTGTGGAATTCTGGCCGCATCTGAACCCCGTCTGCTGGATTTCACCTGACTTAATTGTTTAATGATGTATTTAGGACACAACCCTGATCGTTGTGGACAAGATGGATGATTGTTTTTCTTTTTTTGTTTGTATTTCAGCGTTGATAAACTGAAGTGCCTTGAGGAGGGCGAGGATCCGGATGTCGTCCCGGAGAATACTGACCTAGTGACTTTGGGGTATGGAAGACTTTACTTTTATTGTGTGGTACTTATTTAAGATTTTTTTCAACGTTAAGTTTTTCACGAGAGTACTTATTGTTATCACCCCACCCCCTAAATCCAATCATTGTTAACATTTGGCTGAATTTGCTTTTGCTCTGTGTGAGATACCTGCTGCAAGTCTTTTTCTATTGCTGAACCATTCAGTAAGTTTCAGACCTAAATGCGTCAGCACATAGCTCCCCTAAGTATTATTCTCTTACATAATCAGAGTGGTATTATTGCACCTAAAGAAAATTAGCAGTAAATACATAACTTCTAATGTCCATTCTGTATTCAGATTTGTGTTTATTTTTATTTTATTTTTTTGTGTGTTTATTTTTAAATGTGTGTTTACAAAGGTACAGTTGATCTACTTAGATTCCAGTGCAAGGTGAAAACTCTGATAGTTTTTCAAACTTTTGTTTTCAGTTTCTAATTTTTGACAGATCCATATTTTTGTAAAAGAGGATACTAGTTAATTACTGGGAAAATGGAATTAAAAGACAAACACAATAAAAGTCCTTTTTTTAAGAACAAAGGTTATTATTACTATTATCTTTTGAAGATTACAGAGATTTTATTTAAGATGCCTTTTCACAAGAGTACTTATTGTTATCACCCCACCCCCTAAATCCAATCATTGTTAACATTTGGCTGAATTTGCTTTTGCTCTGTGTGAGATACCTGCTGAGATCCCAAAACCCTGAGATCATGATCTGAGCCAAAATCAAGAGTTAGATGCTCAGTGAACTGAGCCATCCAGGTGCCCCTTGAATTTGGGTTTATTGAAGTATAGTTAACATACAATGCTTCATTGGTTTCAGATGTACGGCATAGCCATTTGGCAGCTCTATATGTTCTATGCTCACCACAAGTGTAGCAACCATCTGTTACCACACAGGCTAGTAATAATACTGATTACATTACCATTGACTTTATTCTCTATGCTGTCCCTCTATCCCCATGATTTATTTATTTCACAATTGGAAGCCTGTACCTGTTACTCTCCTTCACCCATTTTGTCCCCCTCCCCACTTTTCCTGGCAGCTGTCAGTTTGTTCTCTGTATTTGTTTGGCTTTTTATATTCCACTATCAGTGAAATTATATAGTATTTGTCTTTCTCTATTTGAATTGTTTCACTTAGCATAATACCCTCTAGGTCCATTCATGTTATTGCAAATGGCAAGCTATCATTCTTTTTTATGGATGAGTAATATTCCATTATACACATCTTTATCCATTGATCTATCCATGGACACTTGGGTTGCTTCCATATCCTAGCTATTTTAAGTAATGCCATAGTAAACATAGGGATGCATGTATCTTTTGGAAGCAGTGTTTTTTTCTTTGGGTGACTACCTAGTTGTGGAATTACTGGGTCATATGGTATTTATATTTTTATTTTTTTCAAGAGCCTTCATACTGTTTTCCACAGTGGCGCCACCAGGTAAATTCCTACCAAAAAGGATTCCTTTTTCTCTACATCTCACCAACACTTGTTATTCTTGTTTGTTTGTTTGTTTGTTTGTTTTTAAAGCTTTTATTTATTCATGAGAGACACAGAGAGAGAGGAGACAGGCAGAGACATAGGCAAAGGAAGAAGCAGGCTCCATGTAGGAAGCCTGATGTGGAACTCAATCCCAGGACCCCAGGATCATGCCCTGAGCCAAAGGCAGATGCCCAGCTGCTGAGCCACCCAGGCATCCCTTTTTGATTCTAGCCATTCTGACTGGTGTCAGATGATATTTCCCTGATGATTAGTGATGCTGAGCATCTTTTCTTTTCTTTTCTTTTCTTTCTTTTTTTAAAGATTTTTTTATTCATTTATTCACGAGAGACCCACAGAGAGAGGCAGAGACGTAGGCAAAGGGAGAAGCAAGCTTCCTATGGGGAGCCCAATGTGGAACACCATTCCAGGGCCCTGGGATCACGCCCTGAGCCATCCAGGCATCTTGAGTATCTTTTCAAATGTCTGTTGACCATGTGGATTTCTTTGGAGAAATGTCTCTTCAGGCCCTCTGCTTTTTTTAATTGGATTATTTGGGGGGTTTTGCTGTTGAGTTGTATAAGTTCTTTATTTTGGATATTAACACTTTATTGGATATATCATTTAGAAATATCTTCTCCCTTTTAGTAGTTTGCTTTTTTTTTTTTTAGTGATTTTTTTTTGCCATGCAAAAACTTTTTGTTTTTATATAGTTCTAATAGTTTATTCTGTTTGACTTTTGTTTCTCTTGGCTGAGGAGACATCTACAAAAATATTGCTTTGACTGATGTGTAAGAAATTATTGCATATATTGCCTTCTAGGAGTTTTATGGTTTCAGGTCTCACATTTAGGCCTTTAATCCATTATTGAGTTTATTTTTGTGTGATGTGAGATAGTAGTTCAGTTTGATTCCTTTGCATGTAGCTGTTCAGTTTTCCCAAAAAAAAAAAAAAAAAGACTGGCTTCTCCCCATGGTATATTCTTGCCTCCTTCATAGATTAATTGACTATGTGGCTTTATTTGATTATTAATTGACTCTGTGGGTTTATTTCTGGGCGCTCTATTCTGTTCTGTTGGCCTGTATGTTTGTTTTTATGCCAGTATCATACTCTGATTACTACAGCTTTGTAGTATATTTTGAAATCTGGGATTGTAATACATCCAGCTTTGTTCTTTCTCAAGATTTGCTGTAACTCTTAGGGTCTTTTGTGGTTTCATAAAAATGTTTATATTGTTCTACTTCTGTGAAAAATGCTGTTAGTATTTTAATAGGAATTGCCTTGAATCTGTCAGTTGTTTTGGGTAGTGAGGATATTTTACCAATATCTTCCAATCCATGAGCATGCAGTATCTGTCCATTTGCATTGTGTTGTTTCTTTCATCAGTATTTTACAGTTTTCAGAGGGTAAGTCTTGCATCTCCTTAGTTGAGTTTATTCTTTGGTATTTTATTCTTACGGTGCAATTGTAAGTGAATTTTTTTTTTTAAAGATTTATTTATTTATTCATGAGAGACACAGACTGAGAGAGAGAGGCAGAGACATAGGCAGAAGGGGGAGAAGCAGGCTCCTCACAGGGAGCCCGATGCGGGACTCAATCCCGGATCCCAGGATCATGACCTGAGCCGAAGGCAGATGCCCAACTGCTGAGCCACCCAGGCGTCCCGTAAATGAAATTTTTTAAAAAAATTTTTGTCTGCTACTTTATTATTAGTGTATAGAAATGCAGTCAATTTCTGTAAATTAATTTTGTATCATGCAACTTTATTGAAATCATTTACTTGTAATTAAATTTTATCATTAAATTTAATAGTAAAATTACTACTCATATTCATATTAATTTATATTGCTGTGAATGTTTTTAAATGCTTACTCTCATTGTCTGTACTGATGGAATAACAAATAGCTCTCAGATCAGTGTTGGTCTGCCAGTCACTCTTTGAGAAACACTGTACTGTGCTATAGTATTATTGAGAAAATGTGTGTCTGATGGTGACATTTGTAATTTCCAGTTTGTAGCTCTCCTACTTCACACCACCTTAACCTTATCTTTTTATAATCCTTGTTTCTACCCTTTCTGTTGTCACCCTCGAAAATTTAAGCATTTCAACTCCACCTTGGTTTCTTTTATAATAGCCGCCAAATCTGTTTCCCTTATCCCCACTGCTAATGTTTCCATTAGTGATACTTGGAGCACTAGGAAATCCTCCCATTTCTCCTACGTCCAGTGTTTTCTTCTTCTGATTTATTTATCATGCTACTACCTGAGCATGCTCTTTTGCATTTGAGAAATTCCCAATGGCTGTACCTCTCCTGGACATATGAAGCCCTCCATCTATAGTCCAAATCTGTATTTCCAGATTTATTTTTAGCCGCTTTCTATTTCAAATGGCTTAGCCTTTTCCCATCAAAACTCCATATTTGAGGCCCTAAGATTCCTTTCTACATTACTACAACCTATTTTCCTCCCTTAGAAAATAAATTCACTTAAAATGTCCAGAACTCTTCTTGTAATATTTAAGTTTTTGAAGGCTCGTTGAAAGTCCAAACTCCTTCATCTATGTATTGCCCTTAGCCTGCTGTAGTCTTTTGCTTCTATTGGTGCTTTTTGACTATTGTTGATTAATGAGTTGGAGATTTCTAAAATGCATATCTGGTTGTATCTCTCTTAAAACCTTTCACTGGCTCTTAGGCAAAAATTCTGAGTTATTCAGTGGCTCACAAGGGCCTCTATAGAATGGATCTTGCAGATACTTTCAGCTCTATGTCTGTACTGCATCAGCCACTATAATTTTCAGTTCCTAGAATGTGCACTCACTCTAGGCCTTTGCCTAGAACTCACTCCTCCTTATCCTTCTGGTCTTGCTGACTTCTGCTATCCTTCAAGGACTAGAGGGCTGTGGGCTCCCATTAGATCCTGTTTTATGCTCACGTGGACCTCTATACTTCCCTATTGAAATACTTATCACATTTATGATAATATTTTTTAAATGACTAATATTATTCTTAACAGTACTGCAAGTAAATAATTAGGCTTGTGCCAAAAGCTAAAATCTGTATCTCTATGCTTTCTCTAAACCTTCCTTTCTTCTCTCCACCAATAACTTAAAAATAAAAACAAAATCTAAATACATGACCCCTATATTATGGCATAAAGTAAATACGCTTGTAGCACTTTCCTCCCCCTGTCTAATATAGTTGCTGCTGAACTCATTTTATGCCTGTAAGAAAGACAAAAGACACTTGGAAGAGATTGATTCTCCTTTGATACATGCTGTCTTTAATCCATACCAAGCTAAATAACTTGTCATCTGCAGTTCTGAAATTTTTAAACTGCTTAAAGATTTTAATTCCTAGGAATAGGAGAAATTGCTACTACATGGTTACTACTGAACCTTATCTTTCATCCCAAAAGCTTCAGCAGCATTACTTTAATACAATAGCAATTGCATTTTCTCTGCCCATCCTCTCACTTTGCTGGTTAACAGAGCACTGCTTCATGCACCATTTAAAAGATATGAAAAGCAAACTTTAGAGTCCTGCAAGAAAAAGAACCGTAGATTGGAAGGACTCCTAATCTTACCACCAAAACAAAAAACAAACAAAAAACACTGATTTACCTGGGCTTCATTAGAATGACAGAAGCGAGTACCTTTAAACTAGGAATCTCAGAAACCTTCCACCACAAGTATCACAGAATGAATAAGAAAAAATAAAATCCATAAGGAATTTGTAGAAAATGAGGAAAGAGCTGTTTATACAAATCAACTGAGGAAAGCTCTCTCATTCTCCCAGGAAATAACTAGGAAACAAGAAAACTGTAAGTCTACATTCCAAACAAAATTGAATATATTAAAACAAGGATTTGAAGATAGAAAAACACTTTGGATTTGAAACTTTGAAACTAACAACAGAAGTGATGAGGAAGAGGAGGAATGGAGAAAAATGATAGAACTCAGAAAATGGAAGAAAAAGGAAAATTATCTCAAATGAATTATGAGATAACTAATGCAGAGTAGATGCAAATGAAATTTAATAAGAGTCAAAGAAAGACAAGAATATAGTCAAGAGAATGCAAATGATGTAAAAAAACTGAATGTAGTTGAGATTGAAAAACAAGACAAGGGATCCCTGGGTGGCGCAGCGGTTTAGTGCCTGCCTTTGGCCCAGGGCGCGATACCGGGGATCGAATCCCACGTCGGGCTCCCGGTGCATGGAGCTTGCTTCTCCCTCTGCCTATGTCTCTGCCTCTCTCTCTCTCTCTCTCTCTCTTTCTCTCTCTGTGACTATCATAAATAAATAAATAAATAAATAAATAAATAAATAAATAAATAAATAATAAATAAATAGAAAAACAAGACAAAAATATCTTCATGAGTTCCTAAAGCAGGAAAACAAAGCAATTGAACAAAATTAATACTTAATATAATCTAAAAAAATTTCCAGATTGGAAAAAAAACAATCTTAATCTACAAATTAAAAGGGCTCACTGGATATCTGAGAAAATTAACCGAAAAGTATCAATTCTGAGACATAACCTAATAAAACTATTAGGTTTCAGAGATAAAGATCAAGGCAATAGCAAAAAGAACACATAATATACAAAAGTGAAAGAATTAGAATGGCATTTAACTTTGTAAAAGTAACATACAAAGAAGGCAACAATTGAGCAGGATTTTTTTAAAAGCTCAGTGAAAGCCCTAAAACATTAAATATAACAAAGGTCACTTTTTAAATGCTAAAAGACACAAACTCCAATTAATATAGAATACTTAGGAATATATATATATGTATATATTCACATATAGATGTCTGTACACACACATACAAAATAATATAGTGTATTATGAGGTGCAAGATACATAGCTAGGAATGCACTAATAGGGCAGTTTAATAACAAATGGTAAAAAAATAAGAGAGAAAAGTTCTAAACGACATAATCAATAGGTTTTGTCTTATGGAAATCTATACACTTAAAATTTATACCCTGATACTAGAGAATACATGGCACAACCACAAAAGGTGATTGTGTATTAGGTCACAAAGAACATCTGTAGCATCCATAAAGTAAAAATACTATAAACAACACTCTGTGATCATAACATAATAAAACTAGAGTTTACTAACAAAAACAAAAATCGGCATTCTAGGGGCACCTGAATGGCTTGGTCAGTTGGGTGTACAACTCTAGGTTTCTAGCTCAGGTCATGATCTCAGGGTTGTGAGATCAGGCTCCATGTGGGCCTTGCACTCAGCTGGTAGTCTGCTTGAGATTTCCTTTCTCTATGCTTCCCTGGCTTTTGTGCGTGTGCTCTCTCTCTTTCTTAAGTAAATAAGTCTTTAAAAGAAAAAAAATCAGACCATTCTCTCTGGAAATTTGAAAACTCATTAAATACAGGCATACCTTGGAGATTTTGGGGGGCAGTTCCAGACCACCACAATAAAGCAAATATTGCAATAAAGCGAGTCAGATGAATTTTGGTTTCCCAGTGCCTATAAAAGTAGTGTTTATATTATAGTCTATTAAGTGTGTAGCAGTTTAATGTCTAGAAAAGTATATACTTCAGATGAGCACTTTATTGATAAAAAATGTTGACATTTGAGCTTTCAGCAAGTCATAATCTCTGATGACATAACCATAACAAATATTGTTATAATGAAAAAATTGAAATATTAGATAAGAGTACATAAAGAAGAAAAACTATCTCTGTCTCCCAGTGGTATGATAGTATACCTGAAGAATTCCAAGGAAATAAATGCTAAAACAGACCAAGAAACAAGAAAAACCAGAATTCAGTGTATGAGGAGGATACAGAATTGATATATATTAAAAAATAGGCTTCATATATATGAACTAAACAATTAGAGGACATATTGGTAGAGAAAAATCCCATTTATGATGGTCAAAAAGATGATTAAATATTAGGAATGAATTTAACAAGAAATGTGTAAAACTTAAAGACAATTTTAAAACACTCTGGGAAAACTTGGAAAAAGACTTGATAACATTGAAAGATGTCTTCTCTTCTTGAATAGGAATCCTAAAAATTACTGTGATGTCAGTTCTTTTTTATTTTTATTTTTTTAAGATTAGTTATTTTAGGGAGAGCAGGGGGAAAAGGAGAAGGAAAGGGAGAGGAGGGAGAGAATTAGACTCGCTGATGAGCACAGAGTCTGACACAGGGCCCGATATCATGATCCTGAGATCATGACCTGAGCTGGAATCAAAAGTCAGACGCTTAACTGACTGAGCCACCCAGGTGCCTCAATGTCAGTTCTTTCTAAGTTAAATTAAGTGCACTCCCAGGAAAAATACCCAATGTATTGGTTATTTTATAAAGTTAGACAAGTTGGTGATAAAGTTCATATGGAATATATACAAGAGGGATCCCTGGGTGGCGCAGCAGTTTAGCACCTGCCTTTGGCCCAGGGCGCGATCCTGGAGACCCGGGATCGAATCCCACATCTGGCTCCAGGTGCATGGAGCCTGCTTCTCCCTCTGCCTATGTCTCTGCCTCTCTCTCTCTCTCTCTGTGACTATCATAAATAAATAAAAATTTAAAAAAAAATAAAAAAAGGAATATATGCAAGAAAGATCAGAAGAAAACCCTGGAGGGGAGTGTGTGAAGGAAATTGTGAGGATGTACTAATTTTACCAGATACTAAAATACTACAAAGTTTTATAATTAAAACAGTGGTTACTAGCACATGAAGAGACAGTAGACCAGTGGAGTAGGAGAGAAGGTCCAGTTAGAGTCTAGTGCTTGTGTAAATTGAGTGCGACACTATACACAAGAATAAACTCCAAAGAGATCAGTATAAACTCATGGTTTTAAGTATATAACAGAAAAATACAGAAGTGCAGATATTTGTACACGTATGAAATAATACACAGATTTATGTTTTCTACTTCTTTCCACTGAGCAGTCTAGAAAAAGTGCTGATTGCAATAACAGTGATAACACCTGGCACTCAGTTAATGGCCTCTATACACCTGTCTCATTGAGGCTCTTAGTAGTTGATTTTATGACTGAGGTTAGGGAAATGCAAGGTGAGCCTTAAGTTTCTTAATAGTGTTAGAAAGTGGGTGAAAAATGTGAGCATTCAAGGAAATGTGTAAAATGTGTAAGTGGGTGAAAACTGGGTGAGCATTCAAGGGAATGCTCAAGAAAAGGATAAGGGTTTTTTTTCCAAGGCAGGAGCCAACCTAAAGGAACCCCTAACAGCCACAGGTAGAACAGTTTGATCAATAAAATAATGATAGTATTAGATTGTAACCTACAGAATGAGATAAATGAGTTCATATTAATATAAACAAATAGGAGGAGAAAGTTAGGTCTTCCTCATAATACCAATGAATAAACGTAGAAAGAGGGAAATAGAGAATCACCAGTGGGCATATTCCATGGCAATAAACGTCACAGACAGAATCTACTTTTGAATGCTAAAATTCCCAGGTGAAAGTTTGAGGAGAACTGAGGTTTGCCTGGTTTCAAAGGATCTCCCCCTAAATACTTATTGAGTACAAAGGAAAAGAAAATAGGAATCTGGCAGACAGAAGCTTAACCAAAGTATCACCAGTAATAAGACATATTAATATTAACATCATGAACCTCTTGGTATGGCACACTGAGGACAACATTCTAGTGGTATTCTTGCCCACAGTGCTAGCATTACTCCAATCGGTAAGGAAATGGCAGTCTGTGCAAATTCAAGGACGTTCTATAAAATAATGAAATAGAGCTCCTTAGAAGTGTCAAGTTGATGAAAGAAAACTGCAGATGAATGGAGGGAAAGAGGGAAAGGAGAAACAAATGCAGTATAGTGCCCTGGAGAGAATCCTGGGGCAGAAAAAAAGGATTATATTTAAAAACTTGTGAAGGGGCACCTGGGTGGCTCAGTCTGTTAAGTGTCTGCCTTTGGCTCCGGTATCAAATCCTGAATTGGGCTCCATGCTCATTGGGAACTCTGCTTCTCCCTCTCTTCCCTTCCCCCCTGTTCATGTTCATGCTCTCTCTCTCTCTCTCTCTCTCTCACTCTCACTCTTACTGTCACTCAAATAAAATCTTAACAAAAAATAAAACTTGTGAAATTCAATAAAGACTTAGAGATACTAATCCTGTATTAATGCAATTTTCTGATCTTGATAATTAGGATCCTGTAAGGGGTTAACACAGGGAAAACTGGGTGAGAGAAGGGTACTCTTTGTACTATTTTTACAGCTTCTTTTAGTGTTAAGTCTAAAATTAGTTCAAGGGATGCCCGGGTGGCTTAGTCAGTTAAGCATCTGACTTGATTTTGGCTCAGGTCATGATCTCAGGTTATGAGATCAATGCTGAGCATGGAGTCTGCTTGGGATCCTCTCTCTCTTAAAAATTTTTTTTTCCAAAATAAAAGTTAAAGTGTTAGAGAAATCTTGGAAGACCCAGTAAAGGTATTGAAGTTTGATCTTTCTTGTTCCTCTAACAGGGTTAGAAAGAGGCTTCTGGAACAGCGGGAGGAAACTATAACCATAGATCGGGTTTGTAGACAAGAAACATTTGCTTACGAGATGGTAAGAATCTCATCTTTATCTGTTCTTCCTTTTTTTTTTTTTTTAAGATTTTATTTATTTATTCATAGAGACGGAGAGAGAGAGAGGCAGAGACACAGGCAGAGGGAGAAGCAGGCATCATACAGAGAGCCTGACGTGGGACTTGACCCAGGGTCTCCAGCATCAAGCCCTGGGCTGCAGGTGGTGCTAAACCGCTGCGCCACCGGGGCTGCCCTTTCTTTGTTCTTCCCGTGAAACAATGAGAATTCTGTCTTTGGGTGTTAGTGATGACTGTGTATGGTAGCTTTATATTGGAAATGCTTAGTTGAAAACAAACTTTTAGAAACCTCAGTAGGACTGGGAACTGGTAGGAGAAAAAGACCTGCAGAATTCAAGTGATGGCACATTAGACTCTTTTCAGATCTCTACCTTTATTTTTGCTTTTAGTTTGATTTTGCTCTCTGAATTTGGCTAAATTCATGCCTTTTAATCTCCATATTGCTGGTACTTTGTTCTGCTCCTGATTTTACTTTATTTTTATTTTTTATTTTTTTTATTTTTTAAAGATTCCATTTATTTATTCATGAGAGACACATAGACAGAGGCAGAGACATAGGCAGAGCGAGAAGCAGGCTCCCTGTGGGAAGCCCGATCAGGACTCAATCCCAGGATTCCAGGATCAGGACCTGAGCCAAAGACAGATGCTCAACCATTGAGCCACCCAGGTGCCCCTGATTTTAGTTTAACCACATTCTTTCTTAATCCATCATCTCACACAAATCCTCAGAAAAATTTAAGATGATGAGTAATGAGGAATTAAGTGTTAGGAGACATGATGGACTCATTCAGTTCTTACTCTTGAGGACCCACTGCATGTCAGATGCTTTGTTGGGCACCTGATAGTACATAAAGACATCTATTGTCTCCTACTTATTTTTTTATTGTGGTAAAATTTATATAACCAAATTTACTATTTTAAATATTCAATTTAAGTGGCATTAAGTACATTCATTATGTCATGTATCCATTCACTGTTTCCAGAAATTTTCATCATCTCAAATTCTATTCTGAGTAAATAACTGCCCATTTTCTTTTTCCTCAGCCCTTGTTAACCTTTATTCTACTTTCTGTCTCTGAATTTGCCTGTTTTAGATACCTTATATACATGGAATCATGCAGTATTTGTCCTTTTGTGTTCAGCTTATTTTATTTAGTATAATATTTTAAAGGTTTACCTGTGTGGAGTATGTATCAAGACTTCATTCCCTTTTCTGACCGAATAATACTCTATTGTATGAATATACCACATTTTGTTTATTCATCTTCTGATGGACATTTGGCTTACTTCCATTTTTGAATACTACAAATAATGCTGCTATGAACACCAGTATACAGGTATCTGTTGG
The DNA here is from genome assembly GCF_018345385.1 of Vulpes lagopus. Lineage (NCBI taxonomy): Eukaryota > Metazoa > Chordata > Mammalia > Carnivora > Canidae > Vulpes > Vulpes lagopus. Next base: position 96,975,101 of record NC_054830.1, on the reverse strand, counting down.
AGTCCATTTTCGTTTCTTTTCAGTATATACCTGGGAGTGCAATTGCTTAGTCATATGATAATTCTAGGTTTTATATTTTGAGGAATCACCAAACTGTTTTCCACAGCAGTTGCATCATTTAACATTCCCACCAGCAGTGCAAAGGTTCCAATTCCTCCACATCCTCTTCAACATTTGTGATTTTTCTGTTTATTGAGAATAGTCCTTCTAGTTGGCATAAAGTGGTATTTCATTATGGTTTCAATTTGTATTTCCCAGATGGTAAGTGATGTTAAGCATCTTTTAATGTGCTTTCTGGCAATTTGTGTATCTTCTTTGGAGAAATGTCTATTCAGATCCTTTACTGGTTTTTTAATTGGGTTGTCTCTTTATTGTTGATTTGTAAGAGTTCTTTGTATATTCTGGATTCTAGATCCTTACCATATGTGTGATTTTAAAACGCTTTCCCCCATTCCACAGGTTGTCTTTTCACTCTCTTGATAGTTTCCTCTGATGTACAAGTTTTAAAATTTGATCAAGTTCAGTTTATCTGTTTTTTTTTTTTTTTTGATTATCTGTGCTTTTGGTAGCATACTTAAGAAACTTGGCAAATCCAACGTAATGAAGCTTTCCTCTGTATTTTCTTCTTAGAGTTTTATAGTTTTAGCTCTTAGTTCAAGTCTTTGATCCATTTTGAGTTAATTTTTATATATAGCATAAGGAAAAGGTTTAGCATCATTCATTTGTATGTAGATATCCAGGTTTCCCAGCACCATTTGTTGAAGACTGTCCTTTCCCTATTGAATGATCTTGGCACTTTTGTTGAAATTCACTTGACCATATGATTTATTTCTGAGTTCTCTGTTCTATTCTAGTGGTCTGTATGTCTGTCTTATCCTGGCACCACGTTGTTTTGATTATTCTAGCTTTGTGGTCATTTCTGAAATTGGGAAATTGGAGTCTTCCAACTTTGATCTTTTTCAGGATTGTTTTGGCTATTTATGGTCCTTCAAGATTGCCTAGGAATTTCAGGAGGGTTATTTTATTTCTGGGTAAGGAAAAAAGAAAGAAAGAAATCCCATATAGATTTTGATAGGTATTGAATTGAATCTGCGTATGCTTTGGAATAGTGTTTAATCTGAACAATATTACATTTTCCAATCCATGAACAAGATGTCTTTGAATTTATTTAAGTTGTCAATAATTTTGTTCAGTAAGTGTTTTTAAGTGTATAAGTTTTCATTTCTTTCTTTTTAAGATTTTTTATTCTTTTAAAGTAATTCTACACCCAATGTGGGGCTCAAAATCACAACCCCAAGGTCAAGAGTTGCATGCTGTACTGACTGAACCTGCCAAGCACCTCAAGTCTTTTATTTCTATTAAGTTTATTCCTAAGTATTTTATTCCTTTGGATGCTATTTTAAATGGAATTCCTTTTTTTTTTTTTTTTTTGAGAAAGAGCAGATAAGTGTGGGGGAAGGGCAGAGGGAGAAACAGACTCCCCACTGAGCAGAGAGCCCAACATGGAGCTCAGTCTTAGGACTCTGAGATCATGACCTGAGCCAAAAGGCAGATGCTTAACTGACTGAGCCATCCAGGCACCCCTGGAATTCTTTTTCTTTTTCTTTTTCTTTTTCTTTTTCTTTTTCTTTTTCTTTTTCTTTTTCTTTTTCTTTTTTTTTCTTTTCTTTTTCTTTCTTTTCATGAGAGACACAGAGAGAGAAAGAGAGAGAGGCAGAGACACAGGCAGAGGGAGAAGCAGGCTCCATGCAGGGAGCCTGACGTGGGACTCGATCCCGGGTCTCCAGGGTCACGCCCTGGGCTGAAGGAGGCGACAAACCACTGAGCCACCCGGGCTGCCCTGGAATTTTCTTAATATCCTTTTTGAGCTGTTCACTGCTAGTATATAGAAAAACAGCTGGTTTTTGTGTGTTAATTTTGTAGCCTGCAACTTTACTAAATTTATTAGTTCTGATGGGGTTTTTTAGGATTTTATATATAGAATATCATGCCTGTTATCTGCAAACATAATTTTATCTCTTTCTAATGTGGTTGTTTGTTTATTCTCTTTTACCCTTCCTCCTTCCTTCCTTCCTTCCTTCCTTTTTTTTCTTAAATCTAATTGTTCTAGCTAGAATTTCTAGTACTATGTTGACTATAGACATGGCAAAAGTGCACATCCTGATATCATCATTGAATATGATTTTAGCTGTGGATTTTTCACATATGTCCTTCATCATGTTGAGGAAGTTCCCGTCTGTTCCTATTTTATTTAGTGCTTTTATTGTGAAGGGAGATTGGATTTCCTCATACTTTTTCTGCAATTCAGTTGAAATAATAATGTGGGTTTTTTCCATCTTTCTGTTAATGTGGTATTTACATTAACTGATTTGTATGTGTTAAACTGCTCTTGCATCCTGAGGATAAATGCCACTTGGTTGTGATAATCCTTTTCATATGCTACTGAATTTGGTTTGCTAGTATTTTGTTAGGGAGTTTTGCAGTTAATCTTCATAAAGGATATTGGCCTGTAGTTTTCTTATAGCGTCTTTGTCTGGTTTTGTTGTAAGAGTATGTTGATTTTATTGAATGAGTTAAGGAGTATTTCCTCAGGGTGCCTGGCACCAATCCTTTGGTAGAGCATGGGGCTCTTGATCTCAGAGTCCTGAATTCAGGCCCCACACTGGGCTTAGAGCTTACCTTTAAAAAAAAAAGAAAGAAAGAAAGAAAGAAAAAAAGAGTATTCTCTCTTTCAGGCTTTTTGGAAGACGTTGAAGAGGATTGATGTTAATTCTTCTTTGATTGGTACAGTTCACCAGTGACACTATCTAGTCCTGAGCTTTTCTTTGTTAAGAGGGTTTTGTTTTTGTTTTTAAGATTTTATTTATTTATTCATGAGAGGCAGAGACATAGGCAGAGAGAGAAGCAGGCTCCATGGAGGGAGCCCAATGCGGACTCAATCCCGAGACTCCAGGATCATGCTCTGGGCCAAAGGCAGATGCTCAACTGCTGAGCTACCCAGGTGTCCCTGTTAAGAGGTTTTTAGTTACTGGTTCAATCTCCTTACCATTGTATCAATATACCAATAAACCATTACTATTCAGATATTTTATTTTTTCTTGGATTAGTTTTGATTGTTTTCTTCCTTCTGCTTGTTTTGGGTATAGTGTGCTCTTCTTTTTCCAGTTCCTTAGTGTATACAGTAAATACAGTAAGATTATTTACTTGAGATTGTTCTTTTTTAATGTAGATATTTATAGCTGTAAGCTTCCCTCTTTGTACTGCTTTTGCTATGGCCTATAAATTTCTTATGTTGTGTTTTCATTTTCATTTGTCTCAAGGTAATTTTTAATTTCCCTTGTGATATTTTTTTGACCCATTGGTTGTTTAAGAGTATTTTTTAATTTCTACTGAATTTTTTAGTTTTCCTTCTATTACTGATTTCTAGGTTTATTCCATTATAATCAGAAAATACTTTTTATTTTTTATTATTTCAGTACTTCCAAATTCATTGGGACTTGGTGGTCTATCCTAGAGAACTGTTCAAGCGCACTTGAGAAGAATGTGTATTGTCAGATGGAGTGTTCTGTGTGTTAGGTCTCATTGGTTTGTAGTGTTCAAGTCCTCTGTTTCCTTATTAATTTTCTGTGTGGTTATTCTACTTGTTATTGAAAGTGGGGTATTGAAATTTCCACCGATTATCATGGAACAGTGTATTTTTCCCATTAGTTCTGTCAGTTTTGCTTCATATACTTTGGCATTCTGTTGTTAGCTATGTATGTTTATAATTATCAGACTGTCTTTTTGGATTGCACATTTTATCAATATATAGTGTCCTCTTCTGTCTCCTGTAACCTTTTTTTACTTAAAATCTATTTTGTCTGACAATAAGATAGCCACCCCACCTTTCATTTGGTTACTATTTGTGTGGAATATCTTTTCCCTTTTTTTTTTTTTTTTACTTTCAACCCTTTGTATCTTCACATCTAAAATGAGTCTCTTACAGAGAGTGTATAGATGATCAATTTTTTTTAATCCAGTCTGCCAGTCATTGCCTTTTTTTTTTTAATTTTTTTTTTTTAATTTATTTATGATAGTCACACATTGAGAGAGAGAGAGAGAGGTGGAGACATAGGCAGAGGGAGAAGCAGGCTCCATGCACCAGGAGCCGGATGTGGGATTCGATCCCAGGTCTCCAGGATCTAGTCCCGGGCCATAGGCAGGCGCTAAACCGCTGCACCACCCAGGGATCCCAGTCTTTGCCTTTTTAATGGAAAAGTTTAGCCCATCTGTATTTAACTACTGATGAGGATTTACTTCTACCAGTTAGATATCTGTATGTTATACTATCTTTTGTTCCTTGGTTCCTCTATTATTGTCCGTTTTTTGTATTTAGTTGAATTTTTATGGTATATTTTGTTTTCCTTCTTCCCATCTGTATGTGTTTTACTTATTTTTTAGTGGTTACCTTGTGGATTACAATTAACATCAGAAATTTTGTTTTATTTTATTTTTTAAAAGATTTTATTTATTCATGAGAGAGTGAGAGAGAGAGAGGCAGACACAAGCAGAGGGAGAAACAGGCTCCATGCAAGGAGCCTGACGTGGGACTCAATCCCAGGACTCCAGCAACACACTCTGGGCCAAAGGCAGGCGCTAAACTGCTGAGCCACCCCGGTGTCCCAACATTAGAAAATTATAACAGCCTAGTCTTAATGATACCAACTTTGTTTCAGTAGTACCTTGAAGGGTAGATAACTCTGCTCATATACATCTCTGTCCTTCTCCTTTAATGTTGTTATTGTCTCAGATTACATCTTTATATACCTATTAATGTAAGTTTGTAAATATTGTTATGTGCATTTGCTGTTGGGGAAAAAGCTATAAATGAAAAAGTACAGTAATTCTGGCTTTTATATTTGTGTATGTCATTGCTGTTACCAGTGTTCTTCACTTCTTATGGATTCAAGTTACTTTCTAGTGTCTTTCTCATTTCATCCTGAAGAACTCTCTTTAGCATTTCTTATACAAAGTCTCCTGGTAATGAACTCCCTCACCTTTTTTTTCTTTTTATCTGGAAATGCCTTAATTTCTTTATCATTCCTGAAGGATAGTTTTGCCAGGTGTAGAATTCTGGTTAATGGTTTTTTTCTTTCATGGCTTTAAATATGTTGCCCTACTCCCTTAGCTCCATAGTTTCTGTGAGAAGATGTCTGTCACTTATTGAGCAGCCTGATTTCTTTTAGTTGTCTATGTTTCCTTTAGCTCACTGAGTTCATTTAAGACAGTTGATGTAACATCTTTGACTAGTAACTACTATATCTGGGCTTCCGCAAGGGTGGTTTTTGTCAGATTTTTTTTTCTTTTGAATGTGACATGGTCTCTTGTTTCTTTGTATGCTTTATATATAAGTTTTTGTTGAGAATAATATATACTGGACATTCTGAGTATATTTTTTACTTGTGGATTATTGGAGTGACAAGTACTCCTTGTTATGTATGGTTATGAATATTTATTTCATTATCTCTGTGGGCAGCCAGTGACCTGTTCAAGATTTCCATAAATATCTGTCTCCACACATGAGGGGGGAAAAAAAAGGCCCTGTTTTTAAATTAACCAATAGCTGCTGTCTGGGAAGCCACTGCTGGCAGGAGGCCCAACACCAAGGCAAGTGTCAACACCACGCCATCAAGATATCACCAGAGCAACCAAAACAGTCCCCAGTTTAGGAAGAACAAGGTCCCCCTTGCTTGTCATAGCATCAGCTGGTCTGTTCCAGGAACATGGGCCTCTATTTCCACATCTGCAGTGGGGCTGAGGAATGGGGGATGGTAGTTGTTTTGCACTCTGTGTTTATTTATGAAACACCAGCAGCTTGTCCTTTTATTCACTTTCCTAGTTGATATAACTGATCAGGTTCCAGAATTCCAAAATAGTTGATTCCAGTCTCTCGTTCCATCTTATTGGTTGCTTTGGTGGAGGGAATGATCTCTAAAGCTGCCTCCTATGCTGTTTTGCATAAAGTCATTCCCTCTGATTTTTGCACCTGTATTTCTTAACTAGTCTACTCTAGTGGCGGCTATTTTATAGTTATTGTGCATGCATAATAGAAGTGTGAGATATTGGGGCACCTGGGTGGCCCAGTAGGTTAAATGTGTACCTTTGGCTCAGGTCATTATCCCAGGGTCCTGGGATCAAGCCCTGCATCGTTGCTTCTCCCTCTCCCTCTGTCTGCTGCTCTCCCTGCTTGTGCTCTCTGTCAAATAAATAAATAAAATCTTAAAAAAACAAAAGAAAGTGTGAGGTATTACAGATGTGATGATAGTGTTGTAAAAAGCAAGACAGTGTGGGTTTTAGAGCCAAACAGATCTGTATTTGCATTGTAACTTGCTGATATTCCTTGGGTAAATCTGAACTCTGCATCAGCTGTCAAATAGCTTTTGTAATACTATGAGCAGAGATACGTAAAAATGTTAATAGTAACTGTAAATGCCAGTGTTATACCAACATTAGTTGATATTCCTGTTTTGTCATCAGTTGTTAAGCACTTAGTCCCAAACATTATTAGATATTTTATGTACACATTCCCAGCAGTAGTTCTATAAAATGAGTATTTTCTGTGAGCTGTTTTTGTTTTCTTTTTAAAAAATAGAAGATGAGGGGATCCCTGGGTGGCTCAGCAGTTTAGCGCCTGCCTTTGGCCCAGGGCGCGCCATCCTGGAGTCCTGGGATCGAGTACCGCATCAGGCTCCTGGCATGGAGCCTGCTTCTCCCGCCTCCTGTGTCTCTGTCCCCCCCACCCCCGCCCATGTCTATCATAAATAAATAAATCTTTAAAATAAAAAAAAAAATAGAAGATGAAGCTAAAGCTTAGAGAGGTTTTGCCAATTTTCTTAAAACTAAAATTAGGAGTCAGACCCAGAGCTGTCTGACTCCAGATCTTACTTATGGCTGTTGTTCCCACTGCCTCTTAATCTGAGTTGTAGTGTGATTTTAAGGTCTTTTACTTATTTTTCTCCCTCAGGAGTCACATGCCATAGGAAAAAAGCCTGAAAATCCAGCAGACATGATTGAAGAAGGGGAGCTTATCCTATCTGTGAATATCTTGTACCCTGTTATATTTCATAAGGTCAGTAGTAAAACCTTTTGAATTTCACAGATAATACAGGTGACTTTTGTCAAAGGGTCTAATTATTTGAAGCGTCACAATCCTTAAGGTTCAAAATAAATGCAAACATGCTGTTTTTTGTGACAGTTATAACATTAAAATGTATTATTCTTAATTCCTGCACTGGAGGCAACTGAAAGTATATGTAAATCTACAGTGATTCTAATTATATTAATTCTTGGATTTATTTTTTAGTTTTAGAATGTTTTTGTTGTTTTGTTTTGTTTTTTTTACAGAGTAGATGACTGGTAAAGGAGTGGGGTAACTTTTGTTGAGCAATTCAGAACACTTGGGAGGTTGTCTAACTAAAGACCGCTCTTCTTCGATGGAAATGCAGAATGTTAACAGGTTAGGGATATTCAGAAATGTCTTAGAGGTCTCTAATAAAAAGAACTTTGTCCTGGCCCAGAGTGTATGTATTCTTGATCCCCCAAATAGATGTGTCATAAACTTTGATAAGGTTTAACTGAAATATTACTATATGTGAATTGCATTTGTGAATATAAATAGTAGTGAACCATCTGGGATATAGTTATTATTAATCACCTTGTTTGATCATGATCTGAAATTACCAGTCAGACCAAACCAAGAAAACTGAACCTCTCATCTCTAACATGAGAGTAACGTATTGACTGCTTGACTTCAGTGAGGTAACTTCCAGCAGGAAATTTTACAACACACTGCTGCTGGGGCGCCTGGGTGGATCAGTCAGGGGAGGGTCCAACTCTTGATCTCCAGTCAGGTCTTGATCTCATGGTTCAAGCTCTGGGTTGGACCATCATCATAATGATGATGACGATAATGATAATAAAACACGATGCTGCTAGATGAAGTTATATTCCAAACGTTCTTGCTAATGTCATTTTAGTAGCATCTTGATTATAAACTATAGCTTAAACTAAAAAAATTCTATTGCCAATATCTTAGTCCATTCTGACCACTATAACAAAGTATCACTGATTGAGTGGCTTATAAACAGCAGTTTATTTGTCACAGTTCAGTCCAACATCAGGCAGCTAGCACAGTCAGGGGAGGGCCCTCCTTCAGGTCACAACTTCTCATGTGGCAGAAGGAGTTAGGAAGCTCTGTGGGATCTTTTACAAGGGCACTAATCCCATTCATGAGGCTTCACCCTCGTGACTTCATTACCTCCATCCACACTATCACTTGGGCAGTAGGATTCCAGTGTCTGAATTTGGGGCAGACACAAGACATTCAGACCATAGCCTCCAGTGTCTCAATTGTGTCTGTGGGATTTTCACTTAGGGGGGTAGCTGAGTGACCAAGATTTTTTTATTACTCAGTGTTTCCTGAGAGGAGTGAGTATGCCACACCTACAGGGCTACAACGAGAAGCACTGGTAACAGAAGTGAGGAGCCAAAGGCCACAGCCTCCTTTATCAAGGTTTCCATGGGAAGCGCAGGGCAGGGTAGGATGAATAGTTGAGGCTTGAGTAGTGTGAATAATTCCAGCAGGCCCTGGGGTGTAGGTAGGCGCTGTCCCTAGTTGTTCCCTACCTGACCTTACATTGATTTAGGACAGGGGAGATACTGACTTGCTCTGTGAGAGTTAAAACAACAAAGCAGCTTCGGAGACCAGGCTCTGGATCACAGGGGAGATGTAAACCATTTTGGCCATTAATATGGACTGAAATTAATGGATGCCAAATTGACAAATATAGAACCTAAGAAAAACACAGGACACTGAGTTATGGGGATAACTTTTTTTTTTTTTAAACAATTTTTATTTATTTATGATAGTCACACAGAGAGAGAGAGAGAGAGAGGCAGAGACACAGGCAGAGGGAGAAGCAGGCTCCATGCACCGGGAACCCGACGTGGGATTCGATCCCGGGTCTCCAGGATCGCGCCCTGGGCCAAAGGCAGGCACTAAACCGCTGCGCCACCCAGGGATCCCCGATAACTTTAAATTAAGAAAACCAGTAGCTTCGTTTGGATCTGGTCAGGACAGGATTTATGGTTTAGTTGCTTCATCTCTAAGTGGACAGTTAACTTATTTACCGTTTGACTTTTAGCACAAAGAACACAAACCATACCAGACAATGCTGGTCTTGGGCAGTCAGAAGCTCACAGAACTGAGAGATTCAATTTGCTGTGTCAGTGACCTGCAGATTGGTGGGGAATTCAGCAGCACGCCCGATCAAGCTCCTGAGCACATAAGCAAAGTAAGGTGTTTCTTTTTTTTCTTAATTCTCATAAAACAAGAAATAATAATAATAGTAATACCAAGCTAAGTAAGTAGTGATTACTCTAGCAGGCTCATAAATGTTCCAATAAATCCTTTTGTGCCATTTCATCAAGCATATCACTTCCCTTCTTTTTGTCATTCAAGACATTTTCAAAGACGAGGCTGTGCTCAGTTTGGATCTCTTCTTTCCCCTTCATTTCTCAGCCATGCTGTGTACACTCTTCCTTTTAAGGTCATAGGAGCTACCTCATTGTCTAACCTCTTCTCCATGTTCATCCAGCTTGATCTCACTTAGCATTTGAATTTGCTCTTCATTCTCTCCCCTCTTTCACACTGTGTTGAGTGCTATCTGTCCTAACCCCCCCCCCTCCCCCAGTCAACGGCTGGAGTCTGCCTGAGAGCCTCACTGCCCAAAGCAAGTCCTGTCGGTCTCAGGACCGACACAGAAATATCTGACCTTGGTCCTTGTTGCCGTTTCCCACAGAGGTGCTCTCAGAAGGTTGGAGAAACTTTACATATGCGTTGGATAAGGATGGAAAGGAGCAGAGTAGTTGACTTGCCACTCACAAAGTTTTCCACAGGGATTGCTTGCCCAGTAAAGTAGTAGGGCTTTGATCCCTCTGAATTTCATGGTAGGGCAGACTTGAGCTAATTCTGTTACTTGGTATAATTCTGGTCAAAGACCTCAGATTTCCTGACCCCCATAGAAGGGGTTGCACGTGCTGTAGATGAGAAAAGGATATTCGGGTCAGCTAGAATGGAGAGAGAGTTTGAACAAGAATCATCACAGTCCTTGTTTTTGCTGGTTCTTGTGCCTCCAGCCACATTACTGCTATTAAAATGTAGGCCTCACTTGGTGGTCCTTGTAAATTCTCCTGGTCTTTCCCCAGTTTTCATGGTTTTGAGTGCACTCTAATCTTCGTTAGGGTCTCTCTGTCACTGCATTTTCTCCTGATTTTGTAACCATTATTTTGAGTGCCTCCTGGCCATTGCCACTTAGCCTCGGTGCTGCCTGGCGTCTTTATTACATTTTTCTTTCTTTCTTTCTTTCTTCTTTCTTTCTTTCTTTCTTTCTTTCTTTCTTTCTTTCTTCTTTTCTTTTCTTTTCTTTTCTTTCTTTTTTTCTTTTCTTTTCTTTTCCTTTCCTTTCCTTTCCTTTCTTTTCTTTCTTTTCTTTCTTTCTTTCTTTCTTTTTTTTTAAGATTTTATTTATTCATGGAGACACAGAGGAGGGGAGAGAGAGAGAGACAAGCAGGCTCCATGCAGGGAGCCTGATGTGGGACTCCATTCCAGGTCTCCAAGATCATGCCCTGGGCTGAAGGCAGCGCTAAACCACTAAGCCCCTCAGGCTGCCCTTTATCACATTTCTGTAGTCAATTCACTCTTCCCCATTTCAGGGGAACTGTGTGACTCATTCAGAAGTAGCCTCCATCTTCTCCTCACGGCTTATCATCAGTGGAAACGTTTGTTTCACGGAGACAATAAAGTAACTCAGAAAGAACTTTCCATCACCTCTCACCTACATTTAGTTATCTGCCCATCTGCCCGTGTACCTTGCCTTGCCACCTGGGACAGTGGCTGGACTAAAGCTGCTGCCACCTGAGGCCAGGCTGCCTGTCCACGGGATCCCGTGACCTCACATCATGGTTCGGTCCATTCTAGAGCTCTCCCGTCGTTACAGATACGCTGTGGTATCTCCCTTCCTAAAACTTTTCTTCCACCACACGTCTTCCCCCCAGCCACCAACCTCATCTTTCTGCCTCCTCCTCAGCAAACTACTCAGACTTAATAACAATGAGTAGTAATAATAATGATTGAATAATAGCCCCTAAGCTCATTGTTTATCTTTTTCTGCCATCACTTTGTCTTGCACTCACTTTGTTTCCCACTCCTCCTTGAAAATCACTTTTTTAAAAAGACTTTATTTATTTGAGAGAGAGACACACACACACACACACACACACACACACACACACACGAAGAGAGGGCAGAGGGCGACGGAGAGGCCAACTCCCTGCTGAGTGGGGAGCCCCACGCGGGGCTCAATCCCAGTACCCTGAGATCATGACCCTTGCTGAAGGCAGATGCCAAACAGACTGAACCACCCAGGTGTCCCCTTGAAAATCGCTTTATCAATGCCACCATAGACTTAGTTCTTACCTTTTCTGACCAGTCATTGGCACATGATACAATTGAATATTCCTTCTTCCTTGCAACATTTTTTACTTACTTAGTTTTTAGCGTGTTACACCCACCTGATTTCTTTTTATCTGACTGATTTGAATTAATTTCTTTGCTGGGTGCTTCTCATTTTCCTGACTTCTGTTGTAAAGCCCTGGGAGTCAATCCTCAGACCTTACCTCTGTTTGTCTTATCCAGATTTATAGCTATAAATGCTGGGACTCCCAGGATTATATCTCTGATTTCAACATCTTTTCTGATCTCCAGACTTCTGTATCCAACAGTCTCCTTAATGGTTTTTTAATTTAAGTTTTATTTAAGTAATGTCTAACCCATCGTGGGGCTCTCACAACCCTGAGATCAAGTTGCATGCTTCTCCAACTGAGCCAGGTGACCCATCCTTGACAGTTTTTACTGGATGTCTGATAGCCATCTCAAACTTAATCTGTTCAAAAGCAAACTCTAGGGCAGCCCGGATGGCTCAGTGGTTTAGTGCCACCTTGGGCCCAGGGTCTGGTCCTGGGGTCCTGGCATTGGGTCCCATGTTGGGGTCCCTGCGGGGGGCCTGCTTCTCCCTCTGCCTATGTCTCTGCCCCTCTCTGTCTGTCTGTCTCTCTCTCTCTCTCATGAATAAATAAATAAAATCTTTGAAGAAAAAAAAAAAAAAAACTCCAGATCTTTCTACCTCAATCTATGCCTTTCTCATTGTTCCTATCTCAGTAAATATGCTCATTTTGCATCTAGTTACTTCAGCTTACAAATATATTTAGGCATTGCCCAGGTTTCTGATCCTTTACAGGTACCAGACTATTAAACTGCCATTCCTTCCTTCCTGGACTAGCCTACTGACAGCTCTCCTTGCTCCCTTCACACTTCTGTTTTTCCTCTCCACCAGCCAGAATGGTACTTTTAAAGTATCAGTCAGAGCTGCAGTGGCTTCCTCTTACATCTAGAAGAAGAATATACAACATCTTTATTATAGTCTGCACATAGACCATTATCTGGTCCTTTCTGCCCACCACTCTCATATCCTACCACACTCTGCCTTGTTGTCTTCAAGCCACAATGCCAGGGGCCACCTGGGTGGCTCGGTTGGTTAAGCTATTGACTCGATTTTGGCTCAGGTCATGATATCAGGGATATGAGATCACCTTAAGTCGGGCTCTTCTGTCATCATGGAGTCTGCTTGAGATTTTTCTCCCTCTCCCCTTTCCTCCCTTTCTTGCTCTCTTTCTAAAGAAAATAAAGAAATAATAAATGTTTTAACATTTTTTAAAAAATAAAGTCTTTAAAAAGAAATTGATCCTGTCATTCTCCAATCTAAAAATTGAAGTGGATCCCTGTAGGCTGACATAGAAGGACTTTTGTAATGATGATTCCAAAGTTAACCTTCCATACTATCCACCCCCTACTTCTGTACTTTATGCTTCAGCCATAGATAATTTTAAGTTGCTCAAACATAACACTTTCTCATGCCTTTGAATATTTGAAAACGATAGGAAGCCCTCTCCCTTCCTCCATCCATGTGGTTCATACTCACATTTCCAAACCCAGCTTAAGACTCACTTATTACATAAAATTTTTCCTGACTGTCCTCTCTTTGCCACTCTGGAACCATTTCGTTTGGCCATTATAGTGCCTGTGATAATCAGCTGGTGCTATTTGATATGTCTCTGCCCCACAAGGCTGGCTGTATTCCAGTCCTTTTGGTGATTGGCAAGGAGACCAGCGAAAGAGACCATATGACTCACACATAAATTTCACTTCGTTTTTCAGTTAAACCAAAAATGGTTTTAAGATAATCGGTTTCTTCAGGTTTGGCATCTTGGTGCTTTTGGAAATAAACATGAGATTAAAGAGAAACAAATGGAATTTCAAGGCTGTATGCAGACTGGGAAATGAAACATTTATCTTTTCTTTTTTTTTTAATTTTTTTTAATAAATTAATTTTTATTGGTGTTCAATTTACCAACATACAGAATAACACCCAGTGCTCATCCCATCAAGTGTCTCCCTCAGTGCCCGTCACCCATTCCCCCCCACCCCCCACCCTCCTCCCTATCTTTTCTTTTAAAGGAGAAGCTGCAGTTTCTCAACCCTACCAAAACAAAAACAAAAAAACCCCACCAAACCCTGTAATTATAAGGTTTTTATAAATTCACCTTAATAAGCAAAATCTGAATTCACTCTCATGGCCACTGTGTTACCACTGCTCAAAGCAGTTGGAGTCGGACCTGGTAATCGGTCTTAGCACCAGGAACCCTGAGAGAGGATTCGTAACCAGGCATGGCTAGGTCGTTGTGTTTGTACATCAGTGCTGATGCATTCAGCAGCTTTCTAAGCAGGGGGTGGATGACCCATCGTCCTATTTTAAATACTTAAGACAGGCACAGTTGTATTGTTTCTGCCTCTTTTTGTCTCTTTATTAAAATAATGTCCTTTCTGATTATTGAGCACTTAGCATGTGCTAGACAGCACGTTTTGGACAGAATTATCACCATTTGAAAAGTAAGAAACAGGGCAGCCCCGGTGGCGCAGCGGTTTAGCGCCGCCTGCAGCCCAGGGCGGGATCCTGGAGACCCTGGATCGAGTCCCACATTGGGCTCCCTGCATGGAGCCTGCTTCTCCCACTGCCTGTGTCTCTGCCTCTCCGTGTGTGTGTGTGTGTGTGTGTGTGTGTGTGTGTGTGTGTGTGTCTCTATGAATAAATAAATAAAATCTTTAAAAAAAAAAAAAAGAAAAGAAAAGTAAGAAACAGTTGCATCAGCGTGCTGTCATGAGTTGCCTGTTCAGTGAGCAGGGGTGGAGGCTGGATTCAGACCCTTGTCAACGTGTCTTCCAAGCCGCATGGTCTTTGCCGTCTTGGCGGGACGCCAGGTGAGAGGCAGCTTTCCCTGCCCTTCTGGGTGCTTCCAGAGGAGGCCCCGAGTGCAAAGTCAGCTGTGCTGTGGGTCGTAGCAGGTTTCTAATGCCTGGACTCTGGAATCTGCCTGTTCAGAGAGCTGTGTGAGTGTTTCCTCCCAGCTATGGTTTTAGGAGAGTGAACTCCTAAATCAGTAAGTTTGCAGATACTGACATTTGTTTGACCTATAGAGAGATTGTTATTTCACTGATTGGTATATGTATTTTATGGTTTGGTTTAGTTTTTTAAGTTTTTCTTTGAGATTTTTCTTTTTTTCTGTTTATCTGAGTCCTTGTCTTTATCTGAGTCCTTGTCTTTCTTGATGAGTCTGGTGCCTTGGAAAATGTTGACCACACCAGAAATAATATGAGTCCTTATGTACCCATTACCCACCTTCCCCAGTTCTCAGCGTTTGCCAAATCGTTATGTGTTCACTTCATGCTGTTGTCACACCTTACAAAACTTGAGAATTGGTCCTTAAGTTATAATGCTTTTTTAGACAGGTATTTGGCTTGTATTCCACTGGTAATCACAGGGAAAAAAAATCAGTGAGTTGCAGTTTTTGTAGCTGAGGAAAGGAGAATCTTCAACAAGCAAGAATTTTGAATATTAACTTAGATGACTATTATGTGAGAAGACTGGGAGAATTGGACCAGTATATTTAAATCTCTTTTAAAAGCTTATGTCTAAAATGTAATGTGTTTTGCTAACGTGTTTGTTTTTGGACTATAATATTAAAGGATGAAGTGCATTCTTTAAATATATGTATAAGATCAGTGCCAGTATTTTCTTCTCGCGTGGGGTTTTTTTGTTTTGGTTTGGTTTGGTTTTGTTTTTTTCTTTTTAATGGTCTCTCACATTTTAATATCTAATCTTTTTTTATGTTGCTCAGATTAGTTCATCTTTTGGGAGGGCAGTAATCTCTTAAGGGTCTTGCTTAGAGGAACTTTAAAAAAAAGACTTTGCACGGAATGCCCAGGTGGCTTAGTGGTTGACGACCATCTGCCTTCGGCCTGGGTCATGATCCCAGGGTCCTCGGATTGGGTCCCACATTGGGATCCCCTCTGGGAGCCTGCTTCTCCCTCTGCCTGTGTCTCTGCCTCTCTCTGTGTCTCTCATGAATAAATAAACCTTAAAAAAAAAAAAAAAAGACTTCGCACATACTGCTCTGTTGCTTATTATAAATAAAGCCCTGGTGTAGGACAAAGAGCTGCTTCAGTGTCTCTCCCATTACCATTTTTCTCATAGCAGATCCTAGTGAATACTTCTGAAAAGTTCTAATACAGATGATTTGAATATTAGCAACACAACAATTATGCCTAGAATTATATATAAATGACTTTGTTCACATGATCATGTTAGTTTTCCACAGTTACTTTGTTTATAAAGTGGAAATAGAAAGTAGAGGCTGGGGCTACATTAGGTACCTAATAGAAGTAACTTCTTACATTGGCTTTTTTCCATGTTGATTGGCAATCCTCCCCTCCCCCAAAGCTGGTCAGCAAAACTAGCTGACAAATAGGGAAACTAGTTAGTGACAATCTCCGGTTGCCACTGAAAAGCAAAATTACCTGGTGTTGAGGCTGCTCACATCTTCTATTTGTGTACTGAGACAGGGAAAAGTTACTAATGGATGAGTTTGGATTTTTTTTTTTTTTAAGATTTTATTTATTTATTCACGAGAGACAGAGAGAGAGGGGCAGAGACACAGGCAGAAGGAGAAGCAAACTCCATGCGGGAGCCCGATGTGGGACTCGATCCCAGGTCTCCAGGATCACACCATGGGCGGTTACGCTGCGCCACTGGGGCTGCCCTGAGTTTGGATTTAGATGGAGAACTGTTCCCCTTCTAAATAATAATTATGCCAACCAAACGCATTAAGTTGCCTAAATCAACTCAAGTTCCATAGAAGCATTTTGTAATGAAAAAACCCTGAAACTTTTTTTTTAAGTTTTTTTCTTTAAGTTTTTTTTAAAATTTATTTATGATAGTCACACACAGAGAGAGAGAGAGAGAGAGGCAGAGACATAGGCAGAGGGAGAAGCAGGCTCCATGCACCGGGAGCCCAACGTGGGATTCGATCCCAGTTCTCCAGGATCGCGCCCTGAGCCAAAGGCAGGCGCTAAACCGCTGCACCACCCAGGGATCCCAAAAAACCCTGAAACTTTTTATGTCTAAGTAAGGTAGTGTTCTTTCAGAACATTTATTTTAGACCCTAGCTTACCTCTTTGAGGGTCCAGAAGTTTATTTTGTGGTAGTTTTTGTGTGAACAACAGCTAGACAGGGCATTCTAATACAGATTATCCGGGATCCCTGGGTGGCGCAGCGGTTTAGCGCCTGCCTTTGGCCCAGGGCGCGATCCTGGAGACCCAGGATTGAATCCCACGTCGGGCTCCCAGTGCATGGAGCCTGCTTCTCCCTCTGCCTGTGTCTCTGCCTCTCTCTCTCTCTCTCTGTGTGACTATCATAAATAAATACAAAAAAAATTTAAAAAAAATAATAATAATACAGATTATCCTTTTAGCTCTGTAAGCACCTGGGAAGAAGGTAATGGCTTTACTCCTGTGTTACATGAGGAAACAGAGGGTCAGGGAAATCAAATGACAGCTCAATGAGAAACAGCACAGCCAGTCTCATAAGGGTGTCTGATGCCAGTGCCAGATAGTCTGTAAATGATGGAATGAATCCCTTGCCCATTTGAATCACCTGGGGAACTTGGGAAAACCTTGGTGCCTGGGCCATATGCTGAGAGATTTCTCAGTTAATGGCCTTGAGACTTGGTCTTTGGTGTTTCTATGATTCTGATGGGCGGTGAGGAGCAGGAGACCCCCTTCTGCAAAGTCTGGTAGGCTGAAAGTTAAGAAGCCTGACAGTTCAGACCAGTTGTGTGACTGCTGTGGTACTTTACGGGTAAGATTACTTGAGTCAGGGACGCCTGGGTGGCTCAGCGGTTGAGCACCTGCCCCTGGCTCAGGGCGTGATCCGTGGTCTCAGGATCGAGTCCCACGTCAGGCTCCCTGCGTGGAGCTTGCTTCTCCCTCTGCCTACGTCTCTTTCTCTCTCTGTGTCTTTCATGAATAAATAAATGAAATCTTAAAAAAAAAAAAAAAAAAGATTGCTTGAGTCAGAATATTCAAATTCTGCCTAAAAATTCTTGAAAATTTGAAGGGAGAATTTTTATAAAAGTACACTGAGGAGCACCTGATGATGTAGCTGGTTGAGCATCCAAATCATGGTTCTGGCTCACGTCATGATCTCAGGGCCGTGGGATCAAGCCCTACTTCAGGCTCCATACTTAGCGTGGCATCTGCTCCCTTTGTCCCTCTCACTCATGCTTTCTTCTCTCTCAATTAAATAAAACTTTAAAAAAAAAAAAAGGACACTGAAACTATTAAAAAAAAATAACAGAAAAACATAACACTATGATCACTTATTAGCTCTGTGGAACTACCAAAGATGTGACTTTCAGTTTTTCATGCTAGGATCCAAAGTAACTCACTATAATAAAATAATATTGAAGTTTATTTCACTTCTGATTAGGTTCCTTTCATGAGTCTCAAAATAAATTTAAATCAGACTTAGTGATTAAAACAGCAATAGGATAAAATTGAAAATAGCAGCAAGGATCAGATCTTTACACTTTCTTTTTTTTTAATATTTATTTATTTATGATAGACATAGAGAGGCAGAGACACAGGCAGAGAGAGAAGCAGGCTCAATGCCAAGAGCCTGACCGGCACTCGATCCCGGGACTCCAGGATCGCGCCCTGGGCCAAAGGCAGACGCTAAACCGCTGAGCCACCCAGGGATCCCCGATCTTTACACTTTCATCCCTGGTAAATAGCATAGTACTTGTCACATAGGAGGTTCCCATTGAATAAATTAATGAGCTAAGCATATTCTGTGAAGTTGCATGAAGTTACTATAAAGCATGTAAGTGTGGTTTTATGACTTACAAATTTTGAATTGGCAGCAATTTCATAATTGTGAATAGAGGACTTTATTCAATGCCATCTATTTCCTTGTAGGACCTGTACAAATCAGCCTTCTTTTATTTTGAAGGGACATTTTACAATGATAAAAGATACCCTGAGTGCAGAGATTTGAGCAGGTACAGTTTTCAAAAATCTTCTGAGTCTTTCCTGTTTCTAGTTCTTAAAATAGCAAGATCTCCACAAATCCTGTTACTGGTCTGCTAAGGGTCTTTGCCAACGAATTGTTTTGTTAGGCTGTTTTGTCTTGCGGTTAAAGATCTCTCTCAGTTTTTAAAGTATATTCAGGTATTTCATCTGGTTAGCCTAGGTACTAGTAAATTAATCAAAATTTTTACTCCAGGAAGAAAATTTTCCTGCCAAAGATCTACACAGACATTTCAAAATCTTTGTGCTATCTGCTATCTTAGAAATTACAGCAAATTTGGGGGCACTTGGCTAGCTCAGTCAGTAGCAACTCTTGATCTTGGGCTTGTGAGTTTGAGCCCCATGTTGGGCATGGAGCCTACTTTTAAAAAAAAAAGAAAAAGAAATCATAGCAAATCTTGTATTGAGCCATAGATACATCTGAAAAACTTTAAATCCCACTTAAACTCTATATTAGTTTCTCCTATTTGGGTGATAGCAATAAATTATTCTTTCAGTGTTTTTTTCTGCTTGTCCAGTGTATACTGTTGTTTGCCCTAGATGGGTATGTAAATACATGGTTAAGTATATAACATGAAAAATCCGTAGCTCATAATCATGTTAATTAGACCATACTTTTACTGTCAGTGTCCTAGCAACTAGGGTATATATGTATATTGTTTCTGAGTGTTTATATATATTCTCTTTAATTATAGCTATTTGTATCTGTATTCAATGTAGCAATTCTCATATTTGCTGGTTTCAGCATTCCTTTATACTATAATTGAGGACTCTAAAGAACTTTGATTATGTGGGCTTATAGCTATTAGTATTTACCATATTAGAAGTTGAAACTGAGAAATATTTTAAATATTAACCAATTTAATCCCATTACATGTTAACTTTAATAATTTGGAGGGAAAGTAACTTTTCCAAAACAAAATGAGACCATCAGTGGCATTGTTCCACATTTTCCGTTCAGTCTGATGTGATAAAACACATCATGTAGCCTCTAGAATACTGGTCATTTATGAGAGAATAGGAGTTGAAAAGGGCAAATGATACTTTATCACAATTCAGGAACCACACTTTGAGAACTGTTGCTCTACTGGATAAAGACAAATTCACTGAGATTTTCACCTCAAGGTGGTAACTGTCCAGTTTATTGAGTCAGGCCTCATGAAATAATTGTAGTCACAAACCATTTTCTGTCATATTTTTAGGGTTTTTTTTTTTTTGTGGCATAATGAAGTATCCTCTTTCCCCCCCCCTTTCAGAACTATCATTGAGTGGTCAGAGTCCCATGATAGAGGCTATGGAAAATTTCAGACTGCTAAAATGGAAGATTTCACCTTCAATGACCTGTATATTAAACTGGGTTTTCCTTACTTATATTGTCACCAGGGAGACTGTGAACATGTTGTTGTCATTACTGACATAAGGTAAGTGGCACACTCAGAACAACGTTATTTGTTCTTTTTATTTTACGGTATGAGAGCACAGGCTGTTTGTGTTTGTTTTTAATAAGAGGAATAAAAATCATCATTGTAGGAATGCCTGGGTAACTTAGTGATTGCCTGCCTGCCTTTGGCTCAGGTGGTGATCCAGGGTCGTGGGATCAAGTCCCATATCGGGCTCCCTGCGGGAGCTTGCTTATCCCTCCTTCTATGTCTCTGCTTCTCGCTCTGTGTCTCTCATGAATAAATAAATAAAATCTTCTAGAAAAAAAAAGTCATCACTGCAGCTTGGCTTAGGAGCAGCAAAATTGTTTGCTTTCCATGGAATGACCAATTTTCTATCCATTTGCATTCTCTATTTTTTTTTTTTTTAAGATTTTATCCATTTATTCATGAGAGAGAGAGAGAGAGAGAGAGAGAGAGGCAGAGGGAGAAGCAGGCTGCATGCAGGGAGCCCGACATGGGACTGGATCCCAGGACTCCAGGACCACGCCCTGGGCTGAAGGCGGCACCAAACCACTGAGCCACCAGGGCTGCCCGCATTCTCTATTTTGAGGAGTAGATATACTATATAGAAATACTTTAATAGAGGGTAAAAAATCTGTAGATAAGCATTTCCATTTGTGTATTAGGCAGGCAGCAGCCATTCACTTTTGGGTTGTTTTTTTAAGATTTATTCATTTGAGAGGAGGAGGAAGAGAAAACACAAGTGGGGGTGGGGAGGAAGAGGGAGAAACAAGCTACGGAATTTGATCCCAGGACTTGGGATCATGACCTGAGCCAGAGGCAGACACTTACCCCAGCCACCCAGACACCCCGGCATCCACTCTGTAGATCATTTTGTATATCCTGTAGCCACTTTCCTTAGCAAATTTGCAACTATATATCTAGGTTTCTTGTCTCTTTGCCAGAATTTTATGGAGATTGAAGGGAACTGGGGGAAGAGAAGAGAAATTCTAATATTTGACAAATATGAGGTCTTAAGGCTTACATAAAGTATAAAAAACTGGGAGGGATTAAAGTAGTTTAAAATGAGATTGTGTTACGATAATTTTGTATAGCTTGTGTCTCTCTCATGTATAAGGCTGTTCATTTCCTTATTTAAGAAACGTCACTTTGGGAAGGATCAGTATGCAAGAATGAGCCCTGCTCCATCCCTGCTTTCATTCCGAAAGACCGTTTTTATGGGAGTCTTTGTGTAGAGCAGTCCCAGATCCAGGCTTTTTATTATACCAGTAATAGGAATGGGTGCCTTCAGGAAGCCCCTGCCATTCCACCTCTCTTGGATCTTAGTGACCAGTCTCCAAAAACTGACTTTGCATGCACTCATGCTCAGGAGACTCCCAGAGGAAGTACTTCACACAGAGTAAACTTTGAAAGACATGAATGCAAAGCAGAGCAGATAAGACCTAAAGAGAGCTGTGGAATGCTGGGACTTCTCTCCCAGCATGATGGCCGTCCAGCCCACCTAGAGGATAGCTTGGGCCTGAGCCCAGTGGAGGAACTCAGGAAGGGTGTCTGGCACTGCTCCGCCTCCCATGGTGCAGACACACACGGAGAGCACCGTTCAGTCTGTCAGAAAGTACAGAACCCGATTAGCCGCAGGTACAGGACACCTAAGCAGATGCAAACCTGAGAGCCGGTAGCTTCTAGCCACGTGTCACACGATAAAAGGAACCTGTAGTCGTTTGTGGAGTTTAGGGGAGAGTAGTAGTAATTTGGTATAATGTAAACATTAAACATCGATTTAACCAAGGTTATTTTGTTCTGTAGAGGGATGTTGAGGAGCTAAATTTAAAAGAAACAGTTAAGTATGCAAAACATTGGCCCTTTGGGAAGAATTGCTAAAGGAAGGCCTAGGAGACCTCATAAATTCCAGTTTTATAGGATTAACACACTATCAAAGAAATGTATATATATAATTTTAAGTTTTATATTAAGCTATTCTGTGTGTTCTTTCACTCAAATGAAGGGGAATTGCCTAAGAATTAGGATAAGATAGACCATCCACTTTTCTCTGATTTTAGTTTAACATTTCTTACTGTATGGCCTTGTCAGTCTTAAAGGCAACGTGGAAGAACAAGCCACACTTAGTAAACATTTGCAGCATGGAGTGTTCCTAAGGAATTATTTTTAGTTTTTTGAAAGATTAAATTTCACTTTTTTTTTTTTTTTAAGATTTTATTTTTAAGCAGGCCCCACACTAGGTGTAGGGATTGAACCAACAACCCTGAGACTAAGGGTTGCATGCTCCAAGGAGTAAGCCAGGCAGGTGGCCTTTAAGGAATTTTTATTTTTTTTATTTTTATTTTTTTAAAGATTTATTTATTTATTCATGATAGAGAGAGGCAGAGACACAGGCTGAGGGAGAAGCAGGGACTCAATCCCCAGGACCCCAGGATCATGCCCTGAGCCAAAGGCAGGCACCAAACCGCTGAGCCACCCAGGGATCCAAAAGTAATTTAGAGTACAAGTCTTTTTTTTTTTTTTTTTTTTAAGATTTTGAGAGAGAGCATGCACACAGGCATTGGGTAACTGCAGAGGTAGAGGGAGAAGCAGAGTCCTTGCTGAGCTGGGGATCCTGATTTGGAGACTGATCCCAGGACCCCGAGATCATGACCTGAGCCAAAGGCAGACAGACACTTAACCAACTAAGCCACCCAGGCGCCCCTAGGCTACAAATCATTTTTTATTTTATAGGTGAATTTAATCATTCAGTGCCATTCCATAGTCTAATAGTTGGTAAACGGTTACAAGCTTATTAATCATTTTCTGATGTGATGAAGTTGATATATTGCTGCCCTTTAAAAAAATCAAATTTTAAAATAGAGACCTTTAGAATACTCTTGTGCAGTTCCTTCATTTTTTGGATGAAGAATCTGAGGTCCAGCATGGTTAAGGGGATTTACTCAAACCCAGTTCATTAGTGGTAGAGACTGACTTTTATTTACAATTTACTAATTGACACCCAAAACTAAAGTCCTGTCAGTTCACATTATACCAGGAGTCTGATTTAGATTTTAATAAAGAACCATGTAACACAAAACCAAATAGTTGCTTGCTCAAACTGTGTTTCATCAAAAGATATAAAGTGTTGAGTAAAGCAAGGGCTTTCTGATGGAATACATATAAGATCTGCTGCACACTAATCTTCCTCTTAGAGAGTCATAGAGCATATTACCATAAAACACTTTGGGAAGTTTCATGGGAAAGAAAACATTAATTCCAAATGATCTTTAGGAGAGTGTTTCTGTGGAACACAATTTGGTCAGACCTAGTGTAGCAAGTGATTTTATACCTAAATCTCTTATTTAAAAAAATTGAAAAATATGCCTGTGTTCCTAATGTTGAAGTACAGATATATTTAATTCTTAATAGATCACAACAATTTGTCTTTTAATGCCTTGGTTTACTTCTCGTGTACAAAAGGCTTGCACATCGTGATGACTGCTTGGATAGGACACTTTATCCCCTTCTTATCAAGAAGCATTGGCTATGGACCAGAAAATGTTTTGTTTGTAAAATGTACACAGCCAGGTAAGTAATACATATTTGAGAATTACTGGTTTTCAGTAGTCAAGTATTTTCGATTCTTCGTATTTCAGTGTTTCTTATTTTGAATTGGAATGAGGACTTAGTCTTTGGGAATATAATAGAAATGGCTTTTCTAGTAGGTAAGTGCCACAAATTAGTAGGTTACTTTTAAGCAGGAAATGAGTTCTGTATAGTAAAAAACCAGAGCTGGGTCAGATTTTGGATGAATCAACACTGAGTGTCACATCAGGGAGCCATGTTGTCTTTTGTCTGCAGTTTCCAAAATCAGCCTCATTCACAGCTTCTTCATGAAAAAATAACAGCATCTCATATATACAATGAGGTCAAAATATGGTTTCATGAAATTTTTACTTAATGTGATACTTCACGTTTAGTTTGTGTAACTGGATCAGAATAAAAAAATTAAGAAACAAGAATGATTGTGTATCAGATTTTTGAGAGGTTCTCCCCTCCCCATAATCATTATTATGATTAGGAAAACAGAGAAAAATAGGCTTTTCTAAATGACTAGTAAGAAAACATGTTAAATCCGTTATCAAACTGGAAATCAGGCAATGTTAAAATATACAATGAGATGCAGATTCAAATAGACTGAAAAAGTCTCTCATCTTACCATGACCTAACATCTCAGAACAAAAAACAAAGTATTGTTCAATGTTGCCCATATTCCCATTTGTAGACAGTCTGTAACATTTTATCCTGAATTTTAGATAAAACACCTGGAGTTTTCAAATTGGCCAGGACTAATTTACCAATTAAAAAGATAAGTTACACAAAAGTTCATCAGGTCTGCAGTATCTAATATGTAACAGTTTTTCAAGATGGCCTATTACATTTTAACAGTTACTTGGAGGATAGGTAAGGGTATGTGTAGGATGCTTTTCACGTATGGATTTGTATTTTTCTCTACTTACCTTTAGTCTTTCAGAGAAACAGCATGCTGCAGGATTTCTGTTAGTTGCCCCTTTGCCTTGTAGAGTATTGGTAGTGATAGGACTGTTTCTATACACCTACAGAGCTTTATAAAGGATTAGTGTATTAGGACAATAAAGCAATAGTTGGGGATGTTTACACATTACTGCAGGTCATAACATGTTAAAGCATGAGAAAGTTGGCTGTAAAGATGTACTTTATTTTTTTAATTACAGATGGGTGACGAACAATGACAGTTTTGCACCAGAGGACCCATGTTTCTTTTGTGATGTTTGCTTTCGGATGCTCCACTATGATTCAGAAGGCAACAAGCTAGGAGAATTCCTTGCTTATCCTTATGTTGATCCTGGAACCTTTAATTAATAACAAATAATGTACCTTGTTAAGTACCTGTCCCCTTGGATGGTTACTTTCTTTCTTGAACATGCCGAGTAACAGAAATCACCTGAAACAATCAGCTAGCTACCCATACACCTGCAAAAGTGTAAATCACAGGTTTTGCTTTGTTTATAAATCACAGGTTTTCTTATAACTTTTGTTTAGAATTATTTTAGTATTTATTTCAAAATATGGTTTTTAGTGTATTTGCCCATTATTGTGTTTATTTACTAAGTTGTAGGAGTGCCTTATATATTTTGAATATAAATCCTGTCAGATTCAGGTATTCTGATTTTTGGCCATTCTGTGGCTTGCCTATTCATTCTGTGTCCAGGGTACTTTTTGCTAATCTGTAACTAGAAAAATTCAGTTAATGATACATCAAGTGGTGGAAGAGTTTTGAAAATTCTTTGAAGAATGTGAGAGCTATACCTTTGTACCATCAAACTTCCAAGGTAAAGATCCTTCAAATATCTGTGATAAAAATGAGAAGAATAAAAGTAGATTTAACAAATACGGTATTAAGAATAGCTATTGTGTAATCTGATCCCACTGAGGGCTCTTTTGTAATATTAGGTTTTGGTTTGGGTAGAAGCTAGCAGGCACGCTAATCATTTTAATGGGACTCACTGTATGAATAATGAACGTAAAAAGATCTTGAGCATATATTCATACCTTCACAAAATAACATTTTTTTTAAAGATTTTATTTATTCACGAGAAACATATATATAGAGAGAGGCAGAGGGAGAAGCAGGCCCCATGCAGGGAGCCTAATGTGGGACTCGATCCTAGGACTCCTGGGCCAAAGGCAGGGTCTAAACCACCAAGCTAGAACACCAATAAAAATTAATTAAAAAAAAAAAAAAAGGAAAGGAGAGAAAAAAAAAAACCCGCCGAGCTACCCAGGGATCCTGAAAGCAACATTTCAGTTGAAGATTCTTTATGAGAACTTGTTCAGTTTATTATTATGATTAGGAAAACAGAGGAAAAAAAAAAAAAAAGGAAAACAGATTTTGAGGCATTTGGCTGGTTCAGTCAGTAGAGCATGCAACTCTTGATCCTGGGGGGTTTTAAGCCCCACATTGGGTGTAGAGATGACTTAAGAATAAAATCTTTTTTTTTTTTTTAATTTTTATTTATTTATGATAGTCACAGAGAGAGAGAGAGAGGCAGAGACACAGGCAGAGGGAGAAGCAGGCTCCATGCACCGGAGCCTGATGTGGGATTCGATCCCGGGTCTCCAGGATCGCGCCCTGGGCCAAAGGCAGGCGCTAAACCGCTGCGCCACCCAGGGATCCCAAGAATAAAATCTTAAAATGGTAGATTTTATATAATGTGACCACGGGGACATGAGAAGTCAAGATCCTATGGATTGCTAACTCTGGTTCACTCATACTTGTGCAGTAATACCCAGAATTATTTATGTAAAAACCAGGGTTTTTTGGCCCAGCTCTTCCATTACTCTGGCCCCCTCTGACAACCCGATTTATTCACTTCTCTCATTCTAGACAAAGGCCAAAGATGAATTCCAAGGCAAGGCCTAGATCATCACAGAAAAATTGTAGCTATCTATATTGAAATGTTTTCCCAAAATCTTTTTTGGTGGGTAGTTTTGAAAAGATTGTTAAGAATGCTGTAAAATGGTTTTTTTAAATGTTATCATTATTTAAATTCCACTTTCTCTTTCCTAGGTTATTTATTTAAATTCAACTGAGTACCACATTCCCTGGATGGCTAAGAACAGACATTTACCATACTAATCAAAAACTGATGAAGCCTTTAAGAATGTATATTTAAAATATTGGCAGTGAAGTGTTTTATGGACTTAAATGTCCAGTTAAGTTGATTGGTGTGCAGAAGACAAGCACCTGTTTCTGGTATGTGTACTGATGGTCTTATTCACTGATTCAGTAAATACACCAGAGGATGAGTATAAGAAGAGGTGCCTCCCGTGGCTGGCTTATGCTACTAAATTTTTACTTTCACGTTTCCAACGATGGTAATTTGAACAGATTAAAAATTTAGCTAGAAAACCATATTTGCCCAATTCCTGCTAGTTCCACAGGGAAAAATGAATTTCTGCTTCATCTTTTTAAAAGATTTAGTGTGTGAGAGCGAGCAAGGAGAGGGGCAGAGGGAGAGAGAGAATCCCAGGCAGAGTTCAGTCCCATGACGTGGAGGATCTTGACCCAAGCTGAAATCAAGAAATCCCTCCACTGACTGAACCACCCAGGTGCCCCTGCTTCCTTTATTTTTAAACTGCATTCCTTGTAGTTCTTGCATTAGTATCCAAGGTCTGTTTTTTTCCTCTCCAAGTTCTAGCTAGTTACCATGTAGTGAGTGTTCTGTTGGTTTCAGGTGTTTACTTGTATTCATTCCCATTTCAGATTCTCAAAACTGCAAATTCCAAAATGTGCACTGTCCTAACAGAAACAGTCCATGTGCAGTCATTTTAGTGGACAGAGACTGTCAATTAAAACATTACTGCTAGTGAAATTCTTATTTTATCATTTATTAATCTTATTCTAACTCTTAAGGGTAATTTTTCCACCAAAATTAAAAGGCTCAGATATCTTTGTATTTTCATTTCCCCTTGTGAAATCTAGAGGAAGAAAGGCTAACCTGATTATGCCCAGAATTTGCCAATGTAGTGTTTACCAGTTACACAGGCGTCCCACACCAAATTCAAGTCAAAAGAACTTCCAACTTTGAAACAGGTCTAAAAGAGGTCTTGATTTAGGGATTTTATGCTGTAAAATTCAATACTAAACATGACTTATGTATTGAAGAAAAGCAAATATGAAAATATGGTAATCAATTTATCAGCTAATATGATAATCAACTTACAGTTGGAGAAAGGAGATTTTGGTATAACGGATGAACATGCACAAAAATCACTATTTAGAAAAGCAGTACCTGTTTCTTTAAATATCTTTCTCAGCTTTTGGTATCCTGTAAGGGCAATTTTTACCTTTTTTCCTCTACTCAAATCATAATGTCTTTATTGTCTCCAAGATTGGAGAATTACACAGCACAAATATGAAAACGTTTCTACCTATATAGCAGCTTCATTTCCTAAGGTTTGTAATTATGGGTTTGCTATTTCCAATAGATCATCCTTTCTCTGACCAATGGGACAAAATAAGGTGTTAGTGAAGCCCTCACAGAGCCCTGTAAAAGCCTTTGCTCTTATATAGGATTAGTTGGCAAACCTCATCTTGACCAGACCTCTTCAACCAGGTAAGTGTGTGTTGGTACACTATAATCAATGTCTCCACAAAAACTGGGTAAAATATCCTATTTGAAACTACAGGACATAACAGCAGGTTTAAGATAGTCAAGTTGTTTATACACTGTTTCTCCAGTTCAGAGGATACCGCTGAAATGTCTCCAAAGCAGCTAAGAAAGCTTTCCACAATTCATTCTGCAGGGTCATGCATAACTTACTCTTTTAAGTGTTATCTAGTGGTTTAACAAAAGCACAAAATAGATGGTTTACACATGCCAGAAATTTTTTTTCTTCTCTTTTGCTAAGTTACCTTAGTGACTTGTTCAGTGGAGTTTTGACCATAAACACACAATTTAAAGTGAGCAAATGCTTCTGAAAGTTTTTAAGTATTTATAACTTTATAGGAGCTCTGAGAGTGGTAATTACCTGTGAATCAGCTTATGACCAATAGAAAAATAGAAGGCCAATTATGTTTTCACACTATATAAATCAACTGTTTAGAGACAAGGCCAGCTCAAACAAACACAAAGTATCAGAGTGCCGTTCTCTGTATCTCTTGACGTTGAATATTCCTGTGGTTTCTCAGTAAAACTATATTGATCTGTTGGGTCACAGAATAAAAGAGGAGGGTGAACAAAAAATAACATCTTTAGCTTACTAGATTTAGTTACCCTGTCACCCCACAACACAGTCTCTATACCGAGTTAACCAAGAAATTACTCCCTTGGAAGCAAATCCAGATTCCAAAAACACTTTTGTAAATAGCAAAAAATTAATTTACTAGTAGAGTTTGATAGAAAAATCCTTTAATCAAAACAAGTTTACAATGTTGACACTTATGGCTTAACTAGAATAAATCTGTCCAAATTTAAATTGTATTAAGGACCTGATATAATAGCAATAGTTCCCTCAAAACAGTGGGTCCTAGTTACATTTGTAAGACCTCTCAAAAAGCAAAAACTCCAATTATTGAAATAATTCAACTTTTCATCTATAGATGAAACCATTATCTGAGAGGTCAAAACATACAGTGCATGTCACATGCAAACACTGGTATTAATAAGCCTTTTCTCCATATTCATAGTTTCAAAACATGAGAAATGTCTTTTAGCTACTGAAAACCACCAACTGACCTAATAATCAAAATATCTTAGAAATGCTATCTGTTAAGTTACCCTTAAATTTTGTTAACCTTGGTTTTACCCTGATTTAGTCTATATATGAATACAGACTATCAAAGTACTTTAACTTTTTCTAACTGCCTCGGAGCAAGCTATCTTTCTACTCCTTACAATTCTGTCACATGGAAGAGCTCTACATAATAACCCCTTCTGATATAGCCATGTTTTCAAATAGGTTAGTTTTCTTATATAGTATTTATTTCTACTATTTTACTGCATAAGAATCATGGAATTTTTTTTCCAATTAAAAAAATACTTAGTAACTTCCTTAATGAGTGTGACTTTTTTAAAAATTCAGAAACATGAGACGGTTCTCAAAAATAAACTTTTATCATTTACTAAGGATCTTATTAGATGATTTGAACCCTAAAGCCAGATTCATTCCTATACATACCTATTCTGCTTTCTATAGGAAAGCCATGTGACTTCACTGAATTCCCAGCCACAAAACTAAATTACCTTCAAAACTTAACATGAGTTTTGTACCTTGTAGAATTGTCAGTTGGATATCTAGTCGTCATTACAAAAAGGCATACAGACCACAAATTGTTACAAAGCAGCAGGATAATGTAGCACAATGTAGACTGTGAGATTAAAATTAACTTTTGATAAAAGGAGTGAGTACTTGTATAGAAGTAACATTTTATCTACCATAAAAATGCATAACTTCTACAAAACCCACAAACAGTGAAAAGACAATCCGGTAAATCCAAGGTTTGTAAAAACTATGCACAAAACCCACAGTATTTGGGAAAAGAGGAAAGGTTTTATACAAGTAGCAGTTTTAAAAATGTAACTTTTTTCTACTATCAATTACACATTAACATACACACACTAATTGAAATTATGCTACAACCAAACGTCTGGAAAAGCAATTTAACATTTCCTAAATGGATTTTCCCTCACATTTACTGAATAATGTAGCTGTTAATACTGCACAAGTACAATTAGCAATAATGCTTAATTACTTTTAAACAAATAGAAAGGGATTTCTCCCTCAAAACAAGTTTTTCAACATCAAAACCTATGCTTATAAAAATTTAAAACTTTCAGCAGTCTAAATATTTCAAATGAAAACCATTACAAACTTCTCAAATGTTCTTTATATTCCAGGTATGTCAACCTAATTATCTAGTGTAGAATCCTTCAGAGATATTTCAGTCTCTCTCTCTTCACTGGATGGCCTAAGGAAAGAAAGAAAGGTGTGTCAATTGGGTTAAGGGCTTCTTCATGGGGGTCGGAAAACACATTAAATGTGTGCATTGTTTTCAAGCTCATGAGAATATTTTTAAAAATAATCTTGACTTCTTTTTGTTCAAAAAAAAAATTTTTTTTTTTAAAGATTTTATTTATTCACGAGAGAGAGGAGAAGCAGGCTCCACACTGGGAGCCCAATGCGGGACTCGTTCCCGGGACTCCAGGATCACGCCCTGGGCCAAAGGCTGGCGCTGAACCGCTGAGCCACCGAGCCACCCTTTTTGTTCAAAATTTTATTTTACCATACTGTGTCTTCTTCCTAAAGTAATACTCAGATCAAGCAAAATAACTCAGGGAAGCATCATGGCCCAGGCCCCTTCCATCATTTCCAGCTTTAAAATGAATTCTCTTTAAAAAACATGGAAAGGTTATATCTGTGATACCAATATATTACAAACCTTAATAAAGAGAGGGAATGACATAGACAAAGAAGATTTCCCTGAATTTCAGAATTAGAAGGGATGCTAGATTCCAAGTCCTTCAAATGTGTAGAACAAACCAAGACTTGGATAACTCCAGTTCAATAACCAGTTATTTAGAGACTATGATACAAAATAGCTTGTGATTCTAGATCTCATTTTTGTATTATCCTGTCACAATGCAAAAAAATAATGAATGAAAGAAGTCCAAAGAATAACTTATTTTAAGCTGGATTCCTACTATCCAGCTCTATTCCCTTTGAATACAGGCAAGTTAATTATAATTGTAAATGATCAAGTTTTTTGTCTTTTTTGCCTTTTTGATTTTCATCTTGCTGAGTTCAGGAATTGAGTGATCAAAATATAATCCTTATATAAATAACCTTGGAACAGCAATGTGATTCAAAAATTAAAAATATACGTGACCCATTAAAACATGTCCTCACTTTTTCTTACTGCTGGCCTCGTGGTTGTCTTTGCTTTCTTCACTGCTGTCTCCATTATGTTGTGGTTGATTACTGTCTTGAGCATCAGATCCTCCATTTAGAGTCTTTGAACCTTTAAAAGGGTTCCAATGGAAAAACTGTTAGAGCTTCAAAGTTCTTTTAAGATGTCCTTTCAAGAGCCCAAATTTAAAGGAAAAAAAAACATGGCCCTAAAGTTTTTAATTGCTATACCTTATTTAAAATTACAATGTAATCTTTTGAGTAGCTGAGGCACAGTAAGTAGCAGGGTTACTATATATAGATCTATGGGGTGGGGGTGGGGGAATAAAGATTTTATTATTGTGAGCAAGACAGTGGGCTGGATCTCACACACGGAGATCATGACCTGAGCCAAAATCAACCGTGGGACCCTCAACTGACTGAACCACCCAGGTAGAAAAACAGGGCATTTTTAATCTGATCATTCCAATTCTTACAAAAATGTGTATCATAGTAAATTTTTATATTTCCTCATTTTAGGAAAAAAATGTCAAAAGTGCTTTTCGTAATTAACATGAATTTGTGTCCTAAGTAAACGATGAGGTCATCCCTATAAATCTTATTTCTAACAAATCTCTAAAGGAGACCTATATCATTCCCTCATAAGGAATAAAATATCCAACTCCTTTGAAATCTTTGTTTCTATAATAAGCTCCTAAAACCTTTAGTAACCTGGAACTGGGGGAACTGATAATGATACTATGGTTCTACTTTAAGAATCCATCACAGATATATCCTAAAATATTTGTGGTTGAAATAGCGTATCTGGAATTTGCTTCACAGAGAAATCTGATGAAGGTAAAAGAGAACAACGATCATGTATTGGTAATCACACAAGTTGAATAATGCAGACACTGGAAATTCCTTTCTTACCTACTATTGTGTTAATTAGAAATTCTTCCTAATTTAAGTGAAAAGTGAACAGCAACTGCTAAATTTAAGCTTAATGATAATGATTTAAACAGAAGCGCTCAACCTTAGCTTTAGGATACCTTAGACCCTAATGAAATCATGTGTCAAAGCCATTTTTTTAAAAGCAGTCCCAGCAAACAACTTACTACCACTTACCTGTTTGTTCCTTTTCTAGCTTTTTGTTTGGCCCTTTCTTCCCTTGATCTTTGGTTTTATTTGCTTCCTCATGCTGTCTTTGTTCAGCGAGAGATTTATTCAGCACTTGTGTGATCACAGAATCTCCTTCACCAACCAAAAACATATTCTTAAACTTGTTATACAACATTGTAGACTTTTCCATGATAACCTGACTAACTTTGAATCGCCGTATCTGAGAAAACAAAATATACACTCAAAATTGTTTTCTTCATTGATTTTTAAACTGTTACTACTTAACGACATGGTGATCAGTAAATTTTTAAAATCTGCATAACTCAAGATCACTTACTTTTTTCAGTGTTGTAATCATCTCTGTATGTTTCTGAGCTTGTTGCATTGTGACCTGAAGTGAAGCAAGTTCATCCAACGCCTCAATACATCTGTTCACATCCTTCATGACAAAACAGTAATTTCATAACTGTTAATTACCAAAACCTATATGCTCTATTCCTAAAGATTATTTTTAAAATCTCAAATAAGGCAGTACAAAAGACCAGTTATAGTCCCATTTCTCTTAAATTTACACATACTTATAAAATCAGGTGAGAAAATATGAAGCTATAAAAGCAGCGCTATGATTTTAAATGAGGTATTAAAGACTTACAAGATTATCAATTTTGAGTGAATTTTTAATTTCAGCATGTATCCTTTGAAGTCGAGAATCCATTGATGTTTCTATAAATTAAAATGTGAAACACAGTAAATAGTTTTTCCAAAACTACTATTTCTGTATAAATCTAATCAGCAAAAACAATGACAAGATTTGATTTTTAAAAATGTTCTTCATAATCTGCCTAGTTCACTAGAAGTTATTTGCCACTTTTAGTATTTAGGAAAGCAACATTCATCATTTGAAGAAAAAATTCACCATCTAGCTGCACAGGGTTTCTAAAATAAGTAGCTTATATCCAGTTAATAAACCCCCCTACAACTGTTTTACCTTACAGGATTTAAAAAAAAAAAAGAAAGAAACTATCGGAAACAATGAGATTTGTCAAAAAAGGCGAAATATCTAGGTTTTTGGCAACGTTAGAAAAAAATGTGACCATTAGATAATGAGCAATGATAAAAAAAAGTAGGAGTCCTTAGCAGGTGAGCAGGGCACCTGATTATATTTAAAATACAATGTATATAGAATCTGCTAGGGATTTGGAAAAAAATGCTTTTGTAGGATTTAAGAATATAAAATGATGATTTTAAAACCTATACACAAGAAATTGTGTAATTTCCTTTCCATGTATTATTTTATACATCTTAGAAAGTGAAATAACTAACCTCGCTTCTTCTCCACTTTCTTAACTTCTGGCTTCTTTCCTTCATCTTTATTCTGCCTATCAAATGTTAACACAAATATTTCAAAACATTGGAACTTTGTGACTGATTACCAAATGCCCACAATCCCTTATGTAAAAGCTAAAAGGATTTTTAAGATAGAAAGTCAACAGCCTAGATCACAAGGAATTGACTGTAATTCATAGAACTCTGGAATGCCACAGCATTAGTATTAGTTACTATCAACAAAAAACACGTAAAAATTAACATGCTAAAATCTAATTTTTCTGTGGCATCACAAATAATTTTTACACTTGTCATGGTGAAATTTTTGTCCAATAATAAATAGTGGTATTTAAAGACCCAATGTCAGGGTCAATGGACAGACTGACCACAGTGGGAAAAGAACATCTATAAGCATTTCGTGAGTTCTGCATCACAATTGTTTTCTAAAGTAGCACATCAAAAACACACTAATTTTTCCCACATCTCCAAAAGGGTAGATAACTGGAGGGGTTAAGTTTTTAAGTAAAACAGAATATTCAAAGATAATACTATTATAATAAAATGGGGTTCTTTGGCCAGTAGATCAAATTTAAACAACAGTCATTGACATTTACATACCATGTCACAAAAGAAAAGGTACCATTTTACTGCAGATCACAAAAATAAGCATTTAAAAATGAATTCTTAATTTCTAGTACCTTGGCTTTGAGTTCGGGCCCTATTATAAACCAATTGAAATAGACAAGAACAAAACAATATCTAAAAATCAGGTTTTTTTTAAAAAAAAACTTTATTTTAAAATTTTGGTTACAGTTTCATTTTTGTTTTCTTAACAAGTCTACTGTTTAATCTCTCAGGATTAAAAAAAAAACAGTTATTAAGAATTCTAAAGAATTAAACAACAAAGGAATGTCAAGGGAAGGGCACAACTGCCCCATTCTCTGGGGTATAAGAGCTATTCCAGTTTAACACCTAGCTTCAAAACAAAATGAATTTTTATATTTTCTAAATGAAATAATGTACAACCACCATCTTCTAACTTTCAAACACAAAGCTTCATTTTAAGCTTGGTAAAAAACTTTTAACAGGAATGATGGCCGACCTTGGTATGTAGTGTGTACCTTACAGGAAATTTTTTTTTTTTTTAACAATCATAACACAGTAATAATGCCATTAATGAAGTCCTCAATTTAGAATCTGCAACATTCTTCCATCAAGGGGGGGGAGGGGGAAATTCAGTCCAATGAGTCTGTCTCAAGATCTTCATCTCTTGTTTGCTCCACTTGTATTCTCTTTTCAGTAACTGGATTAATGCTTTGAGCCCAAAATGAGATATATTTTTTATTACTGTAGATTACATGTTGTTTGGCTGGGAATACAATACAATAAACTTTATTTTGCATAATGCATTTCACACAAGCTGCATCTGAAATGCTTTACAGAGCAAAACTGTCCAAGTACAAAGTTTTGTAATAACAGGAGAAGGAAAGAAAACACAAATATTAGAATTTGAGAAAGTTACATTCGGAGGACATTCAAAAAAGAAACTGAAACACATAAAGATAACTTTGAGATACTGAAGAAGGGTTGGGCTAGATTTACTAAGCAATGACTAATTTTATATCTTAATTTGGGGAGCACAATAAAGTTAAAAGCAACAAACAGTCCAACAACTTTTCAGTGAAAGGATAGAAAAGGATAGGTAACAAAAAATAAGTTTAATATTTACAGAAATGGTCAAAGTCTAACAGAATACAGGGAGTAACACTTTTGAGTTTTAGATCAGTTTTTAAATTACTCCCCTAAAGCAGATGAAACTGCTTATATAATCATCCTCCAAGCAACTAAGAAAGCAGATAGTCAAACGCTGTATTTGTAGAGACTTTTGGCTTACAAATGTATCTTATAAGAAAAACTACAAAATTACTCAAAGAATTAACTACTTATTCATTAAGTTTGTCATAGTGACCTACAGCATGTTTTTAAAATCACCTCCATTAACCAAAAAAACAAAAACAAAAACACCAAGTTTAGTCAGAATAATGCAAGATACTTCAGAAGTGACAGTCTCAAGATAACTAGGAAAACTTATGTAATAAGCACATGAAGTGTAATCATCGCCAGTGCAATTTTCCTTCTAGTAAAATTACTTGAAAGAATAAAAGAGGAAAGAAATTCCCCATGATAAGTATATATTGTCTCCAAGTACCAAAACTTAAATCAGCTTTGAACTTAATTTATATTGCACACACCTAATGCAAACCCTGTCAGCCTTTAGATTTACTTTTAAGGGCCGCCATGGGTTTCCAACTGTGCTTGTTATTTTTGCTTGTCTTTTGGGAGTGGCCTGCCAGTGGTGTATGACAAGTAAGGATATTTCATACTTTCTCCACCAACATATCACCACTCTTTCTGTATTTAATACTTAAGTGAATAGTAGAGGGTGAGAACATTTTCCACAGTTCAAACTTATGTGCACTTTCAGTTTAAATTAAAAATAATTCACAGAGTGATTACCTCAGTGAATTTCATCCGCTTACTACTCAGCAAAGAATGAAGCCTGAAACATGATCATCATCATATACTGAAGACTTTTTTTCTAAGACCTGGGAAAAGTCACTTCTCTAAAAGGCTTCATAAGGTCTGGAAAATGAATTTCTATCATTTTAAAATTTCATGCTAGCTTAAAAAGGAAATCAAAATTTAGAATAAAAAAATACTTACTGCTCAGTTTCCATCTGTTCCTCTTGCTTGCGTTTTCTATCTGCTGCTTCTTTCTCATGCTGGCCTTTCAGCATATTCCTTCTATGAGGAGTCTGAAAGTTCCTTCCACCTTTTCTCTTCTGAGAATTAGGATGAATTTAGTTAATGAGTCAGTAGTGACTAGCGCTCCTAGGATTACAGTCCTGGGAGAAAGCAGCAACTAGTTTTCTTAAGGAACAAATACTTAAATTACTAGTTAAAAAAAAAAAAAAATCCCAGAATTGTACATTTTGCTATCTAAACTGAGCTCTCTCCCTTGATAACTCGGGGAATAAAATCTATTTTCTACACTGCTATACTAAGTGATGTCCTCTGCTATTTGCCTCTACACTATAGTTCTGACTTCAGTACCTGTTTACTAACAAGTATATTGCTCAAGCTGTCCAATTTAAAATCTCTGGCTTATAAAGTAAATATTAATTAGAAAAAAACAGGGCAGCCCCGGTGGCTCAGCGGTTTAGCGCCTCCTTCAGCCCAGGGCATGATCCTGGAGACCTGGGATCGAGTCACATGTCGGGCTCCAGGCATGGGCCCTGCTTCTCCCTCTGCCTGTCTCTGCCTCTGTGTCTCTCATGAATAAATAAAATCTTTAAAAAATAAATAAATTAGATAAAAACAAAGATATACACACAATACTTGTGTTCTTCTAAACAAAAAGATGTATAGCTTTAATCAAATTCCTAAACAACTATAGCATTCAAATACACTACACTAAATAGGCCTGAAGAGTGCTAAGAATTTCATTGTAATATATAATAAAAACCTATGTATAAATGCACCTCTTTTAGAACTGTCTTCACTGCACAGTCCATTTGGCTTAATTTCTACTTTTCTACAATAGGTGGGTTACTAGAAGTTCATTATATAACATCTGATTTCCATACTATTATAATATCTAGAATGTACAATAAAGTTTCAAATATGCTTTTTAACACAGATAATTCAAGTTTACAAAGGTAGAAAAATTCAGTTTTAATCACACATACTTTCAGAAACTGAAAGCTTACTAGGTAAAAAAATGACTACAAAAGCAGCTAAAAATAGAATATTTTATTTGATAAACATTGTACCTTTTCACTTTCTTGATCATCTCCTTCCTCTTCAGAATCAGAGGTTGATGTAACCCCTGTTTTAGGTAAATTTTTTCTTTTGGATTCAACTTCTTTCTTCCCCTCTTTTTTGTCTGGCTCTTTTCTTGGCTTATCTTCTTCCTTCTGGCCCTCTTCATCCTTTTTAAGCTGCTTTTTAGGTTGTTTTTCTTCTTGCCCCTTTTTCTTACTTTTGTCTTCTTCAGTTACCCTGTTTTAGAGAATACAGTAATGGAAAATGAATTTTTAGTATCATTATTTTCTTTTAGAACCATACTCTCCCAACCAAGTAAGTATTTTGGAGGACAATAAAACATAATTTTTCACTTAAAGACAAATTTAACATATGTTCTAGTAAAATATAATGTCTTTACTATCCAAATATAAAAGGAAAAGAACATCCTCTTCATATAAATTAGAAAATACAAAAATTACAGTGGCATGAAGGTAGTAATAAAAGTGATTTTTTTTCCCTTTGTTTTTCAGGGTTTTTGTAATGTTCTTTATTCACTGAAAAAAATACCTATTGTGGTCTTACATGCCAAGATAATTCTTCACTATGGGGGTAGAGCAGTATGTAAGATGGGTGAGACACCTGGATCCTATATTCTACACAACTGTAAGAATAACATGTTTAAAAAGTACACAGATTGGGAAAAATACAATTGCAGAAGTGAACTGCTTAAGATCAAATATGATCATTTGAGAATTCAAAGAAATACTCTGCAAAGTCAAAGCTCCCAAGTTACGCATACAATAGTAAAATACATGGCAATTAAGTATACCTAACAGTGAATTCACTAGCATTGAGCATTCCCATCACCAATGGATTTACAGACATCACTAAGTCAAAACTATCAAAACTACTCAGTAAGCCTAATGCTACTATCAGATGATACTAATGCTACCTAGCACAGCAGAAAAAAATACAAGTATTTATGGTACGATGATAGGCTCTAAGAGAATCAAATGATATCAATGCTAACCATTTTAGGGTATAAAACATTCAACTAGAGCAATCCCTTAAAAAAATACAACTTGAAGCTTGCAAAAGCTATTTAATGATAGCTTTGTTAGCTCAAGTAATTGGCCCAGTATTTCAGTTCCAAATCCACTGATCGCCTACCAGACAACTGCTTCCTTGTACCCTTAAGAGATTATTAAATTAGAAGAGAAAAAAAACTCACTTTTTAATCTCTTCAGAAATTTCTTTGTCACATAACCATCATTGGCTATGCTATTTTCAAATGTCATATGGGTTTCCTCATTAATTTCTAATCAATAGAAGAAAAGGCATGCAAGTAAAATCATTTAAATCTTCAATACTTCCACAAATGTGAATATTTTGATAGTTTCATGGAGATGGGAATACAGAGTCAAATCCAGAAAGCATTTCCATGGCTCTTTAATAGATATTGAACAATTCCTTGCCCAAAGTATTATCCCCTCAATGGAAAGAAGCAGATATTAAAAATCCAGATACTCTCTGAACTAGCAAATCTGCTTCAGCAATGTATTCTAATATTATGTCTGCTCATGTACAAGACGTAAGACACCGTTTTTGAAAGGATATACCCATACATGAGACAGATCTTAAGAAACATACACAGTGGAATCCTGTGCAGTCATTTTTTTTGTTGCTGCTGTTGTTGAAGTGTACGATAAAGTCATAAGAGGTGGGGTTATTTCAAGGATTTTTGAACAATATCAAAGCAAACTTAACCATCAAGACTTGCTACAAACAAGTATTCTCCCAGTGGTCCTCCATACCACCTTTTGTGAAAAGCAGACTTCTCCCTAGTGACAATTTCCCTTTTTAATAGGTCAAGGCACCATAGGAAACTATTTGTAAATAGTTTAAAAATATGTTAACAGAAGCAAAAACTAATGTAAATACAACTCAAAATATCTTAGTGGCTTGTATCAAATACTTCTTACTTTACATGAGGATTAGGAGATGGTTTCAGCTTTTCTGGGCTCTATTCCATTATCTTGTCATTTTAGGACTCACTGCAAAAAAGCTATCACTAACACATACATCCTGTTCTCATGGTGGAGAGCAAAACTTTAGGAAGCACTTACATAGTTTGGCTCTGTACTCCACAGTTTGTGCTCAGATACACAGCTAAGAATAGCTATGGCTAATGCCCAACCTACATACAACATAAATGAAAAATTTTATAAGCTACTGCTATTTTGAGGCTGTCCATACTTGCCTTTGCAAAACATTCATGGATACATAAAATTTATGTAAAAACTTAAAACATGTGACACTGACTTTGGGGCTGAAAACTCGAAAAACCTAATTATTTTTATACAGTGGGCAAAACTGTTACCTGTGATAATGTGAAAGAAAATTCAGTGCCTTTAGTTGACGAGGCTTCAAGATAGAATGCTAGCATCTTGAGTGGGTTGTTATTAGGATATTAAAAGGGCACTTCAAGAAAGAAAGGAGTTTTTTAAAAATAGCAAATGACAAAAGAACCTAAAAATTCCGTGCACTTCAGTGTTGGAAATTCCCACTGAATTTTCAAATTCAGAAAAAGACTGGGGTCAAAGATCCAATCAAAGGTATAAACTAGGGAACCCTGGGTGGCTCAGTGGTTTAGCGCCACCTTCACCCAGGGGCATGATCCTGGAGTCCTGGGATTGAGTCCCACGTCAGGCTTCCTGCACGGAGCCTGCTTCTCCCTCTGCCTGTGTCTCTGCCTCTCTCTCTCTCTGTCTCTCTCATGAATAACTAAATAAATAAACTCTTTAAAAAAAAAAAAAAAAGAGGTATGAGCTACCAGCCTTTCCTGAGTAATTCAAATTGGACTACATTGGTCCTTCAGATGAACAGTTTCTAGGGAAGAGACCAAGGGTTTCTCATGAAAACCTATAAACTCAAAGTGAATGTAAATTAAATATATAATAAGTATGTCTGAGGGGGGCGATGGGGAAAAAATAAATTTAAAAAAGCCAAGTCTGAGGAAAGTCCTATGGTCTTGAAAGGCCAACTGGGCATGAAGCTGACTAAAATAACACACTATAAGGTATTATTATTACTGAAAGTAACATAGCCTCCATCAGGAGAAATTAATGGAGATCTAAAAAGGAAGCTTGGGTCCCCAACATCCTATAGCCTGAAAGTAGACACAATACTACCCAGTTGATGAGGGTAGTATTTTCCAATGACCTTTTCAGATGCAATAAGGATGATACTGAAAAGTAGAGAACTGTCGCAGGATTAGCTAAAAGCCATAGAGAGAAATGGTCTACCTTGACAGTCTCAGGAAAACTGGGGCCTAATCAAGGGAACCTTCCTTACACCTAAAATTGAGAGATCTCACAGTATTTTCCCAGAATTTTATATTTCTTAGGGATCAATGACTGCTGTAGGCCTCTTTTAAGCTCCTCCTTTCCAAATAAGAGCATAAGAGTTTGTATGGCTCCCTATCCCAGATCTAGGTATGTGATCAAGAGGAGAACGGAGCAAATAACTTGTGTTTTCGGTTCCTAAATCTTCAGATCAAGGCCTTCTATCAATCATGAAATCCTAGACTTTATGTCTGATGCCATGATTAGATTAGGCAGGGAATGAGTGGGATTTGGTATGTTTAGAAAACAAACTCACCTGCGTGTACCTAATTTCTTAATTTCATTACAGTAGTTAAAACCATGTTGTAATTTTGTGCCACTATTTTTTTTTATTAAAGATTTTATTTATTTACTCATGAGAGAGAGAGAGAGGGCAGAGAGACACAGGCAGAGGGAGGAGCAAGCTCCCTGCAGTGAGCCCAATGCGGGACTCGATCCTGGGACTGCAGGATCATGCCCTGAGCCAAAGGCAGAGCCACCAGACGTCCCTGTGCCAGTATTTTTGAGAATACTTTAAAAGCTAGCTTGTCAGTACAATAAAACTCTTCAAACATATTTAATTGAAAAGTACCAATGCTTCAGTGTTCTATAACTAAAATTTCCTATGTTTTGCTCCAAACACTGAAAATAAATCCCCTCTTAAATGACCAACTTGCTTGAGCCTTCTCTATAAAAATCTTTACACACAATAGCTAAAAAGGGTTTTTTTACCCTTTGTCTAAATGTATCTTTCCTTTCTGGTGAAGTTTCCACCCAGAAAAGCCATATAAACAATATCCATCTGTGGAAAACAAAGGTGGCAAGAAAAAAACAAACATTACTTTGTTGATTAAGTAGTTACCATAAAATACTCTAAAATTTTAAATTCACATTACAAAAACTGTCTAAATAATCTCTATACTGAATATGGGGCTTGAACTTACAACCCAAAGATCAAGA
The DNA here is from genome assembly GCF_018345385.1 of Vulpes lagopus. Classification (NCBI taxonomy): domain Eukaryota; kingdom Metazoa; phylum Chordata; class Mammalia; order Carnivora; family Canidae; genus Vulpes; species Vulpes lagopus. The sequence goes on along the minus strand of NC_054830.1, from coordinate 96,933,111 downwards.
GTCATATGCTCTACAAACGGAGCCAGCCAGGCTCCCATTAAAAGTATTGTTTTTAAAGATTTATTTATTTGAAAGAGCACGCCTACAGAGGGCGGGATGGTCTCAAGCCAACTCCTTGTTCAGAACAGAGCCAGGCAGGAAGCTCATTCTTACAACCACAAGATCACTACCTAACCAGTGGAAACTAAGAGTCAGACCCTTAACTGACTACAACACCCTGGTGCCCCTACCCCCCCTACACTTAGTAGTCCTAAATTACTCTGAAGGAGCTAGTCAAGTTTCCTTAAACACACTATCTTGCCGAATTTCCCTATTACAGATTTTACCTTGTATTATCTAAGTACGTTTATATCCTGATATACCAAGAGAATGTCTTAATGAAATGATTTTTGTAAAGCAGGCACCAGGCCCAGCGTGGAGCCCAATGCAGGGCTTGAACTCAGGACCCTGAGATCAAGATCTGAGTTGGAAACTTAACCGACTGAACCATGCAGCAGATGCTCTTGATTCCCCATTAGTTTTTACTTTTTATACAACAAAAAACTTTTCAATAGTTTTCTCCCATAATTTTTAGAAACACAGAATAGTAACAGCAAATATCCTATAAAATAAAACTGGTATAAATACAGAGAGATTTATACTTATATGCCTCATTCAGTGTATAACTAATTATACATTAAAAATAAACTCACATGTCAGTCTCTGAAGGACAGGGCTGTTTTACCATTTTGGGTCTGCCTCTTGGTTTTGGGATCTTGACTTCTGTAGCTAACATTTACAGGGAAAAACAAAATCAGTAACTACCATCTTTCAAGATGCAATTCTCACATATAAAGATTACAAATGATATATACTAAGAATATTAGTGATTTATTAAAGATATTTTCATCTTAAGTTTTAAATATCCTATCCCTCAATGATTCAAATGAGCAACAACAGAGTATTTAAAAGGGGGTAGATGAACAGTCATCTTCATTCCCTCCTTAGTATAGCTAAGAGGGCTTAGAAGAACATTCTTCATGGTTTCAACTGTACAATAGATAGTACTACTTATATTCAATTTTCATATACATATTATAATAAGCGTATATTGTACATGAATCTTTGAAAATCTGCATCAGACTTCACCGAATTTCCTAACACCATTAATCTGATCCATTAGCAAATTCCAAAAATAATGATAGAAACAAATCTCGGGATTTTTCTTTTCTGGGTATTACTGATCTTCCCCCATTTTCAAAGAATTCAATTATAGTTAGAAAAAGAACTGGTCCTATTTTGGTTAATTTTCTTTGTTTAAATTTGTATTAGAAGTATAACCTTCCAAAATATTTCCAATTTCCTGAATTAGGACAATACTTTCAACAGGCAATGCTGAAGACAGCTGCATACTGTAAAGGTCCTGAGACAAAGAATGCATTAATTTCCATTTGGAAAATTTATGCTTTCTACAGTAAGAGGTAAAATAAACCCATCATTCATGGAATATAACCTCACCACAGCCTCATGTGCCGCTATTAGGGGAAAATGTAAGAGAGATAAAACAGAAAATGAAAAAAAAGTCCCAAGCAATTATTTTAAATCTAAAATACTTGATCACACAAAGCAGAAACCATCATGTTTATCTCCTCTGAAGTTTATACATACATATATATATATATATAAATCTATATATATATATATATATAAATCTATATATATAGGCTGCCTACCCACCTATTCCAAAGTATCTGAGGCACAACACTGTAATAAGAGTACTAACAAGCCAGAGATTTAAACATTAATAGTCCTACCTGCAGGTCGTCCTCTTTTAGGACTCACTTTTAGATTCACAGATGCTGTTGCTGTTGTCACTACTCCTGCCTCCTCAGTTTCTACTTGTTTTTCTGCCTGAATTACAAAGACTTAATTTACTTAACAAGTAAATAGTAGGCATTCCAAGTTTAATTCAACAGCAAAGATATGCCACCTTAAAGAATTTACAAATAAGCATAACTTGTACATGATTTTTCAACAGTGAACTCATCAGTGACATCCCCAAACACCGCTTATAACTCTAGTGAATATTATTTTTTAAACAATTTACTTCTTTGAGAGAAGAGTGGGAAGGCAGGGGAAAGGGTAGAAGGGAAAAAGAGGAGACAATTCTCAAGCAGATGCCCCACCGAGCGTGCAGTCACAGGTAGGGCTTGATCTCATGCCCCTGAGATCATGACCTGAGCTTAAATCAAGAGCGGCCACTTAACCAACCGTGCCACTCAGGGGCAAACAATTCTAACAAACTAAAAACATCACTTCTTAGAGATCCTCAGCCTAAAAAAAATCGTTTGTAAAAATAGAGCTAACATTCTTGATGCAAAATGGTGACTTAAGTATAATCACACTTAGGGCAGCCCAAGTGGCTCAGCGGTTTAGCGCCGCCTTCAGCCCAGGGCGTGATCCTGGAGACCCAGGATTGAGTCCCACATCGGGCTCCCTGCATGGAGCCTGCTTCTCCCTCTGTCTCTGTCTCTGCCTCTGCCTCTCTCTCTCTCCTTGTGTCTCTCATGAATAAGTAAATAAAATCTTTTAAAAAAAAGTATAATCACACGTAATCCACACATTACTTATAAATGTACTTTCATCAAGTATCTCAAAATGCAAAGAATACTTTACGTTGTGTACTTATAAGAGAGAACCTAAGTTAATATTCAAAGGCAAGAAATTGTTGCTAATATTTCTTGTTCTTTTATTAATGTTTTATTTTTGAACTGACATCTGCTGTTCTTCTCTCGTTATTATTTTCCATAAAGAGCGATTTACTACAGAGGAGTAATAAATTCCAATGACCCTTTGCAAACTAAAATGACCCCCAAAGAGACAAGAGCCCCAAATCAGAGTCATTTTAATTGATTAAAGCAGAACAAAGGTTAAAACCACCAATTAAGAAAGGAAATGTAAACAACTGATCATAATTGAAATGGAAGGAAAGAGTGTAGAAAGAGGATGGGAGGACCACTATGAGCTGCTGCCCTATAACCAATTATTTCAACTCAGCATTAACTAGATCAACAAAAATAAACGAATAAAAGCATATAAAAACATGCACAATCTATTATTGATAAAAAAAAAACTTTAAAATCTTTTTTTAAAAACGTTTTATTTATTTGATAAAGAGAGCATGAGTAGGGGGCAGGAGAAGAGGGAGACTCCCTGATGAGCAGGAGCCTGATAGGGGGGCTCAATCCCAGGACCTTGAGATCATAACATAAGCCAAAGGCAGACACTTAACCAACTGAGCCACCCAGGGTCCCCAAAAACTTAATAATGCTCAGTACTGGTAAGGAAATAAAGAATCTTACTATTGATTACCAATGATCAATTAAGTGGCAACACCTTCCTGAAAGGTTCTTTACAAATATGAGCACTTTAAAATACGCAAATTTTCTGGGGGGTGGTGTTATTTATTTGTGAGAGACCCACACACAGAGAGAGGCAGAGACATAGGCAGAGGGAGAAGCAGACTCCATGCAGGGAGCCCAATGTGGGACTCAATCCCAGGACTCCAGGATCACGCCCTGAGCCAAAGGCAGATGGCTCAACCACTGAGCCACCCAGGCGTCCCAAAACTATGCAAATTTTTGATTTACCAATCCCACTTCTAAGAATGTATCCATTTTTTTATTTTAAACATGTTTGCTTTTATAGTTGGAAAATAATGCATATTCAAAGTATTTTTAAAAGTCAATAAACTCAACTAAGTTCACCTATGAATTGTTCTCAAGGAACATTAACAAAAATTGCTCCATTAAACATCAGCTAAGGTTCTATCTCTAAAATTTTAAACTTACAAACCACCTCTACACTCCTGCCCCAATCTTGATTCAATAGCTCCTCTGGTGGGAAGCCAGGCATCTGTGTTTTCAACAAGCTCCCCAGGTATCAAAATTGAGAAGCCAAGACTGACAGCTCTTCTCATACAGAGGTGTTAAGAGGGCAAAGTTCTCTAAAATTCAGTTCAAACTGATGAGTTCTTCAATGCAAAAAAAAAAAAAAAAACCAACAACAACAAAAAACCCCACAGTTCTTCATTTACACTTGCAATTTTTGGAAGTAAATCAAAACATTACGCAAGATAAAGGCAGAATGGATCTTTTGGAGGAGACAGCAAGAAGAGTATCAATAATTAGTATCATAAATAAAAACTTAACACTAATACTGAATCAAAAAAACCAGCCCTACCATGGATATGTATTCTCCACTGTTAGAAAAATCAGGCAAGTCAAAAACATTCCTCATGAAAATAAAGTATTTCATCCACAGAAAAGATAATTATTTCAAATATTCATACACTTAAATCTTAAACACAAATAGACTGCAAATTAATTTCTTCTATATTTTATTTGATCTAAGACCTCTAACCCTTTGACACTTTTACTCCCCATTTATTACCCTCTTTCTTATACTCCTCTACTCTCCCTTCATGATCTTACCTAAAAGCACCCCACCACCAACCTCATAGAACTACATTATTCATATGCAAGCCCTCCAGTTTTCTTGTTTTGCTGCACCTGTCCCACAAATCTCTGTAAAACTCTACCTTTTCTGTTCTATTATTCCCTGGGGGGGGGGGGGGGGGGGATGATACACTTATTCATTTTATGCAATCTCAGTTGAGATTTCAAAGCCATCCATTAATACCTTTATCCTGTTGTGTGTGCCCTCTTCTTTCCTCACCAGCATTTCAATCCTTTCTTCTTGCCTTATATCATACATGCAGTCCTCCTCTGAATGGGATACTAGAGACTGAGGCTACATACATATCCCTTAATTCCCAATTCTCCCCAGAATTTTTAAATAACCTCCTCCATCCTTCTCTTTAATGTTAAAAAGGATGAAATGTCCATCTCCTTCTTCCTGTTAAGTCTCGTCCTTCAAATGTGCCCCCCTCCCTTCTCTCATCCTGCATCTCCTTACTACAATTATTCATATTTTCCACATCTTCAATCTTTCCCAGTTTTGCAAGGAAACTGTTAAAGCCTTCATATTTTTTTCACTTGAAACCTTTCCTTTAACCATGCAAATCCCTGTTGCTGCATTCTCTCTCCTTCCCTTCAAAGATTTCAAACATAATGTAACTTTAATATTGAACATTTTATTCTGCAACCCCCTTCATTTGCCCTTACCATTTGACTTTAAAGTATCCTGGGGGAGCCCCACTATCAAATATCTTCCAGGATCCTCTCTGTATCAGGACATTATTGACCATTTTCAAAAAATTCTTTCCTCCCTTGTTTAGCTTGACATCTTCTCTTTTCACCTGATAGTTCATTCTCAGCCTTCACTCTACAAAGCAACCGCTCATCTCCATTATGTTCTCTCAGGATTCTGGTTTCTGCATTCTTGACCACCTCACCTCTTTGTCCTATCTTTATAGTAGTGACTATGTCTTTTCACTTTTACCTTTTCCCCTTTTGATGTCAAAACTATGTATCTGCAGTCTAATTCCCCCAGATGTTTCACTTCCTCTTCCCCACCATGCCTCTGCTCCCAAACCAAGGCAACCTTGGGAGTCACCCTAGATTCCTCCGTCCCTTCACACACCTACTTCCAATCAACCATCAACGTTAACCCCTGCAGTTCTCTTAAATCCTATCTCTGAGTCTACAACACTAAAAAACCTGCCAGAAGGTCCCTTCCTCTCAATCATGCTAACTCCTTAGAAAAGCCTTTCATGACTTAGTCACCAAGTCACTACCCTCTTTTAACTCTTATTTTATGTATTGTCTGTCTCAACAAAAATACATGTTCAACGAAAAGAGACCTTATCTTCTATTACTGACTACTCGATGCTCTGCTTGCACCAGTGACATTAGTACTAAAATTCTGAATTAACCTGTGAACTTGTCTCACTACTTGTCTCACTAATCCAGTCTCCATCATTCACATTGCTTTAAAAGAGGATGAATGTGAAATATAAGTGATTAAATGGCTCTCATCACTTCTCTAAGTTCAAGGTTAAATTTAAGGTATTGTACCATTTTCCCTCAAACTCTATGGTCTGGTAATACTGAGATGGAATGCTTAAAATGAAATTTTCTCTACACTTCTGTATATACTATTCAGATTGCCTCACATGTTCTTCACGTCCCCTCCTTCATCTACCTGACAAGACTCTGCCATTATTAAAATCCTTTTAAAGTTATCATAGCCCCTTCCACATATCCCACAGGAAACAAAAAGCCACTATAATTATGTTTTTGTATATTACTTCCTCGTAAGATAACCGAAGCCTTAGTTTTCCTTGAATCTCTGGCGTATAATAGTCTGAGACATAAACAGATTGTCAGAAACAGGTGATGACAAAACTTCATATAGGGAAGAAGAAACATTAGTTAAAGCAAGGGTGTACCTCCTCCTAAAATGTCACATATTCTCATTTCATGCAACAATTCTGCTAATAACATTAGAATGGACAATACTGACAGAGCAATTACTGTGTACCAGGATTTATTGTGGATATTTAATATGTGGTAACTCATTTCATCCTTTCAACAACCTTATCAGTATATGTTATTATCCATTTTACAGAGAAACCCTGAGGAAGTGTTGTTAACAGGAATGAAAACTGAGGCATTTTAATTCCTTTACCATTCAACTTATCTTAAGGGTGGCTATATCACTAGAAAAGAAACACAGATAATATTCCTAAGTAAATACAAACTATCCTTTCAAAAAATTAATGACTTGGAGTAAAGGGCCAACTTTAAATTTAATAAGATTTCATTATCTCTTTCTCAATCTAAAATAAAAATTATTTTAAGATCCCTGTGGTTAAGCAGTAACATTACCTTTCTCTTTCTCCCTCTTCTGGCAGCTTTTGGAGTGGTTATGTCAATTGCTTTAGTCACATCCTGAAATTGAAAAAATATATATATATACACAAATGAAACTGAATAAATTATGTCAAGACTTAAAGCAAATTTCTTAAACTACAAATAATACCATATTTCACTAGGTAAACTTGTTTTGCAACACTGAAATTTAAAATTATAAACATTCAAAGTCAACACTATCACTATAAAATGAAAGGAACAGCCAGTATCTTTGTCTAAAAAAAAAAAAAAAAAAAAAAAACTTTCCCCTGTCAGATGAAATAGAAAATTCATGCTTGTTGGTGCACAGGGAAATCTTTTTTTTTTTTTTTTTAAGATTTTATTTATTTACTCATGATAGACACAGAGGGAGAAGCAGGCTCCATGCCGGGAGCCCAATGCGGGACTTGATCCTGGGGCTCCAGGATCACGCCCTGGGCCAAAGGCAGGCACCAAACCGCTGAGCCACCCAGGGATCCCCCGGAAATCAGTCTTTTTAAATTTATAAAACCACTTTTTTCTACAGTACAATCCTGAATTTTCGGGTTGTAAATTTTAAGCAGTGGGTGAGACTTTGGAGATCTAACAACCATTCCATGAGACCTGAAAAGACTCAGTATCCTCAACGCATAGATAATCAAATACAGAGATGGAAGTAAAGATAGATTTTAAAAAATTCAGTTCAGGGGCACCAGAGTGGCTCAGTAGTTGAGCGTCTGCCTTTGGCTCAGGTCATGATCCCAGGGTCCTGGGATCAAGTTCCTCATCAGGCTCCCCATAGGGAGCCTGCTTATCCCTCTGTCTTATGTCTCTGCCTCTCTATGTGTCTCCCATGAATGAATAAATAAATAAAATCTTTTTTTTTTTTTTTAAGATTTTATTAATTTACTCACGAGAGACACAGAGAGAGAGAGAGAAAGAGTCAGAGACACAGGCAGAGGGAGAAGCAGGCTCCATGCAGGGAGCCCGATGTGGGACTCGATCCCGGGTTTCCAGGATCACACCCTGGGCTGAAGGCGGTGCTAAACCGCTGAGCCACCCTGGCTGCCCAATAAATAAAATCTTTAAAAAAATTCAGTTCAATATCTTTTCTAGTACCTCCGATCCCACAATACTTTGCTTTAAAAAAAATTCCTGGGATGCCTGGGTGGCTCAGTGGCTGAGCGTCTGCCTTTGGCTCAGGACGTGATCCTCGGGTCCTGGGATCAAGTCCCACATCTGGCTCCCCGCAGGGAGCCTGCTTCTCCATCTGCCTGTGTCTCCGCTTCTCTCTCTGTGTGTCTCTCATGAATAAATAAATAAAATCTTAAAATAAAATAAAAATGAATAAATAAATAAATAAATAAAAAAGATTCCTAACAGTAACTCACTCTCCTATAGGTGGACCTCATATATTATAGAGCAAAGTAACTTCAAATAAAAATATCCATGCATTTTTTTGGTAAGTAATCTCTATTACCAATGTGGGGCTTGAACTTATGACCCGAAGATCAAGAGTCACATGCTCGATCTACTGAGCCAGTCAGGTGCTACAACATCCCTGCATCTTAAAAATGCAAAAATTATTTTACAATACAGCATTTAATATTCACACAAGGAAATAAGCCTTACAAATTTTCTCATTCATTTCTCAACTAGTTTAAATATTACTTTCTATTTTGCGATCAAATGACCAACCCATCTTAAAACTTCCTCCTTGCAACAAGTTTAGAATGCAAGAGAAATTAAACATACCTCATTGCTGGCTTTTTCTTCATGGTCAGTATCTTCCTTTGAAACACTTGTTTCTTTTTCTTCAACTTCAACATCAGATGATGCATTTGATTGTTTAGTTGATGCCTATAAACAATCAGGTCTATTAACTTCACAAAATAACATTTTATCCCAATTTAAAACTTTTCTACCCATGAAAAGATTCAAGAGCCTATTTACAAAAAAATTATAAGAGCATTCTCATTTCTGTTCCACATGTATGCTTTTAACATACATAATTTTTTTAAAGTTTTAAATTCTATTTTTTTATTATTATTTTAAAAGGTTTTATAAGGGGTTGTATTCCTATAATTAAAGGTATACAAATTGTAAAGGATAGAACAGTGAGACAGATAGAAATGGAAGTATAGTAACAAAGAATACCATTCTGATTTCCTGACCAATAAATATCAAACCAGCTAGAACGTAACTTGATTTACAATAGCATTCTATTTATTCACTACTGACATATTCTAAAAAGAAACTTATTTACTCCAAGACACAGAGCTTTAGCAAAGGACATATATCACAGCTTTATTTAAAGACTTTGATCTAGGGCAGCCCCAGTGGCGCAGCGGTTTAGTGCTGCCTGCAGCCCAGGGCGTGATCCTGGAGACCCTGGATCGAGTCCCACGTCAGGCTCTCTGCGTGGAGCCTGCTTCTACCTCTGCCTGTGTCTCTGCCTCTCTCTCTCTGCATCTCTATGAATAAATAAATAAAATCTTTAAAAAAAAAATACTTTGATCTAGATCTCATACTTAGTTTATTTAATATGCAGATTCCTGAGACATAAACTTAAGTGATTCTGATTTAAAAGGTACTGAGTGGGAGGCCACCAAACATCTCCCCCCCCCCCCCCCCCCATATTCGTGAATGGAAATTCAATCAGGCAGCATTCATTCCTCTGGGTTCAGGATGGTGGTGAGAAGTAATCATTACTAAATTTTAAAAGTGCCCTCAGGTGATAAGAAACTTACACAGATGAACTACTAGGGGCCCAAAAAGATGAATAACAGAGGTTAACACATTACATACTGGGAGAGGGTAAGCACAGGTCTACAAGATGATAGTACTCCAAGTCCAAACTGTGCCTCTAATGATTTCCTTCTCAAGTCTAAACTGTAAACCTATTTCCTCTTTTGTAAAAAACCCATAAAATTATAAAGTCACAACAAAAAAATATAAAAATGCCCTCAAAATTACTTATATAAATTTCTGTAAATCACCATGGTCAGTTTTTTTGTTTTATATGTTTGGGGATCACCACTTTCCCCAAATCCTAGGAATGTGCCACTGGGGACATGTTTGGGCCAGAACAGAGTACATCACACCAGCATAACCTTTTACACTTTTGTTACGGACAGAAAACTGCTAGGTTTCATGTATACAACATATTAAAAATTTCATTATATTGTGAAATAGAAAATCCCAAGCATATATGGTGAAAGCTACATGGAGTTTAGTAGGTACACAGGAACAGAGGATAGGGTGAACATGTTGGGCTAGCAGGAGGATAAAAAAGTCCTTGAGGGTGAAATCACAGGACAGATGATCAGAGTGAAGTTTTAGGAAAGATTAATTCAGTCTCTTTGGACTCCCGTTCTACAATGGAGGCAACAATGATGGGAAACCATCTAGTCTTACATTCACACAATATTTAGTGAATACTTAATCTTGCCACACATATAGCAATACTAGGCACATACGACACATACAACTTATTTTTTCATAGAGTTCATTATCTGTGACAGTTAAGTACAGAACAAATATGATATGGTATGATTAAACAAATTAAGTTTTGGGTGGTAATGAAGATATTTAGGATCATAATGCAGCCTTGGAGCCTCAATGTAAGATTTAAATTTCCAGGGAGAGTATCACCTGAAAAGTTATCAAAGTTGAGAAAAAGCATGGCACATGCAAAAACAGGAAAAAAAAAAAAAAAAAAAGCACAGACATAAAAGTAGAAAGCTGCAGAATTTCTGGTTTGCTATCACCTTTAGATTTTACTACCTCAGTCTAGGTTGGTTATTTATAAAAAAAATTTTAAGCTCTATGCCCAATGTGGGGCTTGAACTCACAACCCTAAGATCAAAAGTCACATGCTCAACAGACTACCAGTCAGGCACTCCTACCTCAGTCTAATTTAAATGAACAAAACCTCTGGACAAATGAAAACCATACAACTGGAAGATTCATTTAAAGCTGCTCTTCTAAACACCAAGAACATTTAAGTATAATTTGCATTGTGCTGTACTTCTGTAACAGATTTATCCCATGTGAGATTTATATTCTAATACAATTTTATGGATTTAAAAATTAAAATGTTTAAGAAAAAAGTACATTCTTCAAATTATAAAACCTGAATTTAAGAAAACAGTACATATGGCTTCAAAGTCAATGATCCATTAAACTACCAATCAGGACTTAAATAATTGAGTATTTTTCTCAGTTTTCTGAGATCTGTTTAACCATGTAGGTAATGTTTTCATCATTTTATCTAGATATGAAAAATCAAGGTTCAACCTCACAAGCACAATTTAATCTGAAATCCACAAGGCTCTTAATATTTATTTTCCTATGGCTATAATAGTGGTTATCGCCCACCACTGAATAAATAATACTAAACTAAATTTTATGTAATACAACGCACCTGTTGACTTGAAAATTTCACTTTCGGATTATTATCAATCTCCCATAAACCTTCATTAAAGCCTTTTCGTTTATTTGGTTTGCCGTACTTTTCCTTGTTTTCTGAGTAAGGAAATATATCCTTTGGGCCTAAAAAAGCACTAAAAAAGGAGAAGGAGAAAAATGTAAGTGCAAAGCAATCTCAAATATATGTCATTAAATAGCACTACCCTATGATCCAATTATAAACAATTCTTAACCCAAAATTCATTTAAAAAGTCTCACATAAAGGGTAGACACAAATAACTCATTAGACCTAAGTTCAGACACTTTTTTTTTTTTCAGACACTTTTATTAAATTCAATCACAAGTTCCTAAAATCCATTCCTGTATTAAAAAAACACTCAAGTTGCACAATGTGAATGTACTTAATGCCACTGCACTGTACACTTGAAAATGGTTGAAATGGTAAATTTTATGTATATAATAAAAAATACCCCAGAACTGATAAAACTACATTTATCCATTAAAAATGCACTCCAAATATGATTTTACTTAAAAGTAATTTAGTAATTTAGTACAATACACAACTCATAAAACTATCGATAAGGTATAATACTATATGTACATATACACAGGCTTTTGTAATAGAATGTGTTAAGGATTTTACCATATTCAATGAAGGAATGAGAGGTTATAACTGGTTCGTTTGTTCAATCATATATTCATTAAAGTCAGTCTTGTATTTGTGGTAGATATGCTCTATAAAGTCACCATAAACACTGAACAAACTACTGCCCCAAGGAAAATACAGGGCAGGGTTCCTTTGAGCTTCTGGTCACATTTCGTCAACCAATCAATACATAATCTTGTTTTTTTCTGTGTGTTTCTGTTTTAAAGATACTTTAATTAATATGTTAGTGACCCATTAATATTAAACTCACAGTCAGCAACTTATTTAAGACATACTTTCTCCATATAGCACAAAACTGCCTTCTTGTACTTAGGAATGCTAAAAAGCACTTCAGCACCATATTTGAGAGCTATTACAAACTGCAAAATGACCAAGAAAGAAAAGCACAAAAATACAAAAACTATAGCACTACATTAAGACTGCAAAAAAGGACAGCTGTTTACAGTATGAGAGCAAAAATAAGGCGGCAAAGTATTGCCCTGGTCAGCTTCAGCTAAGAATGTGTGCATCAAATTACTCCAAAGTTTTACCATTTTGCTTGCCCATGAAGGCACCATGAGTACTGATCGGGGTGTTACCAATATATTTTTAGTGAGCAGACAAATGCACAAAAATGAAATCTGTCAATGATGAAACTGTGTGTAATTGGAGATATTCTCCAGGACGGACCCCTTATGTCAGTCTGTCCTGTAGATGTCTGTTAATTCTATAATGGAAGATGCACTGTATCTATGAGTTTTTTGGTTATGCTGCTTGATATACATGTATTCACCAAAAGAAAAAAAGAAAGCAGATTACTATTCATATCCTCTAAAATGTGCTATAACTTAAGATTATAAAATTATTATATATATATAACAAATTCCTTATCTGGTGAAATTCTTTTAAGAATTTAGGACCTAATGACTACAGTTAACAGTCCGGTTAGAGTATTTTAAAAGGCTTTAGGATAAAATTTTAATTAAAAAAGACAGTTCTATTTAAATATAACCAGCACATAAAAAAATTAGCCTTATAATTTAAATTCTGTAATTTAGAATTCTCCCTGTATATAGGTATTTTTAACAGCACATCGATTAAAGAACATTTGAATCATTATCTCATTTGATTCAGAAATTCAGCCTTTTATTAGGAATCATTCATTCCTACCCATGATCTCAAATTAGAAAAATTAACGCAGGGGCAGCCCCAGGGGCGCAGCGGTTTAGCGCTGCCTGCAGGCCGGAGCCTGATCCTGGAGACCCGGGATCGAGTCCCACATCAGGCTCCCTGCATGGAGCCTGCTTCTCCCTCTGCCTGTGTCTCTGCCTCTCTCTCTCTCTCTCTCTCTCTCTCTGTGTGTGTCTCTATGAATAAATATTTTTTTTAAAAAAAGAAAAAAATAATGCATTTAGTTAAAAAAGTAAAGCAATTATTCCTACATAATGTTTCAAATTCCAACTAGATAACTTGAGTTAAATATCGATCAAAAACAAATATACTTCTAGTTAGAACAAAGCAATTTAACACAAATTCTCTCTCCTAAAACCTCACAAAAACAACTCATAAGGCCAAAGACAAAAAGAAACACAATACCATCAGAAACTTAGAAACTGGAAAGAAAACAAAAGGTTGGAGATACTAAGCAGCAATGTACACAGCACCATCCCTTACAGTTCAAAATGCCCAAAGGGCTCAAAATTGGTAGAATCAGGAACTTCCCAAAGGGGAAGGGACCTTAAGTATTTAATAAAACTATAGAAAAATGTTTTAAAACTTCAAACAGAACATTTTAGACAGGACTCTAAGAAGTTATTTAAAAGAGAAGACTGGGGGCCCTTGGGTGGCTCAGTTGGTTAAGTGCCTGCCTTCGGCTTAGATCATGATCTCAGGGTCCTGGGACTGAGCCCTGCATCAGGCTCCCTGTTCAGCAGGATTGGGGGAGGGTCTGCTTCTCTCTCTGCCTGCTACTCCCCCTGCTTGTTCTCTGTCAAATAATAGATAAAATCTAAAAAAAAGAAAGAAAAAAAAAGTGAAGACTAAATCTACCACGATGTTATTTAGTGTACAAAGGTTTGACAGTTAAATTTACATGGATTATTTTTCTTTTCTCAAAACAGCCAGTTCTTATGACAGCATGAGACTATAAAAATGACCATGCAAAGGGGCACCTAGGTGACCCAGTCAGTTAGATATCTGACTCCTGGTTTTGGCTCAAGTCATGACTTCAGGGTCCTGTGAGCTCCATGTCAAGGCTCCACACTCAGCAGGGAGTCTGCTTGAAGGTTCTCTTCCACTGTCCCTCCCCCCACCCACTTGCCTAAAAAAATAAATCTTAAAAAAAGACAAAGCAAGGCAGTCTTAATTAACAATAGGAAAAACTGCGCAGCCCGGGTGGCACAGCGGTTTAGTGCCAACTTCAGTCCAGGGCCTGATCCCGGAGACCCGGGATCGAGTCCCACATCGGGCTCCCTGTATGGAGCCTGCTTCTCCCTCTGCCTGTGTCTCTGCCTCTCTCTCTGTCTCTCTCTCATGAATAAATTAAAAAGTTTTTTTAAAAAAATGGGAAAAACTATGATCGTTCCATAACTTAAAGTTGTCAAAACATTAAACTCTATTACTGACAATGAAAACATATTTAATAGTAAAACTAATACTTATTTAGTACACAGTAATTTAAAACATTATAAACATTCATATTCTTGAACATTATAAAATTCAAGAATAGTTTGAACAGTGCTTACCTCCTTCTGATCATGTAACTTATGTATGGAGTGAACATATTTCTTATGCCTTGGCGAACTGTCATACTCCTTTCTAAGTCTGATCAGCTTCCAACATTTTATCCTTTGCACGTTCAATGTTGTGAAATATCTTTAATGTTTTTTGTTGGCATCACTTCCTCTGAGACATCTTCATCCTTTTTATTATAACCACTTTCCTCATTTATGTTGATAAGCTTGCCTTCACTAAGCTCCTCTGGCTGCATATGCAGTCATGTGGCATGTCTACACTTGAAGGTTAGCTATTTATTTTACAACTCCATTTACATTCAGTTCAAATTTCACTTCTAGTGTTATTAATTTTTCTTTGCTGCACTTTCATCTTTGTTGGCCAATCCCCATATTGTTTTTTAAGTGTAACCTGAGTGGGTATGTCACGGAGAGATAAAAAGGCAACACCACCACTGTACACTGTCATCTATGCATGAATTGAAAAACAGATACAGGGACACCTGGGGGGCTCAGCAGTTGGGCATCTGCCTTCCACTCAAGACATGATCCTGGAGTCCCAGGATCAAGTCCCACATCAGGCTCCCTGAATGGAGCCTGCTTCTCCTTCTGCCTATGTCTCTGCCTCTCTCTGTGTGTCTCTCATGAATACATAAATAAAATCTTAAAAAAAAAAAAAAAAAAAGAACACTGACCAGTCACCAAAAGCCTTTGAAAAAAGGGACAAGCTATCCATCTGTTATTTCTATTTTGGCTCGTGGACTGAAGAGCTATACCAGCAAATTTTGTGGCTTATGCAACTACAGTTAATGTTCAGGGTATATGAAATTTGAACCATGTTGTTGGGGAACTGGTGTTACTTAATTAAACCATGGTATCCAAAATTCATGCATACTGGGCCTGTATCCTTCTCTCCTCTTCATGCTTTGACTTTAAAATCCTATTTTTATTAGGTAATAATACTCCCATCCTTGCTTTTGTGACTATATTATATAGTTACTTGGTCTTTTCTTGTTTGAGCTTTGTCTCACAAAGAATAACTAGATTATTAATCCAATCTGAAAGTCTTAGAATTCTATTTCATATAATGTAATCGTTTACATTTGGTCTTATTCATACCACCTTGTTTTACATATATCTTTTGACTATACTTAGGTAACTGTTAGTCTTTCTTTAGCCAAACAGGTTTTTAAAAAATTCTCCCTCCGATCCTTCTTTAGATTCAAATTTCAAGCTCTACTTTCTTTTACTATGTCATTATGTTCACAGTATAGCTGACCCTTGAACAAAATGGGTTTGAACCACTTATGAAAGTGATTTATTTTTTTAACCACATTGTAAATGTATTTCTTAAATTTTATTTTCTCTAGTTTATTGTAAGAATACAGCACAAGATACACATAACATACAAAATATGTACTAATTAACTGTACATAAATAATTGTGCATTAATTGTACAAGCCTTTAACCCCCATGTAGTTCAGGGGGTCAACTATGTAAGTCATTCTTAAATTTGCATCTTTATCAATATACCAAAATTTAAATACGCCTTTCCAAGGGAGAAAACCTTTATAAATCTAAATAGTTCACATTATGTACAGAAGGTTAAAAAATATTCAGACATGAAAAGATAGTATCATTAGTCATCAGCAAAATGCAAATCAAAACCACAAGATACTAACCACTAGGATAGCTATAATAAGAAATAATCACACGTCTTAGCAAAGATACTGACAAATTAAAATTCTCATATATTGCTGGTAGAAATGTTAAAATGATGTATGGCAGATTTAACAGTCTAGCAATTCCTGAAAGGATTAAACATTAAGTTATCACTTGACCCAGGAATTCCACTCCTACAGAAGTAAAAACATGTCCATGCAAAAACTGGTACACACAAAACTTGGTATTATCCATAACAGCCAAAAGTAAAACAACCCAAATGTCTATACATTGATGAATGGATAAATAAAATATGGTAGATTAATACAATGGAATATTTGGCAATAAAAGTAATGAATTATAACATGATACAATTCAGATTAATCTTGAAAACATGCCAAATGAAAAAAGCCAGTCATTAAAGACCACATGTTATACAGTTCCATTCACAGGAAATGCTCAGAACAAGCAAATCGGTTAGTGACCGCCTATGGTAAAAGAGACAGAATTGGGGAGAAAAGGCAAGTATCTGCAAATGGGTACAGGGTTACTTTCTGGCACAATGAAAAGATTTTACAATTGTGCTAATGGCTGCACTGCTCTGGTTATATGAAGATGTACTATATTGTACTTTATTTTTTTTTTTTTTTTAAGATTTTTTATTTGAGGGCAACGCGCCACCTTCAGCCCAGGGTGTGAGCCTGGAGACCTGGGATCCAGTCCCACATGGGGCTCCTGCGTGGAGCCTGCTTCTTCCTCTGCCTGTGTCTCTGTGTCTCTCATGAATAAATAAATAAAATATTTTAAAAATAAAGATTATTTGAGAGAGAGCACGTGCACAAGCACAAGCCCCAGGGGAGTGGCAGTGGGACAGGGAGAAGTAGGCTCTCCCCACTGAGCAGGGAGCCAATGCGGGGCTCTCAATCCCAGGACCCTGGGATCATGACCTGAGCCAAAGGCAGGCTCTTAACTGACTGAGCCACCTGAAGCCCCTGAATTTTACACTTAAGTGAATTGTTTG
Source organism: Vulpes lagopus (assembly GCF_018345385.1). Classification (NCBI taxonomy): domain Eukaryota; kingdom Metazoa; phylum Chordata; class Mammalia; order Carnivora; family Canidae; genus Vulpes; species Vulpes lagopus. Next base: position 96,915,786 of record NC_054830.1, on the reverse strand, counting down.
AGATATGCATTATATGTTAATAAAGCTGTTGAAAATATTCTTCAGTGAATACCACATCCTACCAAACAAAAATGATCCACCATTTTACCAACTATAAACAGCTATTATTTCAGCCTTTTTAGTTATATATATATATACGTACTAATTTGTAATTTAGATGTACATGCTACATAGCCATCCATACTTTTTCAAATTAAAATGAACATCTCTTGGGATCCCTGGGTGGCGCAGCGGTTTAGCACCTGCCTTTGGCCCAGGGCGCGATCCTGGAGACCCGGGATCGAGTCCCGCATCGGGCTCCCGGTGCATGGAGCCTGCTTCTCCCTCTGCCTGTGTCTCTGCCTCTCTCTCTCTCTCTCTCTCTCTCTGTGACTATCATTAATAAATAAATAAATTTAAAAAAAAAGAAAGAAGAAAAAAACAAAATAAAAAATAAAATAAAATAAAATAAAACAAAACATCTCTTCATGGCAATAATTCCTAACAGCTACATACTATTTCACTAAATGGCTATCTCAAAATTGACTTGTTTACTGTTGGCCTTTCTGTAACAAATTTTCTATTATAAAATAATGCAGCCATAATAAATATAATACTGCTCAATCTTTGCACCTTTCTTCATAATATAGAAGCAGAACTGCTGGGTCAAAGGATGTATGTTCAAGACTAAGGAACCCCTTAATGAGACTCAAAAAACCATGGAGGAAGAAAGAATCCTCCCACATCCTCATCATAAAAAAAAAAAAAAAAAAAAAAAAGATAATTATGGAACAGGATGAAGGTATTAGCTATTACCATAGTGGTGATCATATTGTAATATATACATGTATCAAACTGTGGTTGTCATATTGCAACATATAAATGTATCAAATCAATATACACTTTAAACTTGTACTTTTTTTTTTTTATTTATTTATGTGTGCCTGAGCAGCAAGTGAGGAGAGGAACAGAGGGAGCAGATTCTGTGCTCAGCTCCAGAGCCTGACATGGGGCTCTATCTCATGGAATATCTACCCTGATCATGACCTGAGCCAAAAATCAAGAGTCAGACACTCAACCAACTGAGCCACTCAGATGCCCCAAACTTCTACGATATTATGTCTATTATGGGCAGCCCGGGTGGCTCAGAGGTTTAATGCCGCCTTCAGCCCAGGGCATGATCCTGGAGATCTGGGATCGAGTCCCACGTTGGGCTCCCTGCATAGAGTCTGCTTCTCCCTCTGCCTGTACCTCTGCTTTTCTCTCTCTCTCTCTCTCTCTCTCTCTCTCTCAGTGTCTCTAATGAGTGAATAAATAAAATTTATTTATTTATTTATTATTAAAATAAAAAAATTTTAATTAGGTCTATTTTAATTAAAAAAAAAAAAAGAGCACATGGCCACGTGCCCATGCACACATACACAGAATCCTCCCTGGGAATGCAATCCCACAGGTTTGATGAAGAGAGTGCTTAGACAGCCATCACTAGTCCCCAAGGGCACAAGATGATGTGGCTATGGCTCTGATTCATTCTTCAAAGCAGCTCATTTTAAAATGACCTACCAAAACAATAAATAAATAAATAAAAGTTTTCAAATTAAGATTTAAAAAATATAATAACCTACAAACCTAAAAGAAAATACATCAAAACATTAACAGGTTTGGGAGTCATTTCTAAAAAATAGAAATAAAAATTATTTTGTTCCTTTATAGAAACTATCCTAATTTTTTTTTTAATTTTAACAATGAAAAGATATATGTGGGCAGCTCTGGTGGCTCAGCGGTTTAGCGCTGCCTTCAGCCCAGGGCGTGATCCGGGGGTCCCTGGATCGAGTCCCATGTCAGGCTCCCTGCATGGAGCCTGCTTCTCCCTCTGCCTGTGTCTCTCTCTCTCTGTGTCTCTTATGAATAAATAAAAAATTTAAAAAAAAAAAAAAAGAAAAGATATATGTTAATTCAGAGTAACCTATCAAATCCAAAGGTGGAAAGGAACTTAGGTACTACTAAACCCTCACTGTAAGATTAGAAAACTGAAGACCAGAAGGGTTAACTCACTCAAGCAAGGTTATCTAGCTATTAAATAGCAGAGCCTCAACTTTGTACAGTATTCCTTAAGAGGGTTCAGGGTTTCCTTTAATCACTGTAATACAGGGGATCCCTGGGTGGCGCAGCGGTTTGGCGCCTGCCTTTGGCCCAGGGCGTGATCCTGGAGAACCAGGATCGAATCCCACATCGGGCTCCCGGTGCATGGAGCCTGCTTCTCCCTCCGCCTGTGTCTCTGCCTCTCTCTCTCTCTCTCTGTGACTATCATAAATAAATAAAAAAAAAATTAAAAAAAAAAAAATCACTGTAATACAGGCTCTGAAACATCTACTAAAATACTGATCCCATATCTATCAATCTATCTACACACACACACACATATATATATATAAACTCTGACTTTAAATACCACTGTCCTCACCCTTAAGAATCAAGGCTGATATAAAATGTCCTAAGAGAACAGCAAATCATTAACAGTCAGCCCGTGAACAACATGGTGTCTTGGGGTGCTGATCCCCCCTCCCCAAATCATCAAAAATCACAAATAACTTCGACTCTCCCCAAACTTAACTACTTAGCCTACTGGTGACCAGAAGATGTACTGATAACTCAATCAACACATATTTTGTATGTGACATGTATTATATGCCATATTCTTACAATAAAATAAGCTAGGAAATCTGAAACATTATTTTAAAAAAACATAAAGAGAAAATACATTTACAGTACTATAAAAAATTCACACATAAGTAAACTTGCACAGTTCAAATCCATGTTGTTGACCCCTGAACAACATAAGCTTCCCTCATCAGCTCAATTATCACACACCTGGAACTTTCTACCTTTAAAGCAAACGAGAAGGGCTGCCTGCCTAGGTGGCTCAGCAGTTGAGCATCTGTCTTTGGCTCAGGGCGTGATCCCAGGGTCCCAGGATCGATGGGAGTCCCACATCGGCTCCCTGCAGGGAGCCTGCTTCTCCCCCTCTGCCTGTGTCTCTCTCTCATGAATAAATAAAATCTTTAAATAAAATAAAATAAAATAAAGCAAACCAGAAGTCCTATGTAAAAACTGGGAAAGATTAACAGAGATGAAGACACAAAGCTCAAAATTTTAGTATATGTGCTGCCGAAGCAAGCACTACAAAGCTCAAAATTAATTTAACTGTTGTCAAGTAATACCACTGAACAGAAAGCCCTATCTCTGAAAACACTGATTCTAACTTGGTGCTTCATTTCTTCATTATTTGATCACAAAATACAAAATATGCTGTTTTATAAAAGCATACATTCTTTCTAACAGCAAATGATTCAAGAGACAACTGAATATATACCTATGTGCCATGAGCCTGCTGGAATAGAGATGAATAAACAGTTCCTGTCCTCATTATTTGGTATAAGGCTTATGAGAAACTATACCATGTAAAGTCCCATACCAACACACACAGTTAGTTATGGCTAGAATACAGAAGTTGTATACAAGAAGCAAAGAAAATAAAATCCCACCCTATGATTTCATTTCTTTATTCTTTTCTTGTTGGACAGGTTATACAAAAAAACTGGTACCTCCCCATTCATCTTCATTACCAAAACTCTGTATCAGGCAGGTTTTAAAACAGCCTGCGGTAGATATTTTTGAAGTTCCTAGAACTGAGCATCTAACCTCTTTGTATTAAGACAAAATCAATAAGGAAATAAAATAAATTCAACAAAATACCATCTTCATTAAATTTTCTAAATTTTAGAGATAGACCTGAGTATTTCCTCAGTAAGCAATAGCAGTCAGCAAAACTCGAATTGCATTTCGAACAATTTAACACTATAAGTACTTGTCTTAAAAAATAATATGCTAAGGGCAGCCTGGGTGGCTCAGCGGTTTAGCACTGCCTTCAGCCCAGAGTGTAATCCTGGAGACCCAGGATCAAGTCCCACATCAGGCTCCCTGCATGGAGCCTGCTTCTCTCTCTGCCTGTGTCTCTGCCTCTCTCTGTCTCTCTCATGAATAATAACATCTTTAAAAAAAATAATAATAATATGCTAACATTATCTTTAGTAGCTGACACTTATCAATACATACAAAGCACTGTTCTAAGCCATTTTTCACGTAGTATCGTGTTTACAACCCAAAATTCTGAGGTTAATATTCCCATTTTACAAATAAGAAAAGGACACAAGACTAAGTAACCTGCCCAAAGTCATCTAGCAGGTAAATAGCAGCCAGAACTCATAAACAGTCTTCTGATTTAATTGTCTTAAATACTGTATAAATGTTGGTTAATGGACAGCAAATTCATAATCAACAAATGATTTTATCTAGGGCATACACTTTCAACTATCATCAAATATTTAACAACTGCTATGCATCAGGCACTTAACTAAATGATGACAAACAAGATAGACAAAGGTCCCTGCTCTCTAAGCTCTTCATTTGTGGGTGAAGGAAAGATGAAAAAAAATTTCAGTCATCATAGCAATCAAGGAAATAAGTATGAAAAAGAGAATGTGAGCTAAGATCTAAAGGACTTTGAAAATCTGAAGGCATTTCCCCAAAAAAAAAAAAAAAAAAAAAAAGGCAAGGACCTGAGAAAAGTAGATTTTTTTTTTTTGAAAAGTAGATTTCTGAAGTGAAAAAATGTGATGAGGGTGGAGAAATAAACATAGGCTAATTTATACAGGGTCTTAATAAACAGTATTTATAGACAAATTTGAGGGTTCTGTTTGTTGGTAATGCTAATTAGGAAGCCACTGAAGATTTCTGGACTGGGAAATTTTAAGATCTGACTAGGATATGAAGATTGCTTTGACTATACATGAAGCATGCAAACTGAGGCCAAGATAGGGTTAGGACAATTTTTATAAGAGTAATTGTGGCATGGGCTGAACTTGCAGTAGAGGAGATAAAGAATGGACAGATCATAATGCACTTTAAAAGAAAAGAATAAAAACTTGCTGGGAGACGACACATGGGGAGGAAGGGGAAAAAGTATAATATGTAATTAAAGGTAATGCCACAACTTGGCTCCAGCAAAGCACTGGGTCCTTGTCAGTCTCATACACTAAGAATCTGTCTTGAATGATAAGTTTAAAGATACCTAGCAGATTGTCACACTTGGTATACATAAGGGCTCATTGTTGTCTAATATTTCAAAACTCGATTACTGGATGAACTTAACTGTGAATGTCATAAAAGACTAAGAAAAACCAATGCAAGAATGAAGCTCCAAAAAGATTCTGCATTAATTCAAATTAAAAAAATACCTTTTAAAAAACCTTAATCTATAAATCAGTAATGAGGAAGTATAGTTTTCCAAACTGCCATTTCTTCTCCCATGTTCTTCCTTTCCCTTATCCCTAACTATAGGCTGTTAGAATAAAGCAGGGGGGGAGGGGAGTGAAAGTCACCAGACCAATGCAGATACAGCAACAATGCCTTTCCAAAGATAACTGGTATACTTATGACAGTACGAAGGCACAAAATATCACAAGTTGAATTGAAAATTTATTAGCTTAATTTTATTTTTTTTTTCAAGATTTTATTTACTTATTCATGGAGACAGAGAAAAAGAAAGACAGAGAGAGACAGAGACACAGGCAGAGGGAGAAGCAGGCTCCACACAGGGAGCCTGACGTGGGACTGGTTCCCGGGACTCCAGGATCACGCCCTGGACTGAAGGCGATGCTAAACCGCTGAGCCACCCAGGCTGCCCTATTAGCTTAATTTTAAAGTTATATTCTAAATCCACAAATATATTCTGAGTTCTTGAATATTAATAATCATTATCTTCATTAATCACTCAATACCATTATTTCATTATTAACCAATGTTTAATGAACCAAACAATGTTTAATGAAAGTTTGGTTACTTGGTTTTGTTTTAAAATTTACAGATATTTTTGGGATCCCTGGCTGGCGCAGTGGTTTGGCGCCTGCCTTTGGCCCAGGGCGCCATCCTGGACACCCGGGATCGAATCCCACATCGGGCTCCCGGTGCATGGAGCCTGCTTCTCCCTCTGCCTGTGTCTCTGCCTCTCTCTCTCTCTCTCTATGCGACTATCATAAATAAACAAAAATTAAAAATAAATAAATAAAATTTAAAAATTTACAGATATTTTCAATGTAAAAATCTTCATTTTTAAGTGCTGAGGGAAGGTATTGTAATTCCTCTAAATACAATATAAAAATAAACTGTGTCCTATGAAGCTACAGGGATACATAGGAAATTATATAAAACCTGTCCCATTTCAGAGAAATCAAATTTTAAAAATTCTAAACTGGGATCCCTGGGTGGCTCTGTGGCTTAGCGCCTGCCTTTGGCCCAGGGCGCAATCCTGGAGTCCCGGGATCGAGTCCCACATCGGGCTCCCTGCATGGAGCCTGCTTCTCCCTCTGCCTGTGTCTCTGCCTCTCTCTCTCTCTCTCTGTGTCTTTCATGAATAAATAAATAAAATCTTTAAACAAATAAATAATTTTTTTAAAAAATAAAAGAAATAAAATATTCTAAACTTACAAAGCTGAAAAATTCTAAGGAATGTCTACTTACATTACTACAGTGTTTCCAAACTTCACATGCATCAGAATCATCTGGAAGGCTTGTTAAAACAGACTGCTGGGCCCACCCCAGTTTCTTTTTTTTAAAGATTTTATTTATTCATTCATGGGAGCCACAGAGAGAAAGAGAGAGGGAGAAGCAGGCTCCTCACAGGGAGCCCGATGTGGGACTCGATCCCAGGTCTCCAGGGTCACGCCCCGGGCCGAAGCCAACACTAAACCACCAAGCCTCCCGGGCTGCCCAACACACTCCAGTTTCTGATTCAGTAATTGTGAGGTGGGGTCCTAGAATTCGCAGGCCTAAAATTCCCATGTGATGCTAGTGCAGCTTGACCTAGTACCACACTTGGTAAACTGCTATTTCATTACACATACACAAATTTTTCATCAGAGATACCTTTTCCTATTAAGTTTATGGGAATTTTTTAAATGATAGATTACCCTATTGAGTTATAAATTCATCATTTCTTACAAAACCTAAGTTTTTATATGTAGGATTTACCTAAACTAATTATGAAGGCTAACTCTATGAAGGCCAATCCAATTCTGGACTCAAAACTGTATTTAAAAAAAAAAAAAATCATGTGGCATTATAGAATACCATTAACATGAAATGTCCAAAATTGGCAAATATACACAGTGGTTGTCTAATTTTTAGGGGAGGAGGGAATGGAGAATAATTGCTAATGGATATGAAAATAAATGTACTAAAGTCCACTGAATTACATACTTTAAACAAGTGAACCTTTATGATGAAAGCTTCATCTCAATAAAGCTATTAAAAGAAATTATGTGAAAGTTCATACAATAACTAAGCAACATTAAACCAAATGTTGCAATTATAGACACTGTTAGGATCACATAATTCTAATTAGAGTATCACCAACTTTGTTTCTCCTGGTCCAAGGTAAACAAGCCTACTTTACCAAAATTACTGCAAGTTTTAAACTTCAAGTCCAAAATCATGAACAAATATATATGAACAAAACATATGAACAGTACTTATAAGACTGTTAAATTATAGATATGTAGAGTATCATATACCAAAATCAATGAAATAGGCCTTGGAGTAGTCCTATGCACCCAGAAGTACCAATTCAACAATAGTCGATAATTTTTTTTGAAAAATTAATTTGCACTACCAAATTGGTCCTCGGACCATATATCCACCAGGGGCAGCAGAATAGTCACAGTGACTCTCAGGACTGCCTAAATACACACAAGAGATAACTATCGCAGATTTCTTTTCACTCTTCCCCTAATATACCATTTGTGTGGCTAATATCACAAAGTCTAAAACGGGGTTCTAGGCTGTCCTTATGAAAAGCATTTATTATACTAAGTATCAATACCAAATACCCTGTCAAGAACTTTCTTTACATACTTCCATCTATCAGCCATTCTTTTGGTTGCTGAGGATCCATATACATCCCCCTTTCAAGATTAAGGAAACATCTATTCCAATAAAAGTTAAGCCAGCAGCATATAATTTTTCTGCCTTAATAATAAAATTTAAAAGGGAAACTTGAAGACTTTTTCTAAAGTTCAAAGATGATCTTTAAGTTTCCCTATCATTACTCTATTACTTTCTCTTTGAAATAATCTCTACTTGGGGGATCCCTGGGTGGCGCAGTGGTTTGGCGCTTGCCTTTGGCCCAGGGCGCGATCCTGGAGACCCCGGATTGAATCCCACATCAGGCTCCCGGTGCATGGAGCCTGCTTCTCCCTCTGCCTATGTCTCTGCCTCTCTCTCTCTCTCTCTCTCTGTGACTATCATAAATAAATAAAAATTAAAAAAAAAAAAAAAGAAAGAATCTCTACTTGTTTTTCATTTTATGCTCAATGACCCTGCTGAATTAACTGATTTGCCTTTAGAGCTAAAAGGACTTACGTCTCATGAGTTCCAAAAAAGAAAATGGGTAGTTTGTTTGTGGGTGGTTTTACAGCTCCATCAGGAACTTCATCTACCTAAAAGAAAGATCAGAGAAATTAAAATCTTTTAAATCACACACATCTCAACACACCAGAATAAAGAACAAGACATCCAAAAAGGATCTGATAAAAGTAGGCCAATTCCATAGGTCATAATCCCTATCCCAGTTCAGAAACCCAAGAAGCTCTTAAACCCAAAATATTTCTCAAAACTCAATTGACGGCAAAACCTGGACTGACACTGAAACTATTTCATCATTACTTTTATTCATCAGTGTTTCTACTGATGCTTATCTGCAAAAATATTGTTAGATTATTATTTGCCATTTTTGAAGACCCTATACCAAAAGCAAAATATATACCATATGTACCATCATTACCTTTAAAAATCCTCAAATTCTGAATTTTAAACATATCTGACCCTGAGCATTTCAGATAAGGGAGCTGAACCTGTAAAAAATCCTAAATGATATTTCTGCAGGGAAGCTATACAAATATCAGAGTAACACAAAAGCAGACATTAACCAAAGTTTCAAGTATTATTTCTTAGTTTGAAACACGTATTCTGGAAAGACCTTACACCTACAAGGCTGACTCTCATGAAGATCTGTTCCTTTTCATTTCTCTCTCAAGTGTTCTAAGTAAGCAACAAAGAAAGTATCAGCTGCTATTATGTCTAATATATCTGTAATACTTGTTAGTTTCCCTTAACAATAAAGGGAAAGCAGACCTCAAGGGTAAAGCCATCAGGCAGTAACATCAAGCCAGAATTTAATATTTCTGGTTTTTCATTGCTTAAACTTCATAATAACATTTCTATGTCATAACCGTCCTAATTTCAAAGACATTTTAAAAAATCAGTTAGCTTTGTTAGAAAGGGAGCAGACCATTTGAGGACCTATTAAGCTCTGTATGCCTTACCTTGTTGAAGAAGACTGTGAATGGTTTGACTGGCAGTCCGACGGTTTCAGACATCAACAGAATCATTATCACCTAACACTCTTAGGGACTTTAATTTCCTCACCTATACCATCATCATACTGGTCATTTCATTTCAACCTCATGAGAAGGCCCCCAAAACTGTGAAAATCCTCAGAGCCCTTAAGATAAGGGATATTTTCAGTCAACCTAGTTCATATGCTTCTTTCTTCTAGCAAACTGTTTTTTTTTTTTTAAGATTTTATTTATTTATTCATGAGAGACAGAGAGAGAGAGAGAGGCAGAGACACAGGCAGAGGGAGAAGCAGGCTCCATGCAGGGAGCCTGACGTGGGACTCGATCCCAGGTCTCCAGGATCAGACCCTGGGCTGAAGGTGGCGCTAAACCACTGAGCCACCCGGGCTGCCCCTAGCAAACAGTTCTAAATGTACAGTACCTACGTAGTTTAATAAACGTCAGGCAATTTTTTAAAAGCTGACTGTAAAAACAATTATTAAGGATACAGGATTACAAGAACATGCAAAACTTAAAAATTAATCAAGTTTGGAATATGGAGCCAAAAAAATAGTAACATCAAAGTATGGACAATTGTCACCTTCACAGATGAAACCTTAAACACCCTACCCTTTCTAAAGCAAAGACATAATTTTTTAGGATCAGAGAAGACAGAATAAGGAATATAGTTCTTGAACACAGTATCAAACCAAATTCACCTGCTTCTAAGAAAAAAAGGAGAAAAGAGACAAAAATTTCCCATTCCCACCCAAGTGAACTTGTTGAACATAGAACCTTTTAAATAAAGAAGGGAAATATTATGGCCTTCCTAAGGCTACTTATTTTGCTTTTAGCAGTACCAACTCCATCATCTAACCCAATGAAGTGTGTGGAGAGGACAACTTGTAAGAAAAGTAAATAACTCTTTAAACATTTTCATTTGGCTTTTAACTGTAGCGTAGCATTGAAATGTGAATACAAATACACACTAAAGGCTCAGATATCAACACCTCAAAATAAATAAGGATGTTAAAACCATGAAAAAAATATCTTGGAGGGGACTTAAACCTGGACTTAAACCAGTTTCCCTCTCCTCTATTCAAACATGAAATAGTGTTTTATAAGTACACGATTACATACTAAGGACTGGGTGGCATGACGAAATTCAGTTTGTCTATTGCCCTCAAGAAGCTTACAATCTAAAAAAAAAGCTTATACTCTATTTGGAAATTGAGGCATGCACATAAGAATTAAAATGTTATCACAAAAGAAATAGAGTGTCAAATACAAATATATAAATTAAGAATTTTGAGTAAGGATTGTTCAAGATAAGACTGGTGAAAAGGCAGACTTGACAGACTGGGGCTAGGGGGTAGATCTTTCCAGGTTTAGGAAGGAAACCTGTAAGTAAGAACTGGATAGGGGAAAAAAAAAAAAATCAAGAAACAGTGAACATTTTATACTTGGACAGCAGTCAGCGAACATACTACATAATTCTCTGTAACCAACGGGTATGTTTTCTCCCAGTTGACATAATTAAAACTACAGTATTTAATTGTTTTTAATACACTCCTCAAAGAAGAGTAGATTTTTTTTTTTTTTTAGAAGAGTAGATTAATGAAAATCATAACTTTAGAATATCAAGTTTACATTTAAAAAAGATGTGGGGCATTCTAATCCAATGGATCGCAACAGTTTTTTGATTCTATCATCATCTTAGAACTTGAGTCCTACCATAAGCTAACAAAAGGACCTTTTTTTCTGAAAATGGCGCTTAGGTATTAGTCTCTATTTTTAAATGTCACAAAAAATCCTGGGCCTTAATTACCTCTCTGTACCACTAGATGTGAACCTAGGAATCTGGGTGTACTGCTCCTTTGCCTATGGGAAACAAAGAGGTAAAACAACTTCTTCAAGGTCATAAGCCAAACTTCACTAATACAAATGTGAAAATAAATTTACAAAAAACTTCGTGTAAAATTTTCAATAATATCCAGTCCTAAATCTCCATTAAAAAAGCAAATCCAGAAGGCCTCATCAACTACAAAACATAAAAAAAAAAAAATCCCTATGCATCCAATTTAATCACACCTTTGACATCCAAGAGTCTGCATAAACTCCACTGAGATAACTCTGCATTTCACTCGAAATTTTAAAGATTTCAATGTTTCATTAAACAGTAAACATAAAAAAAAAAAATCCAACCTTGATTATTTTCACCTACAATGGAACATTAACTGGCATCACGTTTAAATATTTCCTATTAAGAAAACCTGCCCAAGTCTGTCGAAAACCATAAGGAAACGCTTAAGTAGAAACACCTGGCTTTTTACAATTCCACGGGAGATCCCTGGGCAAAAAGCTAAAACGAAAGGTTGCCAGTGAGACCACAGGAAAGGGGGGGGCGCAGAAAGGACACGAGAGCAAAATTCAGAGACAGGGTAGGAAGTAGGCCCCCGAGGAAGGTGGCGCCGCTCACCGCGAAGGCTAAAAAATCACTTACTCGAGCTGGCCAATGAGGGTAACCTTTCATCTTGGCGAAGATGAGGTCTCCAGGTTTGAAATCGCGAGTCATGTTTCGGGGGCGAGGCCGGGGGTCTGCAGCCCGGGGGGGGCGCGGCGCGCGGCCGGCGGGGGGGCGCCGAGGGGGGCGGCCGGAGCCCAGGCGCCCGGGGCGGCGGGGGGAGGATGCCTCCGGGCGTCCCGACGCGCCTGCGAGGGAGAGCACCGAGGGCGGTTAAGGCTCAGGAACCCGAAGGGAGGGGCCGCACGGGAGGCCCGGGGAGGGGCGGGGGAGGGGCGGGAGGCAGGGCGGGTGGGGGTGGGAGGCTGAGGGGCGAGCCGCCGCCGCTCCTCCCCCGGTGCGCGGCCTCCGCAGCCCAGGAGCTGCCCCTCCGGGCTTCGCCAGGTCCCCCGCTCGACGACCGCGAGGCCGCCGCCACCTGAGGCAGGGATGCTGCTCGGCCCCCGGTCCCCTCCCTCCGCCCCATCTTCCCTCCGGCTTCTTTCTCCGGGCGTAAGCCCCAAGGGGGGGTGGGGGGATCTGGGGAGAGGAATAAAGGATGGCACGGGGGGAAGGGGCGTCCGCCTCCCCCGGCCCGCCTCCCGACGGCCGCAGCCCCCCCGCTCCCGGGCGCTCCCGGGCGCTCCCGGGCGCTCCCGGCCGGGCCGCGGCCACTGCCCCGCTACCGCCCGCAGCGAGGCCACAGGGGGGGGCGGGGCGAGTCCCCGGCGCCCGCTCACCTGCCGGGGCCGCGGGCGCGGAGGCTGCGGTGGCGGGCCGGCCGCCTCTGCCCGCGTCCACGCAAGCCACCTGCGCCACCAGCTGCCGCAGAGGCGTCTCAACGGCTCCGAATCGCAACCGCCGCCGCCGCCGCCGCCGCCGTCGCTGCGCTGCTCCCGCGCGGCTCCCGCTCGGCGCCCGCTAGCGCTGGGGCGGCACCAACTGCTCGCCCGCGGAGGGGGGACGACGCGGCGGCGGCCCGAGGTGTGTGGCTCGGGAGCGGAGCTCCGGAAGGCGCTAGAGCCCCAGGCCGGCTCGGGCCCCGGAGTTGCAGGCACGTGGGGAGGCAGACGGGGGGCGCGGGAACAAAGGAGTGGGCGAAAACAGCTGGGCCCGCGGCGGCTCCCCCCGCGGTGTGCAGAGTGGACCGGCCCGGCCCGCCCCTGCTGGCTGCGCTGCGTGTGTGTATTTGTATGTGTACTGTATGTAAAAGGCGGGGAGGGAGGAAACGATTGTTGTGGACGGGGTTTGGGGGCGGGTATCCGGGCCTCCAGCCCTTGGCTGTGTGTTAGGGAGAACCTGGCAGCCTAAGCTGCGTGTTCTTGCACCGTTTCCCAGGGTGGGGAGGCTTTAATGCTGCACTTGCGCGGTTTGCACCATCCATCCGAAAAGAACTGTACAAAAACCCATAGATGAAATCGGAGCATGAGGCTGTTGCAGGGTGTGCAGCTTGTAGGCCTCTTACACCTCGCCGAATGGGCCTTACGGTCGCCTTTTCCTTGAAATTGTAAAATGAGAAAACCCCGTGTCTTTCCTTTTAAATCTAAAGCACCAAGAACTATGGAGAAAACTGCAATCCTAACGAATGCAAAATGTGAAGGGAAGAAAACAATGACAGGAAAGCATAAGACTCTCAAATAGGATGTGGGTTTGGGCCCGTACTAAATCTTAGCTGCATCTAAATGGTATTTCTTTAGTAGAATGGTAGCCGAGGAGTGGTAAAGTGTAGAGCTGTTGCTAAACCTCACGCGTTTTAGCTCTTAAAAGACTCTTCAAGGGCTTTCTAAAATTATTTCATTTTTTTTGATCCTTTGGCCAATATATTTTTTTTAAGACGTCGTTGGTAACATGACCAGCTTTTTAACGTGAATTGATATTTTGATATTTTTACCAGGACTGTGTCACTAGAATTGTCTAATTTTGCTTAACCATTAACATTCACTCAGGTTCCCAATACATGTAGTAAATAAAAAGGCATTTTGAAAATTAATAAATTAATCCTAAGTTTTATTTCATGCTTCATTGACACACACACACTCCCCCCCAAAGTACCTACTGTGTATCAGGCATTTATAGGCTCTGGAATACAACCGACCAAAAAGCACAAATACTTCCTGTCTAAAACAGAACAAAAATGGGAAAAAGCATAAGAATATTAAAATATATGAATAATGACATGTAGCTCATACTCCCTTAAGTGAACTCACAACTGGGAATAAAATCAGGGAAAGCTTTATTAAAGTAGGTAATAATCAAGAAGAATATTTTGAAAGAGATACACACTTCCCTAAAAGGAATGAAGATATCCCAATGCAAATTGTCCTGCAGGGAATTTCCAGAGACTATATCACACCTCTGCAACAGGCAGAGGGTTCCAAATGTTGCAAAAAGAGGAATTGACTGGCAGGGAAGAGAGAAAGGTTAAAGAACGGCCTTGAGGCTTCTCATCCTGAATGAGTTTGATATGATGCATGCTAGGGAGCCACTAACGGTTATGGAGCAAGAAAGTAAAGATGATTCTTTAAAAAGTTATTCTTGCTTGCTACAAAGTAGACGGCGGTAGAAAGAGGTTGGAGGTTACTGTTGTACTCCCAAAGTGACCTATTTCTAGATGAGACTGGTGGCTGAAAAGGCAAGAAAGTGAACAGCTAAGTACACAAAGGAATGATTACCAGGCATTTGCCATAAATTGTGCACAGGAAAAGTGGAGAAAGATGTGTTGAAGAGAATTCCAAGACACTGAGTAGGAGGGACCAAGATGCCTTGGTCTCTCCAGCTACCATTTCTTGCATACCTCCTTTGTTCGAAGCCTCTTAAGTCTTTGCAATTCCAAGTATGGTCCAGGGCCCAGCAGCATGGGTTACACCTCCCCAGACTTGCTGAATCATAATCTGCATTTTTAACAAGACCCCCAGGTGATTCTTATGCATATTCAAATTTGAGAGACTTGCTGTGGAGGTTGCTACAGGAACCTTAAACCAAGTAGGGAAAACACGTTGAGCAGATCAATTATAATTAATATTAAAAGAAAACTTTTTATTAGTGCTAAATGATGGAACAAGAGAAAAAGGAGTGGTTACTGTGAGTGGTGGGATGGTCCTCAGAAAAGACATGAAAATAGAGGGAAAATGGAAAAGCATTGACGTTTCAGTGCCAAAGGTAAATATAGAAAGTACAAACTTAGCTCTTGGTGTCTTTCAGTTTGGCAATTTCAATTTGTGATAGTCTATAGACAGTGAGCGATACCCTTGAAACAATAAGTCAGGGCAAAGCAGGTGGTAGTTTAAGCCTCCAGAGAACAAAAGCCCAGGATCCCTGGGAGCAGCAGTTCGGAATGGGAGGGAAAGGAAGAATGGAGAGGGAGGAGGGGAGGTTGCACTCTGCAGAGCTAGTTGGAGAGCTTTTCTGAACTGGGAGCCTGTGCCCCTCCCCAACTGCGCTTGATGCACCCCGCCCCCATACTCAGTCTTCTTGGGGAGGGGGGAGGAAAAGTACAGCAAGATGGAGATTTAAGGGCAGTGAGAAAGTTGTCTGAGAATCTAATTTCCAAAACAAATGAAGCAAGGGGGTGGAGGAAGGAGGAGGTGAGGCGGGGAAGGAGATCTAAATGAACTGAAGAAGTAATCTGATTTACATTCTCTCGTTCTTATCAGGGTGCTCCTGTCCCCATTTTACAGATGAGGGAACAGGCTCACAGAAGTTCAGCGACTTGCCCCAAATCACACATCTAGTCCAGCAGCCAAGACAAGGTTCCGGGTCCACACCACCTCTAGGTGGAGCAGGGGGCCAGGAGTGCTGGAGACCCAGGAGCCTTTAATTAGAAAAAGATGTTGGAAGGAAAAGCAGCCAGCACTCACCCTTCCACCTAACGTCTTTGGACTAGAAAGTATTTCCAGCTTCAAACTTTCTAACGACCTTCCTCTACCCCACCCTACTCCCCAGCATGTCCCTACCACCTGCCCATTCTATTGAACTCCTAGTTTTAAGAGCCTCAACCCCAAAATCACCTCCAGAAAGGCTTCTGACCTCATATTACTGTGGCATAATTTCTTATTTACAATCCTTCAGAATAATATTTAAACTACTTAGGGACGCCTAGGTGGCTTAGCTGTTGAGCATCTGCCTTTGGCTCAGGGTGTGATCCTGGAGTCCCAGGATCCAGTCCTGCATCAGGCTTCCTGCATGGAGCCTGCTTTCTCCCCCTGCCTGTGTCTCTGCCTCTCTCTCTGCGTCTCTCATGAATGAATAAATAAAAATCTTAAAAAATAAATTAACTGCTTAGAAAGAGGCACCATCTTAATTATCAGTGCCTGGCATTTAGCGGGCACTAAATAAAATTTTTCTCAATAAATATTTGTTGAATAAGAGGAAGGGACAAGTGAAAAACTCTCTAGTTGGGATCCCTGGGTGGCTCAGTGATTTAGCACCTGCCTTTGGCCCAGGTCATGATCCTGAAGTCCCGGGATCAAGTCCCACATCGGGTTCCCTGCATGGAGCCTGCTTCTACCTCTGCCTGTGTCTCTGCCTCTCTCTGTGTGTCTCATGAATAAATAAATAAAATCTTTAAAAAAAAAGAAAAAAGAAAAAGAAAACCTCTCTAGTCCCTTAGAGAAAACATAGACACTTTACAAGACATTTGTTTTTGTTTTGACTTTGTGAATTTTTTGTGTACTTAAAGGATAACCCTTTAAAAAGCACTAGCATGTTTTCATCACCTCAAATACATTCATTTGATAGTTTTAATGGAAATCTTTCTAAATGAGATTTGATATCTATCCCCCAAATTAAGTAATGATAATCCCTTCCTTCACATCTTTACATTGAATATACATAATTCCCTCAATGTGCAGTATTTATAACTTAAACTTGGGAGTATGGACCCCAATTACTGAACTTTTCTTGTGTGTGATACTTCAAGCTTCGTAATGGGGAAGTTAGCAAGAATATGGGGAAGATAAAGGGCATTGATCAAAGAGCTAGTTCAGTCGGGGATGTCATAAATCTGGTCTAAGCCTAGCTTCCCCTGGCTTCTCTTAGCTTCAATAAGCATTTGGATTTTGGGCCCTTTGTATAGGGGAAAGCAATCTCTCCTGGATTCTGAGACAGCGTAGATACACCACTGAGCTGGTTTACCAAGGGGTAGAGGAGAGTAATTCTCAGACACATGGGATAAGAGAAACCTTATCGAGTCTTAGTGCTCTTTAGGACAGTTGTCAAAAAGCTAGGCTAGGACAGGGATGGACAGTTGACCTGTGAGTGATGTCACTGCCTATTCTGAAGGCTGCCAAGACTGTGTGTTATTTAAGTGGAATTTTGAAAATCACTGCACGACCTCCTCTATAATCACTTCTCATCTCAGAAACTTGGTGTGGGGCAGCCCGGGTGGCTCAGCGGTTTAGTGCCGCCTACAGCTCAGGGCGTGATCCTGGAGACCCGGGATCGAGTCCCGCGTCGGGCTCCCTGCGTGGAGCCTGCTTCTCCCTCTGCCTCTCTCTCTCTCCTCTCTGTGTATTCTCATGAATAAATAAATAAATAATCTTAAAAAAAAAGATTATTAAAAAAAAAAAAAAAAGAAAGAAACTTGGTGTGCTTCTTCCTTAGCTCTCCACATCCATTGTCAACTAAGGCTTCTCTCATCCCATATGTCTGTGAACCATGCTCCTCTTTATTCTTCTCACAAGGAACAGTCCTTGTGTCTTTTTTCCTTTTTCATCCTCTTCTTTCTTGTATGTTTTTCCTCATTTTCCTGCACCCTCTCACCTTCTGAGCTGGGTAACTGAGAAGGATAGCTTTGAAAATGGAATGATCACTTCTTCTGGTCAACGGGCCTAGCAAATGTGGTATCTTTTATTATCTTTGTGCCTTTGGTTCTTCTAGGGGTGGAGAAATAAGTAGTGATCCTCAATGGTTAGGAATTGTAAGAGGGAGGGGATGGGATGCCTATAAAGTGGCAACACTAGGGAGATATTCACAGGGATGGAGTAGTTCTGTATCTTGATTATGGTAATTGTGGCAGAAATTTACCCATGTGACAAAAATAGCATAGAACATACACAATGTACCAATGTCGATTTCCTGGTTTTGTCATTGTACTATAGTTGGTTAAGATGTAAACATTAGAGGAAATGGGCGATAGGTTATACAGGACCTTTCTGTATTATTTTTGCAATTTCCTGTGAATCTAGAAATATTTCAAAGTAAAGGTAAAAAAAAAAAAAAAACCAGGTATATATAGAAGGTTCAAGAGAACTTTTTTGTTTAAGGCAAGGAAAATCTGTTTGTGTTTATAGGTATTAGGAAATTTGGAATAGGGCTAGGATAAGGAGAGAAATACAATATTTGTAGTGCCTGTATGTGTGTGTGTATGTGAGTGTGTGTGACACATGTCTCCTACAATGCTTTCCTTTTTTTCTTCTGCATGACCATGAATATCTCCCTACTGCTACCACCACTTTATAGTCATCCCAACCCTTTACCCCTTGCAATTCCTAACCGATGGCAATCACTAACCATTTCTCTATCCCTATTAATTTGTTATTTCATTATATATATGGAATCATAGAGTATGTGATCTTTGCAGATGGTCTTTTTCCACTCATCTTAATGCTTTATAATCCATTAAAATTTTTTTGAAAGATTTTATTTAGTTATTTATTTAATTATTTATTTGAAAGAAAGAATGAGCATGAGCAGGAGGAGGGGCAGAGGGAGAGGGAGATACAGACTCCCCACTAAGCAGGGAGACCTGTGATATGGGGCTCAATCCCAGGACACTGAGATCATGACTAAACCTAAAGTCAGATGCTTAAGGGATTGAGTCATCTGGGTGCCCGACCTAAGTTTCTCTGCATATCAGAAGTTCATTACTTTTAGGGATGCCTGAGTGGCTCAGCGGTTGAGCATCTGCCTTTGGCTCAGGGTGTGATCCTGGGGTCCCGGGATCAAGTCCCACATCAGGCTCCCTGCATGGAGCCTGCTTCCCCCTCTGCCTGTGTCTCTGCCTCTCTCTGTGTGTCTCTCATTAATAAATAAATAAAATCTTACAAAAGAAGAATTCTTTAAAGAAAAGTTCATTACTTTTTATTTCTAAGTAGATTCCATGGTATAGATTTACATAGTTTGTTTAACCGTTTACCTATTGAAGGTCATTTTGGTTGTTTCCAGATTTTTGCTATTACAATTAAAGCTGTTGCAAACATTCCTGTACATGTTTCGTGTGAGTAAAAGTTTTTATTCCTCTGGGATACATGCCCAGGAGTACAATTAGTGGGTCATATTATAGTTACATACTTAGGTTTTTAAGAAATCACTGTTTTCCAGAATGGCTGTACATTTTACATTCCCACCAACAATGTATGAGAGATCTAGTTTTTCCACATCTTCACCATCATTTGGAACTGTCACTAGTTTTTCTTTTCACTGTTCTAATAGGTGTGGTCTTGGTTTTCCTTTTCCTAATGATTAATGATAGTAAACATCTTTTCATTTGCTTATTTACCATCTGTATGTCCTCTTTGGTGAAATGTCTCTTCATGTTCTTTGCCAATTTCCTAATTGGACTAGTTTTTTACTGTTGAGTTTTAAACATTTTTTCAATATTTTAGGGAGGAAACCTTTGTCCGATGTGATTTGCAAATATTTTCTCCCAATCTATCTCTTGTCCTTTCATCTTCTTTACAGAATCTTTCGTAGACTAGAAGTTGTTAATATTGATGAAATCCAATTTAGCAACTTTTTTCTGGTCATGTCTAAGAACTCTTCGCCAAGCCTGGGTCTCTAAGAATTTTCTATGTTTTCTCCTAAAAGTTTCACAGTTTAATATCTTATGTTTAAATCTATGATCCATTTTGAGTTAATTTTTGGGTAAGATATGTTTAAATGGAGGTTCACATTTCTTGTCTATGGATATCCAAATGCTCAAGCACCTTTGCTGAAAAACTATCCTTGTTTCATTGAATTGCTTTTTTACCTTTGCCAAAATCATTTTACCATACTTGTATGAGCTTACTTTTCTATTTTGTCAAATTGATCATTGAGTCTGTCTGAGCCACAGTTTTGATGACTGAAGTACTACACACTATCTTGATTACTGAATCTCTTTAATAAATTGTAAAACAAGGTAGAGTGATTCCTTCCAGTTTATTCTTGTTTTTCTAGTTTCTTTTCTAAGTATTCTAGTTCCTTGCTTTTCCATAAACATTTTAGAATAAGCTTGTCTGTACATACTAAAAAATCATCCTGAGATTTTAGTAGGAATTTTTTGAGGGGGGCGGGGGTAGAGGAAGAGGGAGAGAGAATTTTAAGCCTGCTCCACACCCAGTGCAGAGCCCAGATGGATCTCAGTCTCACAACCCTGAGATCATGACAGCCAAAATTCAGAGTTAGACACTCAACCAAGCCACCCAGGTGCGCCAGATAGGAATTATGTTAAACTTATATATCAATTTGGGCAGAATTGATATCTTATTTTTATAAATTTATTTATTATTGGTGTTGAATTTGCAGAATTGATATCTTTATTAGGTTGGGTCTTCTAATCCATGAACGTGATATGTCTGTCCACTAATTTAAATAATTTTCAATTTCTATCATTAGCATTTTATAGTTTTTTTTTTCATTTTATAGTTTTTAGCCGATAAGCCCTATATATGGTTTGTTAGATTTACAACTAAGGATTTAAATTTTTGTATAGAGTTGATTTTTGTATGTTTATTTTGTATTTTGAAACCTTGCATGGGACGCCTGGGTGGCTCGGCCATTAAGCATCTGCCTCCAGCTCAGGTCGTGATCCTTGAGACCCGGGATCAAGTCCCACATCAGGCTCCCAGCATGGAGCCTGCTTCTCCCTCTGCCTGTGTCTCTGCCTTTCTCTCTCTGTGTCTTTCATGAATAAATAAATAAAATTTATAAAAAATAAAAAAATAAAAAAGAAACCTTGCCAAACCCATTTATTAGTTTTAGGAGGGTATTTTGTTTTTGTTTTTGTCTCTGGTTTTTGTCTCTGTCCTGTTTGTTTGTTTGTTTATTTATTTATTTATTTATTTTTGGTAATTGGATTTTCTACATAGTTGTGTTATTTGCAAATATGGGTAAAAATTTTTTTTTTTTTTTTTTTTTTAAATCTGTGAAATGCCCGCCCTTACTGATAGGGAGAGCTAGGTTCTTTTTTTTTTTTTTTTTTTTAATTTATTTTATTTATTTATGATAGGCACACAGTGAGAGAGAGAGAGGCAGAGACACAGGCGGAGGGAGAAGCAGGCTCCATGGACCGGGAGCCTGACGTGGGATTCGATCCCGAGTCTCCAGGATCGTGCCCTGGGCCAAAGGCAGGCGCCAAACCGCTGCGCCACCCAGGGATCCCGGGTAAAAATTTATATAATTTTAGTGCTTTTAATTTTTTTCTAAAGATTTTATTATTTATTTATGGGGGGGCACAAGTTGGGGGCAGAGGCAGAGGGAGAAGGAAAAGCAGAAGCAGACTCCCTGCTAAACAGGGAGCCAGGGGATCCCTGGGTGGCTCAGCGGTTTAGCGCCTGCCTTAGGCCCAGAGCGTGATCCTGGAATCCCGGGATTGAGTCCCACATCGGGCTCCCTGCATGAAGCCTGCCTCTCCCTCTGCCTGTGTCTCTGCCTCTCTCCTCTCTGTGTCTCTCATGAATGAATAAATAAAATCTTTAAAAAAATTTTTTTTAAATAAAAAAATAAAAAAAATAAACAGGGAGCCAGATGCTGAGCTTGATCATAGGATCCCAAGATCACAACTTGAGCTGAAGGCAGATGCTTAACCGTCTGAGCCATCCAAGTGTCCCATAGTTCTTTTAAATTTTTTGAGGATTGTTTTATGGCCCAGGATATGGTCTATTCATATGTTTATAATGACTTCATATTCTGCTATTTTTTTAAAGATTTGTTTGTTTTATTTTTAAGTAACCTCTATACCCCATGTGGAGCTCAAACTTACAACCTCAAGATCCAGAGTTGCATGCTCCACCAACTGAGCCAGCCAGGTGCCCCTATTCTGCTTTGTTGAATAGAATTCAATAAATGTCACTTTATATCCTATCCTGCTTGTTGATGTCATTGAATTCTTGTATATTCTTCATTATTTTCTGTTTATTTATCCTATCAATTATAGACAGATACTAAAGTTTCCATCCTGTCGTAGATTTATCTAGTTCTCCTTTCAGTTCTATCAGTTTCTGCTTTATGTATGTTTGGTAATGTACATTGAGAATTGCTATGTTTTCGCTGTGTTTTCTTTACATCTTTTATCGTTATTTTTTTTTTTTCTTTTATCGTTATTTATTGTTTCTCTTTATTTCTGTTTTTTTTTTTTTTTTTTTTTTTTTTTGCTTAGAGGTCTTCCTTACCTGATATTAATTTAGCTATTCCTACTTTTTTCTGATAAATGTTTTTACAGTATGACTTTTTCCAGGCTTACACTAACATGTTTTATATCTGACATGGGTTTCTTGTAGACAGCAGATAGTTGTGAGGTTTTTTTTAAAGATTAAAGTTTTTTTTTTTAAGTTTTTTCTTATTTTTATGTAATCTCTACACCCAATGTGTAGCTTGAACTCATCACCTCGATATCAAGAGTGACATCCAGGGATCCCTGGGTGGCACAGCGGTTTGGTGCCTGCCTTTGGCCCAGGGTGTGATCATGGAGACCCAGGATCGAATCCCACGTCAGGCTCACGGTGCATGGAGCCTGCTTCTCCCTCTGCCTATGTCTCTGCCTCTCTCTCTCTCTCTCTGTGTGACTATCATAAATAAATAAAAATTTAAAGAAAATTAAAAAAAAGAGTGACATCCACTACCGACTGAGCCAGCCAAGTGTCCCAGTTGGGCCATATTTTTAATCCATGCTGCCAATCTGTCTTTTAATTGGCAGATTTAGTCCACTTACATTTAATGTAATCATTGATATGTTAGAGCTTAATTCTAGTATTTTTTGTTTCCTTTTTCCTGTTGTCCTGTAGGTTATTTGAACCTTGGGGTTGCCCTGCATCAGGCTCACTGCTCAGCAGAGAGTCTGCTTCTCCTTCTCCCTCTGCACCTTCTCACCCCACTTGTACTCTCTCTCTCAAATAAATAAATAAAATCTTTAAAAGAAAACAAAAACTTCTTCCAAAGTCACATGGATCATTTCTCATTTTATCTCATTGGACAATATTTTGTTACATAGCCACTCCTAGCTGGAAAGTGCAAGTGAGGAAAGGGTTTTCAATAGGAATTCAGGAAGCCAAACAATGATATTTGCCCTATGTATCTATATATCTCTGTATAATACATTTAGGAAATCTCTCTCCCTAATTAGTTCAGAAGATCTTTGAGATCAGAGATCCAGTCAGAGCTAGTCATTTCATACTTCACACCAGATGAATGTAAAGTTCCCCTAATTTCATATAGTTCTGCTACAAACAACAAATAAAGTTCTTTTTATATTTTTTTAATTTTTATTTATTTATGATAGTCACACAGAGAGAGAGAGGCAGAGACATAGGCAGAGGCAGAAGCAGGCTCCAGGCACCGGGAGCCCGACGTGGGATTCGATCCCAGGTCTCCAGGATCGCGCCCTGGGCCAAAGGAAGGCGCTAAACCGCTGCGCCACCCAGGGATCCCACAAAGAAAGTTCTTAAATGGGGACTTTATTTATTTTTTTAAAATATTTTATTTATTTATTCATGAGAGGCACACACACACGAGGGAGGGGGGGAGAGGCAGAGGGAGAAGCAGGCTCCATGCAGGGAGCCCGACGTGGGACTCGATCCCAGGTCTCCAGGATCACACCCTGGGCTGAAGGCAGGCACTAAACCACTGAGCCACCCAGGGATCCTTAAATGGGGACTTTAAACCTAACATAGTTCTTTGAAAATTATTTTGTTAGCTCAGCTTCTTCTGAAATTAAGCACTTATTTAGTCAGGGAGGCAGAACCCTGTAACTAATGGGAGAAGAATTTTTTTGTTATTCCTTTTTTGCAGGAAGAGGACCTTACACAATCATGACAGGAACTGGAGAAGTGAAGGTCCAAGGAACATGTTAGAGGGCCGTCTGGGTGGCCCAGCTGTTGAGCATCTGCCTTCCGCTCAGGACGTGATCCTGCGGTCTGGGGATCAAGTCCCACATCAGGCTCCCTGCTAGGAGCCTGCTTCTCCCTCTGCCTATGTCTCTGTCTTTCTGTGTGTGTGTCCCATGAATAAATAAATAAAATCTTCAAAAAAAAAACAAAAAACACAAAAAACAAAAAACAAAAACAGGCAGCCTGGGTGGCTCAGCGCTTTAGCGCCGCCTTCAGCCCAGGGCCTGATCCTGGAGACCCAGGATCGAGTCCCACATGGGGCTCCCTGCATGGAGCCTGCTTCTCCCTCTGCCTGTGTCTCTGCCTCTCTCTCTCTCTCTCTCTCTCTGTATGTGTGTGTGTATCTGATGAATGAATAAATAAAATCTTAAAAAAGAAAAAGTTAGAAGATGAGAGAGATCGGAACTAAGGAATCAATCCAGGAAACCAAACATGTCTAGCTGCCAAAATAGGACTGAATAGGGGAGGCTTATGGGGAGATCTCTGGGAAGTTGTGCCTCTAATCAGCTACCACCTCTGTGGATCAGGTGCCAAGCATCTGATGTAGGGCCTGGGGCCAGTTTGTTGAAAAGATCAAAAGTTGGGAGGAAGAGTCAGGTATGGATTGGAAGACAATGAAGATAAGCTTCCTGAAACCTGTTGATCCTCTACATCTGTCTCTTCCAGCATCTAACCACAAGGAACATCAGAGTAATGGCTGCTGCTTTATTTCCATCTTCCAAACCTCTCTGAACTTCTTTTGACCAACTCCAATTTGGAATCTTTCAGGGAGGAGGATTTTGGGAAGTGTGATCCAGCTTAATCCAGTTGGCACAGAACCAACCCTCACACTAAGTAAACTCTGCAAATCAAAGCTGAATCTCATCACTTAAGGATTCAAAATGTTTCAAATGCCTGGGGGCTAGGACTATGTCTTTGTCCATTTCTTCTGTCCTTTTTGTCCTAGGCAATAATTTAATTCTTGTATTTCTTTCTTTTTTTTTTTTAGATTTTATTTCTTTATTCATGAGACAGAGAGAGAGAGAGAGAGAGAGAGAGAGAGCAGAGACACAGGCAGAGGGAGAAGCAGGCTCCATGGAGGGAGCCCGTTGTGGGAATCAGTCCTGGAACTCCAGGATCAAGCACTGGGCCAAAGGCAGGCACTAAGCCGCTGAGCCACCCAGGGATTCCAATAATTTAACTCTTAAATCATGTTGCCTCACTGATCTTACTGTGCAAGCTACTTTTTCTGCTGCCCCGGTATCTATCTCTCAGAAGGAAAAATAAGTCCTTTCTTTAGATTTAGGCTGTAACATGTTGCCCAGGCCGTCTTGTCTTTTAACTTTGTTTTGGTTCTTATATTTCTGTTGGCTTCCTCTCCTGTTCCTCTATCCTGGCTACAATCTTTGCGTGTTCTCTAGAATATCTAGCTGCTTCTCCCCTGCCTAAGTGTGTTTATGAACCATTACTTCTAGGTAATAATTTATCTTTGGGTGATGTAGATCTCCCATTTTTGTTTTAACTAACCAATATATATTCAACTGCAAATATTTATTGAACATCTCAGCACCATAACCTCCATAGGAACTTAAAGAACAGAAATATTTATATAACAAGAGAAGGAGTAAAATATACCAATATAAAGCAACAAATAAATAGCTCTCAGAGTTCAGAGAAGGGAACTGAATTCTGTCCTCCTATGGGCCCTTTATTTACCTTTTCAAATCAAGGCCTTACCTTTTCCAATCTTCGTATAAGATTTCCAAATCTTCATAATATTGCCCTAGTATTTCTATTATAAGTTAGCTACACATATTAGAGTCAAATCAAATACATGGAATTTAAGCAATAGTAAATAAAATAGTACTGAAAAAAGCTATATATAAGTGTTTGTTAAGGAAGATATAATAATTTTAAGCCACATAAAAATCAAAGAAACATTGATTGTAAAAATGTAAATACAGAAGTAGGAAACAAGGCTGTAATTTTATTCCACCAACTGTATTTGGAAATTTTTTTCCTTTTTGCACTGTTTCAGTGACATGGATTTCTGGGGTGCAGAATTATTTAATATTGCATGCATTCACTCAAGCTTGGTTTTCACATCATGAAATCTGTCATTTAATGGCTTGAGTAAGCAATAAATTGGTTGTGGTTTTAGAATATTTTATCCACATGCAATATCATCACCAAAGAATGCCAGAATTTTTTTTTGAGGACAGTGCAGATGTAGGTAATTTTGTCTTTTTAATGAAGTTATACATTTCCCCTTTGTATAAAAATTAAATACCCTAAACTCTCTAGACTGTAGTTATAATTTCACATTAGGATATATGAATAGGAAAGGGAAATACGACCCCATTCATTATGAATTTCACGTATGGATTTACACATAAAAAGGTACAATTGTCAAAATAGCTGCAGACTGAGAAAATGGTCATAAATGTCATGCAAGAGCAATGCTGAGAAGCTGTCATGTGTTTTCTGTGCTGACATTTTAGATGAGGGGAACGTGAAGATGTAGAATTAGTTCTGAAAGATGCAAAACTCAACTTCTTATTCAGTCTAATCTCATCATTTGAGCTTAGATTTGGTCAAGCCTCTAAAATTGAATTTAATATCTTTTACCCACTCCTACTTCATGCCTCCTGGTTAGGGTAGAACAAAAAGGAGGAAAAGGTACAGTGAAATTTTATCTTTAGCTCCTGTTCTAGTTTTTTCATGATATGGCACCATTAAGCTTTCAAGGGACTTTTTTTTCTATTTCAGGATACCTTACAAAAGCTAGGGTAGCTCCATTAAAAAGAACACATTTTTAAAATGGTGGTAAAATATAACATAAAATTTACCATTTTAACCATTTTTAAGTGTGCAGTTTGGTGACACTCAGTACATTTTACATTATGTTGCAACCATCACCACCATCCATCTCCAGAACATTTTCCTGATCCTAACATGAACACTTCCTGTACTGATTTACTTGTAGGATAGTAGGGTCATTGAGATAAGGAGAAATTTGGGGAAAAAATAGCATATTCTATGTGTTAGTCATGCCCTTGGTGGAAAGAGAAAGTGAGCAGTAACATCTTAACCTTGCTTAGTGGTCTACTTCCAGAAGTCATGAAGAGATATGTATATAGAACAGCTCAGATAATGCACATTGTTCCTTGCTAAGGAATCATGTCTTTGATCCCTAAAGTGTAACTCGTGGATTTATTGTGCTAGGTTGAATCTCAAGGGATCTTACGGTATTTTTTTAAATCCCTATAGCCTCAAACATGACTACAAACAGGCTAAACTTGGCCATTCCTAAGGACCATGAAAACTTTTCTCTACAGTTAAGAAGAGGCTCAGAAAGATAAAACCAAGAAAAAGAGTGAAAAGGAAAAACAAGCATTTCTCTTGAAGGCATAGAGCAACAGGTCTAAACATCTATACCCTTCCTGTCTTCTTAATCTTGGGACCCACTCTGAATTCTTCGTGGTCTTCTAGACAGAATAGAGGATAGGAGGATGAGACTCTAGGCTTTCTTACTACACTAGCTACATTAAAAAGGATAGGATTAAACAGTGCAAAGAAATAGGACACCGAAAAAGAAGAGAATTGCAAAACAAAAATAAAAACTGAAAATTCCAGAGGGAATAAAGCAATCAAAAAAGTCCTCCTGGGACACCTGGGTGGCTCAGCAGTTGGAGCATCCGCTTTCAGCACAGGGAGTGATCCTGGTCCAGGGATCCAGTCCTGCATCTGGCTCCCCGCAGGGAGCCTGCTTCTCCCTCTGCCTATGTCTCTGCCTTTCATGAATAAATAAAATCTTTAAAAAGTAAAAAAAATAAGTAAATAAAATTATTTATTCATTGGAGAGAGAATGTGTGAGAGAGTGAGCACCCATAAGCAGTGGGAAGGTGGGAGAGGGAGAGGGAGAAGCAGACTCTGCTGAGCAGGGAGTCTCATGTGGGGCTCTATCCTAGGACCCTGGGATCATGGCCTGAGCCAAAGGCAGATGCGTAACTGGCTAAGTCATCCAGAGCCACTGAGGCACCCTGCCCTCATGAAATTTACAATCAAATGGAGGAGATAAATAAACAAACAAAAATACAAGCAGGGAAATGAATAAATTTCAAATCAAATCAGGTGGTAGGAAGAGAACATATGAAAAGGAACGTGGGTTTGAGACTAATTAGGCAAGGTAATCAGGGCTGACCTTTTTATAGAGATGAGATCTAAACAGTCCCTCAAAAGAAGAAAAAGAGCTAGTGTTTCCAAAGGTGAAGGAAGAGTTGCAGGCCAGATGAATAGCATGTGCAAAGAGCTTGATGTATTCTTTTAATTATTTTTAAAAGTCTTTATTTATTTATTTGTGAGAGAACAAGAGAGAATACAAGCTGGGAGGAGGGGCAGAGAGGGGGAGAATCAGACTCCTCATTGAGTAGGAAGCCCCATGTGGGGGGCTGGATCCCAGGACCCTGGGATCATAACCTGAGCCAACAGCAGCCACTTAATCAACTGAGCCACCTAGGCATCCTGAATGTATCCCTAGGTGTATTCTTGAAACTGAAATAAAACCTGTTTGGCTGGAGTGTACAGGGATGGGTGGGAACAGGCATTAGTGTATGTTGAAATCTAGATCACGCAGAGCCTATAGGTCACAGTAAAAGGTTCCAACTTTACTCTCTCTTTTTTATGTATACCCACATATTAACTGTCATTAGCTCTTGGTAGTGGGGTTAGAGTTGTTTTTTATATTTTTCTTTCTTTTTTAACCTGTACTTTTGAAGTTTTAGGAGCAAGCATATATTACGTATATAAAAACAAATACAGATCCTTTTTCTCTTAAAAGTAGATGTAATATTATATGATTCCATGTATGTGAAATGTCAATAAATAGCAAATTTACAGAAATAAGGATCAGATCGCTTGTGATGATGGTTGCCCAACTCTCTACATTTACAAACAGAGAAACCAATTTATTTTTTTTTTAAATATATTTTATTATTATTATTTACTTATGATAGTCATACAGAGAGAGAGAGAGAGGCAGAGACACAGGCAGAGGGAGAAGCAGGCTCCACGCACCGGGAGCCCGACGTGGGATTCGATCCCGGGTCTCCAGGATCGCGCCCTGGGCCCAAGGCAGGCGCCAAACCGCTGCGCCACCCAGGGATCCCCAGAGAAACCAATTTAATTGTACACCTACAATGGGTAAATTTTATGGCATGTAAAATATATCTCAATAAGTTTGCTTTGAAAAACGGAAATAAGTGCAAACCTGGTATGATTTCTCAAACCAGAGACATAATAAACTACTTGTAGAAGACGAAGAAAGGTTTGGCTGTTCTGGAGCCTGTTTGGGACATTAAAACTTTGCCCAAATCTGCACCCTTTGCAGGACGACCTGAGTCTGCTCCTTCAAAGTACTCTGGCAGCTGGCTTCTGACACTTGCTCTTCACTGAAGAAGGCTTTTCCTTCAGCCCTTCTGGTTACTCGGTAAACTCTTGCATTAAATATAATAAATACCTTTCTGCTTGAACTGCTTGAAATATTTAGCTAAGACTCTCTTGACTGCAGTTCTCAATGCAAATATTTTCTCTATGATTAAATTAAAAAAAAAACTAAGGTCCTAATAATTGTAGCAACATTATTTCTCTTCTTCTTACCCCTCTTTGATGATCAAATTCCCACATGTTCCCCTAAAAGTTCCCACAGTCATTTCTTGGAGGCCCTGTAGCTATTTCAAGTCAAAACTCTCCCTCCCCAAAAGATATTAAGCACAGAAGTTTTAAGGTAAGTTTTATCAATCTTTCAAAGAAATGATTATTCTTTTAGTATTTAAATATGAATACAAAGTTCCCTAATTTATCTTTACAACTCTAGTATAATGCCAACCCTAAAACATATAAAAAAAAATAGCATGAAAAAGAAAAGTATGGCCCAATCTCATTTATGAATACATTTAAACTCTTAAAAAAATGGCAATTCAAATCCATAGTTATTACAAATATGATAAATGCAAACATAAATTTGAATGTGATGATCAGGGATCCCTGGGTGGCCCAGCGGTTTGGCGCCTGCCTTTGGTCCAGGGCGCGATCCTGGAGACCCGGGATCGAATCCCACATCGGGCTCCCGGTGCATGGAGCCTGCTTCTCCCTCTGCCTGTGTCTCTGCCTCTCTCTCTCTCTCTGTGACTATCATAAATAAAAAATAAAAAATAAAAAAAAAATGAATGTGATGATCAAATAGTCTCAGAATTACAAAGATGACTCATTATTAGAAAATATTAATGTAACTTGTCATACTAATAAGGTAAAGTAGAAAGATGATTATGTGGTAGGACATTAAAATTGACATTTCAACTGAAATACTGAATGACGATTGGTCAGTTTCAAAGTGGACATGAGATACATGTAAATGCAGAAAACAATTCACAGTTTCCAGAAGAAAGGGAGTGGGGGCTTGGGCAAAATGGGTGAAGGCAGTGGTAGATGCAGGCTTCCGGTTCTGGAATGAATAAAAGCAATGGTAGGGATCCCTGGGTGGTGCAGCGGTTTGGCGCCTGTCTTTGGCCCAGGGTGCGATCCTGGAGACCCGGGATGGAGTCCCACGTCGGGCTCCCGGTGCATGGAGCCTGCTTGTGTCTCTGCCTCTCTCTCTCTCTCTCTCTCTCTCTCTGTGTGACTATCATAAATTAAAAAAAAAAAAAAAAAAAAAAGCAATGGTAGAAGGGGCGAAAGTGGCTCAACTGGTTAAGCATCGGACTCTTGATTTTGGTTCAGGTCAGGATCTCATAAATTGTGGGAGGAGTCCCAGGTCAAGCTCTGTGCTGGGAGGGAAGTCCTCTTGCAGATTGTCTCCCTCTGCCTCTCCTCCCTACTCACACGCACATTCTCTTTCTCTTTTTTTGTCTCAAATAAATAAATACATCTTTTTTAAAAATAAAAGGAACAGCATGAGGAAGATGGTCATTGATGTTGTAATAGCATTGTATGGTGACAGATGGTAGCTATACTTGTGGTGAGAATAGCATAGTATAGAAACTTGTTGAATTGTTATGTCGTATTCCTGAAACTGATGTAATATTGTGTGTCAATTAAAAAAAAATATAAGAAATTAAACAAAATAAATATAACTTTCACATAAGAGGGAAGCTTTCTTATTGTTTATTACTTGATAAAATTAATTTTATTTATTTAAAAAAATTTTTAAGATTTTTAAAATTTATTTTTTTTAAGATTTTACTTGTTTATTTGAGAGAGAGAGAATAGACACAAGCAGGGAGAGCGGCAGAGGGAAAGGGAGACTTAGGCTTCCTGCTGCCTCGGGGCTCCATCCCAGGACCCAATAACCTGAACCAAAGGTAGACACTTAACGGACTGAGCCACAGAGGTGCCACAAAAGATTTTTTTTATTTTTAATTAGTCTCTACACCAAACACAGGGCTTGAACTTACAACCCTGAGATCAAGAGTTGCATGCTCTACCTACTGAGTCAGACTGGCACCCGTTGAAAAATTTAATATTACTAATTTATTTAATTTATTTTATATGTTTTTAAGGATTTTATTTTTAGGTAATCTCTACACCCAATGCGGGGCTTGAACCTACAATTCTGAGATCAAGAATTCCTTGTCCTACCAACTGAGCCAGTCAGGTGTCACTGATAAAATTAATTTTAAACATTTACAGAAATAATAAGCAACATTATTAAACGTCCTTCCCACCAAGGTTGTTTTCCAATGCATATAATGACTGTGCTGTGGACCAATGGCCAATAAAAGATTAGTATATACAAGAGAAAAAAACAAAACAAAAAAAAGAGTGAGTCATGAGACAGAATAATATGCATGTTTTAAAAGAATAGTAACACCTTGGACCCTATACCAACTCTAAGAACATTAAAAAGATTCAGATGTGTGGGGATTCAAGGACAATTTTGAAGGGATTTCTTTAGAGAATATTTATGATATATTTTGTGTCCCAGATCACCAAACAACAGAGGTAGAAAGTTCCTCCCAACTCTCTAGTCAAGGGCTTTAAGGAGACCTCTTGGAAAAAAAAAAAAAGAAGACCTCTTGGAGAACTTGATATACATCTCCTGTTGTGGGAAAACATGGACAGTAGGGCAGACTGGAGTCTTGTTGCTATCTGACCAAGATGACTCATGCAAAGGGCAATATGTTTCCAAGAAAGAGACCATGTGGGGTACCATTGGAAAACCAGAAGTTGGTGGAGAGCAGCAGACAGAAATTCTTTCACCCATGTCATAGGAGTAGTAGGTAGGGGATGCCATCAAAGAGCCTCAGAAAAGTCCACAAAAGTCTTCAACATAAGAAGACAACTTTAAATATTTACTGGATGTTTGGACCCAGTAATTCCAATCCTATTTCCCACAGCTAGTTTGACAGAAATGTATGCATATATATATCAAAGACATGTATGAGATGTTCATAGCAGAAATTTTCATATTAGCCCAAATTCAAAGCTTTTTAAATGTCTATCAACAGTGAAATGGATAAATAAATGTGATATATTTATACAATGGAGTATTATCCAGCAATAAATTAAAGAATGGCTTGCTGAATCATTTAATAATATGGATAAATCTCACACATTGAGTGAAAGGAACCAGATATAAAAAAGTACATTCCGGGGGACCTAGGTGGCTCAGCAGTTGAGTATCTATCTTCAGAAGCTCAGGGCGTGATCCCTGGGTCCTGGGATGGAGTCCTGTGTCAGGCTCACCACATGGAGCCTGCTTCTCCCCCCTGCATTTGTCTCTGCCTTCTGCCTCTCTTTGTGCCTCTCATGAATAAATAAATAAAATCTTAAAAATAAATAAATAAATAAATAAATAAATAAATAAAATCTTTAAAATAAATAAATAAATAAAATAAAAAATTAGACACAAATTTCCTAGACCCAGAGAGTATGAGATCATCTTATAATAGTAGAAGTTAAGTATAAATCATCTGCTCCCATTTCATCTCTTTCCTCCAAGTAGTAAATGAGAAAAGGAGAAATTCATTATGTTTTCCTCCATAAAAGCAAGCACCCCATCTTAAACCAGGCCCTACCTAAAGATATGTGGGTGGGAAATCTTAACCTTTACATGTAGATTAAAGCGTTAATATATATTGATTCATATATTGGACAAAACACTCTAATTACTGAACTGAAAATAGATTTGCCTCTTATGATGATGTCTGGACTTTCAATTCTCTAAGAGTGATCAGAAAAATCAAACTTGAGTTTGATTCAGGATGGTGGAATAAACCTTGCCTACTGAATACATTTGAAAGGGACCATGAGAGGGAATCCCTGGGTGGCTTAGTGGTTTAGTGCCTGCCTTCAGCCCAGGGCATGATCTTGGAGTCCTGGGATTGAGTCCCATATCAGGCTCCTTGCATGAAGACTGCTTCTCCCTCTGCCTGTGCCTTTGCCTCTCTCTGTGTCTCTCATGAATAAATAAATAAATAAATAAATAAATAAATAAATAAATAAATAAGTTTTTAAAAAATGAATAAATAAAAAAGAAAGGGACCACGAGAAACAACATATAGGTGCATTTTGATTATATCCCACTGGTTTGCTTGTTTAATATGCTACTATAGATTCTTTTGTAGTTCATAAGTGTGATGATTGGATGTTCACGCTGTTGTGTGACATGTGCCTCCCTTAAACATTGTAGTGACATCTGCATGTTACTGTCCGACATGAAGAAAAAATACCACTTACAATGAGGTGCTCACTACCAATGCAAAGATAGGCTTTTGGCTTAAAAAGAAATAGGAAATTAGTAAGAGAAAGGTAATTTCTTTTTTAAAAGTTTTATTTTTTTTTTATTTTTAAAAGATTTTATTTATTTATTTACAAGAGACAGAGAAAGAGAGAGAGGCAGAGACATAGGCAGAGGGAGAAGCAGCCTCCAAGGGGGGGAGCCCAATGTGGGACTCAATCCCAGGACCCTAGGATCACATCCTGAGCCAAAGGCAGACACTCAACCACTGAGCCACCCAGGAGTCCCAAGAAAGGTAATTCTTTTTTTTTTTTAAGAAAGGTAATTCTTAATGTAAAAATAATTTTAATACATAATTAGTCAAAATTGTATTAAAAGGGAATAAATGTAAGAATTATTTCACATTAATGTCACAAAGATAAGTCACAAAAATAAGACAAATATTGTTGCCCCTTTTTTTCAGAAATTTCCTGAGAATTCTATCCAATGTAATAAACTAGATAATACAAATAAGTTATAACTACCATGACTAAAGAGAAAAACTGTCTGGGGTGCCTGACTGGCTTAGTTGGCAGAGTATGTGACTCTTGATTTTGGGGTTGTAAATTCAAGCCCCACATTGGGCACAGAGCTGAGTCAAAAAATTGCCATTAGATAGAGGTAATATAATTATTACCAAAATATTCCAAGAGAAAGAACTAAATGGATGTTAGCATTAATTCTGAACTATAAGAGGAATATATTAAAAGTTAATAGTTTTTCTCTACATATTATATTTACATATTCATATGATTATATTTATATAATATATGATTTACATTATATATAAATATAATCATATGAATATATTAATCATTTGAATATATAAGTAGAATATATTTATAAAATAGGCAAAATTAACCTGCTTGATAGAGGTCAGGACAGTGGTTGAATTTAGATTAACAGTGTTGAGTGAGAGGTGGTGCAG
Source organism: Vulpes lagopus (assembly GCF_018345385.1). NCBI lineage: Eukaryota > Metazoa > Chordata > Mammalia > Carnivora > Canidae > Vulpes > Vulpes lagopus. The sequence goes on along the minus strand of NC_054830.1, from coordinate 96,881,087 downwards.
TTAGAGAATGTAATAGGAGGGGAATCCCATTTACAACAATGAAAAACCAAGCCAAACAAAAACTAAACCTTTAAAATCCAAGTAATAAACTTAATAGAATTTAAAAGATTCTTAGGGACAAGAACTATTAAGGTTTATTGAAGTACATAAAAGAGAGTCTAGGATAAATGGAGAGATATGACATCTTCCTGGACAGGAAGACTCAATATCATAAAAATGTCAATTAACCCCTAAGTAATCCAAACATTTCATGTAACTCTTTGATAAATGAATTCTAAAGTTCCCCTGAATGGTTTCCCATCTCATTTAGAGAAAAGGTCCTATACAACCTGTCTCCCTCCTATTACCTTTTATTCCTCATATCCTACCTCTCTGTTGTTTACTCTCTTCTTTTTTTCTTTTTTAAGATTTTATTTATTTATTTGAGAGAAAGATAGAGAGAACATGAGTGGAGGGGGAGGGGTAAAGGGAGAGGGAAAAGCGAACTCCCTGCTGAGCAGTGAGCCCAATGCTGGGTTCCATCCCAAGACTCCCCCACCCCCCAGCCCCCTCACCCCAGGAATCCCACGGAGATCATGACCTGAGCCCAAGAACTGACTGAGCCACCCAGGTACCCCTGTTTACTCTCTTCTCTAGCCATACTGACTTCATTGTTACTTCTTCAATATGCCAGGCAAGTTCGTGCTTTACACTCTTTGCAATTGCTATTCCTTCTTTCTGGAATGTTCTTTCTCTAAACAGCTGCATGCTTGCTCTTCTCTCATCACCTATAGGTCTTTGATCAAATGTCATCCATTCAGGGACGCCTTCCTTGATTACCTAATCTAAAATTGGAACAACCACATCTACCCACCACCCACATGTACTTCCCTGGCTTTTATTTTTCATAGCACCTATGTGTATCTGGCATGCAATATATTTTTGTACTTACTTGTTTATTGCCTGTGTCAAGTGTTGATCTCCTCTAACACACACAGATACATGCACACACACACCTGTTGATTAAAAAAAACTAAACTTACTTTTGCTTAAGGGAAAACATCATGACAGAGTCTAAGGAGTGTCTCAAAATGAGGAAATCAGGGAAATGTAAAATGAGACATGGGGCTTGGGTTAGATAACTTTAAGGCAGATCTTGCAAGGGAAAAAGCAGAGTTTATGATATAATAGTTTTGAATTAGTGGGCTCAGTGAAATAAGAATCTTAAAGTGAGTTTTTTTAAATACTTTAAGAGAAGAGAGAGAGCACATGAGCATGGGAAAGGGGGTGTAGAGGTTGATGGGTGGGGCAGAGGGAGAGGGAGAAGCATACTCCCCACTGAGCAGAGAGCTCAAAAGGGCTTGATCCCTGGATCAAGAGATCATGACCTGAGCTGAAGGCAGACACTTAACCAACTGAGCCATCCAGGCCCCACTTAAAGTGAGTCTTGATGGGCTAGCAGTTTTGATAAATAAGCCTTTTAGTCAATTCACATTATATTTCCCCAACCAGCAGCTAATATTTTTCTTTGTGATTATTTAACACAGAGACTTGAGAATTGCATTAGCTTAAATTCCCTGTTTCGCTTTTTATCATTTGCAGGCAATTGGGAAGATCACTTATCACTTGGGGACATCATTAATCTGGATCTACCCTATGTTGGATGTTGTGGTTGACTGTGTTTTCTGATGGTAGTCATTTCAACCTTTACGAGTGTCAACTTTTCTTGTTCTTGGTAGAAGATCATTAGGATGCATAATGATTGCACAGCAGCAGGTAAGAGTCTGGGGTTCTACATTCGTACATTGCAACACAAACAAATGGTAATCTAATTTGGGTAAACATGTCCAAACTAAATTAAGAAAATAGATTCCATTTCAACTATGAAGAGCCCACAGAACCAGATATTTGAGTGTTAGACAAGTTATTTCATTTAGTGGTATCTTTATTTGTTTTTCAGATCTTTTTAGTGATATAAAGGACCCAGAGAAATCTGCAGATATATAAGTACAACATTATTTCCCTTATGCAGCATGTAGTCTCCTTTAAGAAAAGAATATTATGTCCAATGACTCTATGTTTTGAGTTATCATTTACCTAATCTCATGGAATTTTTAGGGGAGAAGTTCCATGGCCTTAGACACATTATTTAGTTTTACTACTTTCTGAACCATGGCATGTAGGATTATTCGTAATTTTTTAGATGTTTTGGAAAGCATAAAATGAAAAGTTTTAGATATAGAAGGCAGTTCCCAAAAAACTCCCTTCAGTTTTTAGTTTTTGAACTCAAATCAGAGAGCAGTTTCCCTCCTTGTTGAATTAAATGATTTAAGTAATATTTTTGTTCTGGGCAGGGTAATATGTAGACTAAAATAAATCCTAGGTGATACCTGGGCCTATCCTGAAAGCAGGCATCAATTAACCAAGGTAACACTTCTCTACAATCTGCTGATGGCAGTCAGTTTTTGTACTGCAGATTTAATACCAATTGCAAGGGGCCAAGCAATGATTAAGATTTTATTTATTTATTCATGAGAGACACACATTGAGAGACAGAGACATAGACAGCAGAAGCAGGCTCCTTGCCGGGAGCCTGATGTGGGGCTCAATCCCCGGACCAGGATCACGCCCTGAACCAAAGACAGACACTCAACCGCTGAGCCACCCAGGCGTCCCAAGAGATGTTATTTGTAATAGAGAGATTACTGGGTAGCTCTGAAGTAAATGAGCTTGTGGTACAGTCCACCACTGTGCCTTTAATGTAAGATCTATAAAAGCAGAACAGTCTTTGAATGTACTTCCATCTCTTTTGGGATCCTCTTCAAGCTATACTTCTACTGGTTGCAAAGGCTAGCTCCTACAGAAGTTTCCTACAGTGAGTTTGTCAAAATGCAGTTTGAGGGGCACCTGGGTGGCTCAGTCAGTTTAGCATCTGCCTTTGGCTCAGGTTATGATCCCAGAATCCTGGGATAGAGTCCCACATCGTCAGGCTCCCTGCTCAGTGGGGAATCTGCTTCTTCCTCTCCCTCTGCCTGCCACTCCCTCTGTTTATGCTTGTGCACGCTCTCTCTCTCTCTCTCTCTCTCTCTCTGTATCAGATAAATAAAATCTTTTTTGAAAAATGCAAATTTTGAGAACACAAGTTCTTCACAGGCTGCCTTCACTTCAGATACCAGCCACAGGATTGGCAGTCTCCAGGGCTGACTCTCATTTCTGACCAGTTGACCACAAATTGAGGAAGTCCCACAACCAACTCCAGGTTTGATAATCTACTAATTATCTGTGAAAGATTCACAGAACTCATGAATAGTGCTCATTAATATTTGTGATTGCAGTTATAGCAAAAGGCTATAAATTAGAACCACCCAAAAGAAGAGGTGCATAGGGTGAAATCTAGGAGGGTTTCAAATATGAAGCTTCCATCATTCTCAGGGATATGTTACTCTCCCAGCATTAAAGTTTGAAAATACTCAGAATATTGCTAACCAGGAACTTCATCTGAGCTTCAATGTCCAGAGTTTCTATTGAAGTTTTATTAGCTAGGCATGGCTGATTGAATCATTGCCTGTGTGGTTGTGGTTGAGCTCAATCTCTAGGCTTCCTTTCTTTCCCAGAGGTCAAGATGATATCACATGACTCAAACCCCCAATCCTATAATCACATGGTTGGTCTTTCTGGCATGGCCATCCTCCATCTGAGTCACCTCACTAGCATAAACTATCAGGTGTAGTCTGAGGGGTCCACCCTGAATAAGAAAGATATGCAGGAAATTAAAAAGGTTTAGAGATTATCTCCTAAGAACCAAGGCCAAAGGTTAGCCAAATTATGTATTACAGAGTTCCCAAGTATTGTTTCTTTGGAGGGAATGTGATAAGGGATTTCTGGCTGTTTGACCTGTTGTGCTACCCCCAAAAAAGTCACCTAGTGATGAATTCAATTACCCGGAAATTAACTGAATTATTTCAAGGAACTAATATAAAAGGAAAATGAGTGGCAACTAATATAAAAGGAAAATGAGTGGCACCCAAAGGAAAGCAAATATAAATTCAGGAATTGGTTTGATTTTGTGTTTTAGCCAAATCACAAGGAAAATAGAGTCAAGCATTGGACTTTTACCAAGGAGTGACTAGTAATGCAAGCAGCATTATTGAGCATAGGGATCTCATAAATATCATTGTTAACAATCCAAAAACCTTAAAGCAACCAAGAGGGGGCAGCCCAGGTGGCTCAGCAGTTTAGTGCTGCCTTCAGCCCATGGCCTGATCCTGGAGACCCGGGATGGAGTCCCACATCGGGCTCCCTGCACGGAGCCTGCTTCTCCCTCTGCCTGTGTCTCTGCCTCTCTCTCTCTCCGTGTCTCTCATGAATAAATAAATAGAATCTTAAAAAAAAAATTAAAAAAAAAAAAAGCAACCAAGAGGAAATAAAGTGGCTTGGCAAATGAAGAACAAAAGAATGCTGATTAAAGCATGGCAGTCCATACCTCCAGTCATCCAGATTTAATTTCATGAGCCTTGGCTGGAAGCTATCTACTTCATGCAGTCATCTTATTGATCTGAAAGTCTTGGGTTGTAGCTATATCCTCCTGATGTTATAGGTTCTGGTTAGTACAGTTTCCCAGTAATTTACAATGACTTAAATTTCTTTGCTTGAGAGAGATGGTTCTAAGAATCAACACTCGAGATTTTTGCTATAGTGATGTTTACATGATGTTAACTGATAAGGTCCTTTTCATCAAGGCTCAAAGGCAATGAAGTTTCTTTATTGATAAAGTAATGTGGGAATAGAAGGGAGTAGAATTCTTTCTTGAGGTGTAACAAAATTAATATAGAAGGATGTAATTAATGTTAATCCATTGAATGGAAACATATTATGAACAGGAAGGAGACTCCAAGGTTTTTTTAAATTTGTACCACATCTCTCTCTCTCTCTCTGTGTGACTATCATAAATAAATAAAAATTAAAAAAAAAAAAAAAAAAAAAGGGATCCCTGGGTGGCGCAGCGGTTTGGCGCCTGCCTTTGGCCCAGGGCGCGATCCTGGAGACCCGGGATCGAATCCCACGTCGGGCTCCCGGTGCATGGAGCCTGCTTCTCCCTCTGCCTGTGTCTCTGCCTCTCCCTCTCTCTCTCTCTCTCTGTGTGACTATCATAAATAAATAAAAATTAAAAAAAAAATAAATAAATTTGTACCACAAAGTGTGTTATGATGGTCCCTGATTGACAAAGGCATTGGAAGTTAATAGCCTAGAAATAAAATCTGTTTGGAGACAGTTATTGTACCAGTCTTTGGACATGAACAAAAGTATATTCCTAAGACATGTTAATCAGGGACCAGTCAGGAGACAAAAACACATCAGCTTTTTTGAATAAGGAAAATTAATATCAAGAATTATTAACTAGTAGGAGGTAGAGATAAAAGAAGACTCTGAGGAACGCCTGGGTGGCTCAGCGGTTGAGTGCCTGCCTTTGGCTCAGGGTGTGATCCTGGAGTCCCTGGATCGAGTCCCACATAGGGCTCCCTGCATGGAGCCTGCTTCTCCCTCTGCCGGTGTCTCTGCCTCTCTCTCTCTCTCTCTGTGTGTCTCTCATGAATAAATAAATAAAATCTTTAAAATAAAAACAAAAGAAGAAGAAGAAAACTCTGAGAGATCCAGAATAGCAAGTACAAAAATGCAGCTACTACCTCTAGGCTGAAGAAAAAAGGAGCAATACAGGAACTAATGACTAGGAAAGGATCCTCTTCCCACCTATCTACCACTCCCCAAAGGCTAAGATTTAGACCTCTTCAAAGAGGACAGCCTGCCAGCGGTGAAGAAACTTGACAGAGAGGTCTATAGAAGTGGTTCACCGTTGCTGGAGAGTATGGACAGGCTGAGTCAGTCTGTAGAAGTATCTAGCTTTTGCCAGAGGATGTTGGTGGGCTGTCAAAGGAGCCCCAAGAAGAGAGAGCACAGGCTGAAAGTACAGTTGGAGCTCCTCTCTTGGTTTCTTGTGTTAAAGGGGAACGAACACCTGGGTGGCTAAGTGGTTGAGCTTCTGCCTTCAGCTCAGGGCATGATCCCGGGGGTCCAGGGATTAAGTCCTGCATCGGGCTCCCTGTGAGGAGCCTGCTTCTCCCTCTGCAAATGTCTCTACCTCCCTCTCTGTCTCTCTCATGAATAAATGAATAAAATCTTAAAAAAAGAAAGAATAATAATAGAAGTCTAGAGCCTTCAAGAAAAATGTCTTCCTGCCTCTGTGGCCATGCAGTGTCACTCCATTGCCCTCTGCTGATCAATCATAACATCTCATCAGTTGACAAAGGAAAAGTGATTGTAGGGTCCAGTATGAGTATCACAAAATCAGGGCAAAAAAGTGTAGATTTGGAACACAGCAATAATATTAAACTAATAACTGGTACAGAAGAAGTTCACAGTCATTGAAAAATACCAGTAATTTAATTTTTATCCTAATTTCAATAAAGAGTTCTGATAAAAATGTTTTAAGTTAATTAAAATTTGGAGAGTGTTGAAGAAGCCTAAATGTTTCTACTATTGTTCTTGTATAAGCTGAAGGACTGAGTCTTTGGCTGAACTGGTTGCTACTACAGTAAACTCAAAGATGGTTTTGATTCATAAGAAAGCTTAGAGTCTGATTATTCTGGATTTGGGACCAGGAATCGGTGAATCTGGGACAAAATCAGGAAAAGTTGTCAGAGGAGATAAGATACAAGCTTAAGTCATTTTATTCAAAGGCGAGAAATAGTTGTAGTTAATAAATAGGAAACACAGCAATAGGTAATAATGTTAGAAGGAATTTAACTTTTTTTTAACTTCTTGTCAAAATGTTTCAGAAGTATGCCAAAAGTCTAGAGAACTAACTGAATATGTTATAAATGAAAAATAACTCTTGTTCATCCAAGCCAGAATGACAAGGTTGTTTTATTTTTTTATTTTTTTATTTTTTTTTATTTATTTATGATAGGCACACAGTGAGAGAGAGAGAAGCAGAGACATAGGCAGAGGGAGAAGCAGGCTCCATGCACCGGGAGCCCGACGTGGGATTCGATCCCGGGTCTCCAGGATCGCGCCCCGGGCCAAAGGCAGGCGCCAAACCGCTGCGCCACCCAGGGATCCCTGACAAGGTTGTTTTAAAGAAAAAAATGCAGGTTCTAATTTTACTTTTTGTTTTCTATCCATATAATAATTTTTAAAAAATATTATTTGTTTATTTTAATGCACACACACACACACACACACACACACACACGAGAGAAAGAGAGAAAGAGAGAGACAGAGGGAAAGAGAACAAGAGAGAACATGCCCCCAAGCAGGGGGAGAACAAAGAGGGAGGGAGAAGGAAAAAATGTTGAGCAGACTGTGCTAAGCATAGAGCTCAATACGGTGCTGGACACAGGGCTAGATCTCCCCACCCTGAGCCACAACCAAGAGTCAGATGCTTAACCGACTGAGCCACCAAGCACCTCTCCATTCATATAACTATAGTAAAGTATGCATAAGCCCTCAAATTTGACTTTTATTATCTGTTTTATCTTAAATAAACCTTTTCAAGTTATCTTTATATACTCTTCTACATATGCATTAGACATACACACATACATACATGTATACAACATGTATAATATATGAATATGCCAATAGATGACTAAATTAAGGCATTTAAGTAGCTTTAACATATATTTAACACTTGCTATTAAATAAAACAATGTATGTATTATGTTGTTGAGCTTAACACCTTTTTTCTTTAAAAATTTTTTTATTAAGTAAACCGTACCCCCAAAATGAGACTTGAACTCACAACCCACGGATAAGAGTCCATGGTCTGCTGAGGGAGCCAGTCAAGTGCTTCAAATTTAACATAGTTACATGCCACAACAATATCCTTAAACAGGAAACAGGCATACCATATTTATGGTTTTGATTGTATATTCCTATTTCTATTTAATAATCTTCATTATTATAAACTTAAAAAAAAGATTTCATGTATTTATTCATAAGATACACAGAAAGAGAGAGAGAGAGAGAGAGAGAGAGAGAGAGGCAGGGACACAGGCAGAGGGAGAAGCAGGCCCTGTGAAAGGAGCCTGATGTGGGACTTGATCTTAGATCCCAGGATCATGTCCTGAGCCCAAGGCAAATACTCAACTGCTGAACCACCAATGTCCCTCATTATTACAAACTTAACCAGACTAATCAATTTTGAACTTTTCCAACAAGAGAATTAGAAGGGAGGAAACCAAGAACAATCTTGCTTATTTTTTCCATGGAGCATTTATTATTACTTTAATATATTTTGAGATAGGAGAATAATACATACATACATATGTGGGTTCATACAAACATATTTATTTATTTAGATATTTTATTTATTTATTCATGAGAGACAGAGAGAGAGAAAGAGGCAGAGACACAGGCAGAGGGAGAAGCAGGCTCCAAACATAATAATTCAAAAGCATTTGCACATCTTTCTAATCTATAGTCATTATGTATATAAAAACAAGGAGCGAGAGTAATTTAAAATTATGTTTAATGCTCATGTTTGTCTACATGAAAATTATTTGGGATACCACAGTATATTTGTTAATTATCTTATTTTCATATGAATTTAAGGTCTTAAAGTTGACCAAAAAAATCTGTAAATACCACTTACGGTTAACCCATTGCATCCTTAACACGTGTAGTATTAAAAGAATCCATGAGATAAAATCTTTTAAAAATATCCGTTATTGCAATTTCATTTGGTAAAGATGATTTTATATTTGTAATCTTAAGCCATTTGTGGAAATAATTTCTTGGACTCACAGAATTAACCTAGAAATTTAAAAAGTTTAAATCATAAGAAACTAACCCCAAGTCATTTATTTAAAACACTATCTAGGGGGATCTCTGGGTGGCGCAGCGGTTTGGCCCCTGCCTTTGGCCTGGGGCGCGATCCTGGAGACCCGGAATCGAATCCCATGTCGGGCTCTCTGCATGGAGCCTGCTTCTCCCTCTGTCTGTGTCTCTGCCTCCCTGTTTCTCTCTCTCTGTGACTATCATGAATAAATAAAGAAAATCTTTAAAAAATAAAAATAAAAAACTATATAGGGCTTTTATTTTGTGAGAAAGTTGGGAAAAACAGATAAAGGTTTTTATTTATTTATTTTTATTTTTTTTATTTTTTTTCAGATAAAGGTGTTTTAAGCTAAAGTTTTATCACTATGTCTAAAGATTTATCTATTTTTCAGTAATATTACAGACTTAAAAATTATGAATAAATTTCCGTATATATAAAACTTTATTTATTTATTTACTTACTTATTTATTTATTAAGTAGGCTCCACAGCCAGCAAGCTTAATATATGTACACACAAGCCCCTCAATATAGGGATTTTTTTTTTTTTTTAATTTATTTACGATAGTCACAGAGACAGAGAGAGAGAGAGGCAGAGACACAGGCAGAGGGAGAAGCAGGCTCCATGCACCGGGAGCCCGATGTGGGATTCGATCCCGGGTCTCCAGGATCGCGCCCTGGGCCAAAGGCAGGCGCCAAACCGCTGCGCCACCCAGGGATCCCAAGGGCTTGAACTCACAACCTTGAGATGAAGACCTGAGCTGATATCAGGAATTGGATGCTTAACAACTGAGCCACCTCGATGCCCCAAAACATTTTTTAAAAGGATTTTTGTGGGATGCCTGGGAGCATCTGCCTTTAGCTCGGGTCATGGTCCCAGAGCCCTGAAATCAAGCCCCACTTCCAGCTCTCTGCTCAGAGAGGAATCTGCTCCTCCCTCTCCCTTTGCCACTCCCCCTGTTTGTTCTCTCTCTCTGTCTTCTTTAGGGATCAAAGCTATTGCCTAAATTCACCTATGTCATGAGTTTCTTACAATGAAGAAATTAGGAAGAAACTTTTACAGAAATATTTTCTTTTAAATCTTTTTTTTTTAAAATTTTTATTTATTTATCATAGTCACAGAGAGAGAGAGAGAGGCAGAGACATAGGCAGAGGGAGAAGCAGGCTCCATGCACCGGGCAGAGGGAGAAGCAGGCTCCATGCACCGGGAGCCCGACGTGGGATTCGATCCTGGATTCGATCCTGGGTCTCCAGGATTGTGCCCTGGGCCAAAGGCAGGCGCTAAACCACTGCGCCACCCAGGGATCCCTTACAGAAATATTTTTAAAGGTGGGTTTTGCTAGCAAGGAACTTGTTGGGAGGACTGGATTTGGGCAGAGTGTGGAGGAACATCTTGAGGCAATTCTTAATAAGAAAGCTCTTCTTCTTGGGGATCCCTGGGTGGTTCAGCGGTTTAGGGCCTGCCTTTGGGCCAGGGCATGGTCCTGGAGTCCCAGGATCAAGTCCTGTGTTGGGCTCCTGGCATGGAGCCTGCTTCTCTCTCTGCCTGTGTCTCTGACCCTCTCTCTCTGTGTCTATCATGAATATATAAATAAAAAAATCTTTAAAAGAAAAAAGAAAGCTCTTCATCTTGATAAATAAACTGTTTAGGTCATAGCATTATCTTCCAGGAATAGGTATTCTCTGGAGCAAATAGGTGAATTAATTTTTGCTTGGTGTCAGTCTTATTTAATATAGGGACAAGAAAGCATGCTTGGTCCTTTGAGGGTGTCACATGTGGACTGGGATTATGTTGGTTTTGCTCCTCACCTGTATCCCCTCACTAAAACATAAGCTCCATGAAAGCAGAGATTTTTTGGTACATTGCCTGCTTTTATTGTCCCCAGGACCTACAATATCTAGCAAGGGTTTAGTAAATATTTGTTAAAAAATCTTAATTAATAAATGCAGAGGATAGCCAAGAAAAATTTGAAAGGTGAGATGATCTAGCAGTTAAAAAAATGTACTACAAAGGTATAATAATTAAAACAGTATGATATGGGAACATAGATTCATTGAACAGAATAGAAAAATCCAGAAATAGGGGGATCCCTGGGTGGCTCAGTGGTTTAGTGTCTGCCTTTGGCCCAGGGCGTGATCCTAGAGACCCAGGATCGAGTCCCATATCGGGCTCCCTGCATGGAGCCTGCTTCTCCCTCTGCCCAGGTCTCTGCCTCTCTCTCTCTCTCTCTCTCTCTCTCTCTGTCTCTTATAAATAAATAAATAAATAAATAAATAAATAAATAAATAAATAAATAAATAAAAATATTTAAAATTTAAAAAAGAAAAATCCAGAAATAGATTTATGTGTATTTATCTATCTGTATGTATACATATACGTATAGATAGATATCTTTCAAACTTTACTCTCCTTTAAGAGACATCTTCTCAAGTGTATTTTTTAAAAGGAAAGGGATTTTTCTCACTGTTGCTTCTGAGCTGATCACTGCTTCTCTGTCGGTGGGCCCCCTCCATACTTCTGTATTTGTTTGGACTGCTTACAACCTGGAACTCATTAACTGTACGTTCCTCCTGCATCAACACTGACTTCTCCACAAGGACTTCTATAGAGAGCTAACAGAAGGTAATAAAGGGCGGGCCTAATTTCCCTTCATAAACTGGTTCTTCCATCAACAACTCAGAGTCGTTAAATTCTCCAATAGAGTCAGAATATTTATTTATTTATTTATTTATTTATTTATTTATTTATTTATTTATTTATTGTCAGAACATTTAAAATGATACATTAGGGGTGCTTGGCTGGCTCAGTTGGTAGAGCATGCTACTCTTGATCTTGGGGTCATGAACTCAAGCCCTTCATTGAGTACAGAGCTTACCTTGAATAAAAAAAGCTTATACATTAAATGTGAGGTCTCATAAGGTCATAGACAAAGATGCTCAATAAATTATAATTTCTTAGGGTCTAATATAGAGTGGCTTGGTTCCCAACTTCTCTCTGCGGTCCTCAGGTCCACCCTCCCTTCTGCAATAGTGCTCCTTTTTCCTTTTGGGAAATCCTGACTTCTAACCACAGTGGCTAGTACCACTGTGGGAGGCATTCTCCTCCCTCCTCTAGAGAAGTACAGTTCTCTAGATTTGAGTTATTTCTTATCTAGGACAGTAGTTCAGAGCCTCAACAGAGAAATCTAAGGTGAGCTGTGGGAGATGAATTCTGTCTAGCAGTCCCATGCAGGTTGTTAACAAATCTGGGCCTCTTTCAGATCTTCCCTCCAGAGATAAATACACATAATCCCTTTCCTTTTGTAAAGAAGTCTATTGGGGGGACACCTGAGAGGCTCAGTGGTTGAGCACCTGCCTTTGGCTGAGGGTGTGATCCTAGAGTCCTGGGATCGGGTCCCTCATTGGGCTCTTTGCATGGAGCCTGCTTCTTCTCCCTCTGCCTGTGTCTCCTCTTTCTCCCTCTGTCTCTCTGTGTCTCTTGTGAATAAATAAATACCACCTAAAAGTTTTTAAAAATTAAAAAAAAAAAAAGAAGTCTATTTGGCAGGTGCCTGGGTGGTTCAGTAGGTTAAGTGTCTGATCCGTTCAGGTCATGATCCCAGGGTCCAAGGAGGGAGCCCCACATCCAGCTCTCTGCTCAGCAAGGAGTCTGCTTCTTCCTCTCCGTCTGCCCCTCCCCCTGCTCATGCTTGCTCTCTCTCAAATAAATAAATAAAATCTTTAAAAAAGAAGCCTATTGGGTAACTATTAGATTAAAAATGTATACATTCAGATCACTTAAGGATAAATAGCAGAGAATGCTTGTCTATACTTACAAGTAGAGGAGGAACACTTTTCTATTTTTTTAATTAGATTTATTTTATTTTTTAATATTTAATTTTTATTTTTTTTTTACATTTGTTTTTATTTAAGTTCGATTTGCCAACATATAGTATAATACCCAGTGCTCCTCCTATCAAGTGCCCCCCCTCAGAGCCTGTCACCCAGTTACCCTATCCCCGCCCCCCCCCCCCCCCCCCCCCCCCCCCACACCTCCCCTTCCACAACCCTTTGTTCATTTCCCAGAGTTAGGAGTCTCTCATGGTTTGTCTCCCTCTCTATTTTTTCCCAGTCAGAGGAACACTTTCCTATTACATATAATTTGCAGGAACACCGCTATTCATGTTGAAGTAATTATTTTACATTGTTATACATGCCAATTTTAGTTACTTTCTCCCATCATTGATTACCCTTACCCCCGCACCACTCCCCACCACTCCCACCACATTTCTTCTTTCCAGTTGTGCTCTTCAGATTGGCTAGGAATAATAATAAATAGACTCAATTGTTAACAATATATTTCTTTATAGGATGCTACCTGAAGTACACAGGCTTGGCTATAGCTTTGTAATAATTCATTTTAAGGTTTAAGTGCTATGGGGATTCATCTTCCCCTTGCAGGCTTTCCTGGGTGAGGATCTGTTTTTCTCCCCTCTCCATGCCTGCGATTCCCTCCCATGGATGGCCCATGGGTCCCTTAGCTTCCCATCACATGCCTGCCCTCCCTACCCTATCTGATGTAGCCTCTACATTTAGTTATGCGGTTTGTTCCAGCCATCTTTGGGGCGTTTTATGGGTTATTTACACTCACATGAATGTTATGTAGTTACATTTTGGGAAGAGGTGAACTTAGTTTCTCCTACTCTGCCATCTACTCCGAAGCCTTCACCTTAAGGTAGTGAATGAAATTCTTAGACTTGGCCAGTTCTCTGCTCTAATTTTTTTCTTTTTTTTTTTTATAAAGATTTTATTTATTTATTCATGAGAGACACATAGAGAGTGGCAGAGACATAGGCAGAGGGAGAAGCAGGCTCCATGTAGGGAGCCTGATGTGGGACTCCATCCTGGGTCTCCAGGAACACACCCTGGGCTGAAGGCGGCGCTAAACTGCTGAGCCACCCAGGCGTCCCTATGCTCTAATTTCTTATGGCAGTGGTGCTGTAATAGTGGTTTCATGCTTCCTGGGACATGAGATAGAAATGGCATTGCTAGTTGTTATTGAACTTCATTAATGATCAGATAAATGCAAATTAAAAGAACATTAGAACAATGATGTGTCACTTTGCCTATCAGATTGGGAAAGCTCCAATACTGCAAAAATATCTAGTGCTGGCAAGGGCAAAGGGAAGCAGCTATTCTCTCATACTATTGTTATTTCTTTAAATTGATACACTCCTCCTAGAAGGTAACCTGGTACTATGTATAAAATTTAAATATGCTGTCAAATGTCGACTCCTCAAAAGCTCATCATAAGAACTGTTGCTGAAACAAAGTTAAAATCATTAGATTCACTGCCAGAAGGAAGAATACCACTTGACTGAGCCTTAGTGGTATCTCAAAATGGAAAATTAGGGCCAGTTATTTTTAGGATTTTAGGGCTGGGGCTGAATAACTGTAGGGAAGAAAGCAAGTTAGGGAAATTATTGAAATTGAGCAGAGTTTATGATACAATAGCCTTAGTTTCATGGGCATAGTAGGACAATGGTCTTGAAGCATTTTTAAAATTAACTGTTAATTTTCATGAGCAATATATTTAACAAATTCAGTTTATCTTCCAGAAACAAGTATTAACTGGAGCAACCAGGTTATTATTTTTTTTTAAAGATTTTATTTATTTATTCATGAGAGAGAGAGAGAGAGGCAGAGACACAGGCAGGGGGAGAAGCAGGCTCCATGCTGGAAGCCTGACGTGGGACCATCCTGGGTCTCCAGGACCACGCCCTGGGCTGAAGCCGGTGCTAAACCGCTGGGCCACCCGGGCTGCCCAACCAGGTTATTTTTGCTTGGTTTCAGAATTGTTTAACATAAGTACGGGAGAGTATGTCTAGTGTCTAGTTCCACTATTATTCAAGATAGGGACAGGTAATTATATTGCTTTCAGTTTTCAAAGCTTGTTCTTTTCTGGGTGCCTGGCTGGCTCAATAGGAAGAGCATAGGACTCTTGATCTTAGGGTCATGAGTGTGAGCTCCATGTTGGGTGACAATATTACCAAAAAAAATAATAAACTTAAAAAAAAAAGCTTTTTCTTTCATCTAGCAATTTCTTTCTTTTTTTTTTATTTTTTTATTTATGATAGTCACAGAGAGAGAGAGAGAGAGGCAGAGACACAGGTGGAGGGAGAAGCAGGCTCCATGCACCGGGAGCCCGATGTGGGATTCGATCCCGGGTCTCCAGGATCGTGCCCTGGGCCAAAGGCAGGCGCCAAACCGCTGCACCACCCAGGGATCCGATCTAGCAATTTCTATACTAGAAATTTATAATATGACTTTAGAAGATAAATATGCAAAGTATATCTACAGAGACAGTTTTTTTTTTAAGAGTTTATTTATTTATTTGAGAGAGAATGAGAGAGAGCATAAGAAGGAGCACAGGAGAGGGAGA
This sequence comes from Vulpes lagopus, assembly GCF_018345385.1. Lineage (NCBI taxonomy): Eukaryota > Metazoa > Chordata > Mammalia > Carnivora > Canidae > Vulpes > Vulpes lagopus. The sequence goes on along the minus strand of NC_054830.1, from coordinate 96,865,854 downwards.
GGGAGAAGGCTCCTGATTGAGCAGGGAGCCCAACAGGGGGCTTGATCCCAGGACTCTGGAATCATGACCTGAGCTTAAGGCAGACACTTAAACAACTGAGCCACCCTGGTGCTTCCTTCCCCCCCCCCCCCCCCCCCCGGCCCCCCGCCTTTTTTTCAAGAAAAGGAACAGGTCAGAAACAACCTTGATGAATGGATAAGTAAATTACAGGTATCCATAAAATAGATTACAACGAAAAAAAAAAAAAAGATTACAACGCAACTATAAAAAACGTATCTTTGTGGCACCTAGGTGGTTCCATCAGTTAAACATCTGACTCGATTTTGGCTCAGGTCATGATCTCAGGGCTGTGGGATCAAGCCTAGTGTTGGGCTCTGTGCTGGGCATGGAGCCTGTTTAAAGATTCTCTCTGCTCCCCCCCTTCACTCTGACGCCCCTAATCATGCTCTCCTCCCTGCATGTTCTCTGTCTCTCTCTCAAAAAAAAGAAAGAAAGAAAGAAAGAAAGAAAGAAAGAAAGAAAGAAAGAAAGGAGAAGACAGGACTGGAAAGGCAGGTACAGACAAGATTAGGGGCACTTGACTGGTGGGGGAGGGGAGAGGGGGTTAAGTCTGGTTTTTTTTTTTTAATTTTTTTTTTTTAATTTTTATTTATTTATGATAGTCACAGAGAGATAGAGAGAGAGGCAGAGACACAGGCAGAGGGAGAAGCAGGCTCCATGCACCAGGAGCCCGACGTGGGACTCGATCCCGGATCTCCAGGACCGCGCCCTGGGCCAAAGGCAGGCGCCAAACCGCTGCGCCACCCAGGGATCCCTAAGTCTGGGTTTTAATGCAGTAAGGACTGAGGAGCCATTAAAAGAATTGATTGATAAGGTAACATAATCTGAGTTTCTCTGAGTTATGATGTGAAAATTACATACATAGGTATATAAAACTCTCATTTTTCCCCAATGAACTTTTTTAACACAGCTCCTCCCAATTTTCTTCTTTCCTCTATAAAAGGATGCTCTCTCCTTTTGTTCTCTGGACTTGCCTGTAGTTCATCATAGTTGGCCCAAATTGCAATTCCTCTGCTATTTCTGAATAAACTCATTTGCTTCTTAATCACTGTTGTTTAATTTTTAAGGATGACTTTAGAAGGAATACTTTAGAAGGATCATTTCCATTGTAGCACACTGAATGGAGGTTGAAGGAGCAAAGGACCAGAGCCATTGAGAGCAGCAATTATGGCAAGGACTTGCAGTTCTGAGAATTGATACCAAAGCAGCATAATAATCAAGCACCTGGTGTTTGAACCTTCTAAGGGAGGTTACTGAAGGGTCAAAAGGATGTGGCTCATCTGGCACTTTAAAAAACCCTGAGGCTCACATGCATAAAATCAGCTCATAACACTCCCCTAGTGTCAGAAAGGTACACATGTGCCCTTAGGCCTGCTTTTGATTTTTTTCTATTTTTTGATCTCCTCCACTTATATTTGCCAGCTTAAAAATGCCCTAGATGTTTGGTTGTCAAGTTATAAAAATGTTGAGAATTTGTACAGAAAGGGGAGGAGAGTGACTTGCACCAGGCCACAAAGCAGGTTCTGATCACAAGTGTCTGTATATGAAGCAGTAAAGAAACAAAGTATCAAGATGTTTAGTAGTAGGCATAGAAACAGGACAGGAGAGCTAGAAAAAAGTAAGTAGGGTTTAGTGATTCTTACATGTAGGAATTAGGAGCTTGAGAGAGAAAAATGATTCTCTGAGTTTTTTTCATTTCGATGTTTGAGAGATTAGTTTTATAAGTTGATAGAGCAGCAGTTTGGGGGGTTCCATTAAGAAGTTAAGAAAGATCATGTTTAGATATATGTTGAGGACAATATTGCCAGATATTAAAGTGATAACTGTTCAAATGAGGGTTAAAAATTCACAACCCCAGCTGAGTTTATGATATTATGATGTCATGTGGATGCAGGGATGGATGACATCACCAAGAAGTTTATACAGTAATATGTGAAAGTTGACTGAGAAAATATCACATTGAGGGGCCAGAAGGGCCATGAGTTCCCTGGGCATCAAGCAATAAAAACATCAAAGAGCTGGAGAAACCAAAAGTCTTACCTATGCTGCAGAGAAATCTGAGGAGGATCAAAGTGTCAGTGAATTCAAGGGGAGTGGGATTTAGCAATGAAATCCTTATTGATTTTGGAAGCTGTTTTGGTGGAGTGCTGGGGATGAATTGAATAAGATCTTGGCAGGAAAAAGAATGAGGTGAGTATTATGACTTTTAAAGTGAAAAGGTAAGTGAATTAGAAAACCTCTTTTACTTACAGCTTTTTCTAAGTAGCAGCAGCGTGTTAGGCAAACAGAAGCAGAAGAGAATTAACCTTGTAAATATCCAAAAAAACAGAAAACCTCCAAATATTCTAAAAGTCTGATTTATTGAGTAATTACTATAACTTCTTTGCTTTATAGCAATACATTGTAATAAAAGTTACGTGAATATGGTCTCTCAAAAATATTTATTGTATTGTACTCCTTAGATAATAAAGTGTGAATGTGGTGAGGTGAAGTGAGATGATTGATGTAGGCATCGTGACACAGAGTAAGGCTACTTTTGATCTTCTGAATATGTCAGAGGGAGGATGATCTGCTTTCTGACTTTGGTTGACTGCAGATAATAGAAGTTATGGAAAGAGAAACCATGCATCAAGTGGGAGTATGCTATGACCCAGAAGGTCCCTGTGATCTGGGGTCTGCCTACTTCTCCAGCGTGTTATCTTAACTCCCTACTCTTTCCCACTCTCAATCCAGCACACAGAGCTTCCAGCTTCCCAATGCCTCATGATGTTTCTTGTGTTGGTGTGTGTAGCTTCCGTGTCTTCCAGTTCCTTCTCAGCGTGGTGACTCTAAACCAGCTTCCTAGAGTAAGTTCATAGTTGTCTATAAAGCCTTTGGGGGTCTCATGGTTGTTATTAACATTTGCCTCTTCTGATTCCCATTGCACCTATATTAAATATCTTGTATTTCTATCACCAAGCTCCAGGATGGGTTTATAATCTGTATTCAATAAATATTGAATGAACAAATAAATGAAGATTGCAAGCCTTCATACAGCACTTATTCTTCATTTAACAAAAGGGTGCAGGGGATCCCTGGGTAGCTCAGCGGTTTGGCGCCTGCCTTCAGCTCAGGGTGTGGTCCTGGGGTCCCGGGATTGAGTTCCACATCGGGCTCCCTGCATGGAGCCTGCTTCTCCTTCTGCCTGTGTCTCTGCTTCTGCGTCTCATGAATAAACAAACAAAATCTTAAAAAAAAAAAAAAAGTGTGCAGTATAGTACATTTGCCATTTATTCTTGCCATATAATATTCAATTTTGTTATTCTTCTAAAATATAAAAGATTTTATAAGTAGTTAAAACTTGTAAAGAAAATAAAGAAAGAAAAAAAAGAAAAAGAAAAGAAAGAAAAAAAAAGCCTTAATCTCAGTAGTCTGTTGTAGTACTTTTGCACTGCATTTGTAAATGTTAGGGTGGGCTCTTTTTATCCTTTCCATAAACACTTTCCTTTGAACCAATTATCCTCTTCCTGGCAAAATTATCAGGAAGCAGGGTGGTCTTCATTTTTAAACATAAGTAACAAAATGAAACCAATTCAAGTTTCAGTGTTACATGAATCAAGGAGGATTTAATCTCAATTTGTATTTGCATTTATGAGGTTGGCTGTCCCCAGCAAGACAGGGAAAAGACGGCCACTACACCTGGTTTCAGGTTGATCGCAATCACCACGGGACAGTCTTGGCATAAACGGTTTGTTTCGTATCAAACACCTTTTTGAAGGGGTGGAGGTGGAGATGGTGAAGATAAAATCCCCCATCAAGGGACACCTGGGTGGCTCAGTGGTTGGGCCTCTGCCTTCAGCTCTGGTAGTGACCCTGGGGTACCAGGATCAAGCCCGGCAGCCCTGCCTCTCTCTCTGTATCCCTCATTAATAAATAAAATCTTAAGGGAAAAAAAAATCCTCAATCAAAATCTCGCCAATTTGCATTTTTCTTTGGGGAATAGGTTTTGAAAGGCCAAGGAACAAAAGAGCGTCAGGTTTTCCAGTGTCCCTGGGGCGGTAGCAGATTGTGAAGTAGAAATTCACGAGGGGAGGGCGCATGCGCGCGAGCCGGGGGCGGGGGGCTAGGGGGGCGGGGGCAGCGAGGGAGCCCGTGCCGAGCCTTTAAGGACTTTTTCGCTTGGTACCTCCTTATGTGTTATTTGTAAAAAAAAAAAAAGAAAAAAAGGCGCTGCAACAGTTTCAGCGCGCTGACCCGCATTTTCGCGGCGTTGTTTACAACCCCAGCTGGGACACAATGGGGATGGGAGGAGGGGACAAGAAGCGTCTTGCGGGCGGAGAGCGGGCTAAGCAGCGGGAAACCAGAGGAGCCGAGCCCCCCACCCCCGGCCCTTGCTCGAGGGCACACACCCCGAGGGGCTACACTGGCCTGGCGGTCGGTAGTTTAACGCACAGTCGGCGATCCATCCTCTTAAAGAGGTTTATTCACTAGACGCCAAAGAGGGGTTGTTAGGGTTTAGACATATGCCTTGTCTGTCGGCTCTGCGGCTTCTGAGTCCCTGACCCGGCGACCTCGCGCTGAGGACAGCACCTCCGAGCTCAGGCCGGGCCGCTCTCGCGCGAAAGGGCGCGCGCCGCTCCTCAGCAACGGCGCATGCGCCTGCCTCGCCTGCCCGCACGGCCGCGCAGCTTCGCGGGCCCTCCTCTTCCAATCGGAGCGCCGGATTCTCCCAGTGCGTAGCCCCCGGCGGCGGGCGGTGGGAGGAAAGGGGCCGGCTGGGGCGGGGCCGGGAGGCCTGCCAAAGTCTGCGGAGGTCTGCGAGCGCCGCCGAGGCTCCGGAAGTGGCCGTTGTAAACACAGTCTCTCCAGGGCTTTCCCCCTCCGGTCCCACTTTTTTTTTTTTTTAAATGCGCTTTCCCCCTCCCCGGGTCCTAGAGTCCGTCGGGTTTCAACAGTGTTTGCTCCGACCCCGGCCATCTGCCTAGGCCTCTTTCTACCAGTTGAGATTTGGAGCTGCCCCTGGGGGGTCTTGGGTGTGCGGTCTGGACCACGGGAGCCCCCTGAGGTAACCACGGGGGCGAACGAGTCGGGCAGGGAGGTGTTGAGGAAGGTATGGGTGCTAATGGGGAGCCCCGAGTTAGTTCGTAGTTGTTCTGGGGCTGTTGGTGTCGTGCGTGGGGATGCGCCTCCCCCCCTGGGCTGGGCCTCTCCGCCCCCTGGGGGAAGATCTCCGTGGGGCGTCCCGACCCGAGTCCGCTGAGTCCTCCGAGTACCCGGAGGTCTGAGGAGGGACCCGAGGGCAGGACCCAGAGGGCTCCTAAGGTTTACTGCTCCAGGCTGCCAGGCTTTTCCCCTCCCAAGAATCCGTAAACTCTTCCAGGATAAGGACCACGTCTTTTTCATCCTTTAAAAAAAAAAAAGATGCCAGCCACACACTTGACATTCTATCCATGTTTGATAAATGAAAGGATGAGTTGTAGTAGGCTGTCATCTGTAGCTTACCCTCCAGACATGGAAAACCCGGCTGTTTTTTTCCGAGGCTGTAAATTTTCTGCAGGAGTAGAGCCTCCTTTTGACAGTTCTTTATTCCATCGTGATATTTATCCTAGCCAAATATATATATATATATGTATATGTATAATTTTATATATATATATTTTTCATTTTAAGCAGATCTCTGATGATTCTGTGTTAAGTTTACCTGAGAAGCAATTTCAGTTAGCGTCCAACTTTTTCAAATACAAAACACATGGATGTTTTGTATAGGTCATAAAATTTTGCAGAGAAGACCCTACCGTTTTATCCATCAGCTTTACTGAACAGTTATTGCCTAGTAACAACAAAACAATGGTACAGCAGAAGCTGACAGAGGCTTTCCATAAAGTGAGGAAACAAAGGCAGTGCAACCTGCTAAGAGGAAAGAAGGGAGTAGTTTTATTTTTATTTCTTAAAGATTTTATTTATTTAATCATGAGAGAGACAGAGAGAGAGTCAGAGACATAGGCCGAGGGAGAAATAGGCTCCCTGCGGAGAGCCCATTGCTGAGCTTGATCCCGGGATCACAACCTGAGCTGAAGGCAGACACTCCATCACTGAGCCACCCAGGTGTCCCAGGAGGGAGTAGTTTTAGTCTGGAGCTTGAGTTTTCTTAGCACAGTTTTATTAGCTTCATGACTTCAGGCAAATCACCTAAATGGGCTAGACTTTAGATTCCTAATGTCAGATAAAGAGGATGGGCTTGGTCTTTAAAATCCTATTTAATTCTAAAATTCTTTGATTGTCTCAGCCCCCTTGTCATGGTCTTGTTCTGATGAAAGAACCAGACGTCGTCTTTAAAGGTGAAATATCTAAGCCTGCAGAAAGAATACCCCAACACAGATGTGATTATTATTGAGGACAATACTGTGTTATGAAAGAGGATGGATTTAGGAGTCAGCCAGATGTGGTTTTGAATTCTAACCTTCCCACCAAATATATATATTTTTTAATATTTATTTTGAAGGGGAGCACCGGGGGGAAGAGGAAAGAATCTCACAAAACCTGGGGCTGAGTGCTGAGCCCCCTATTGGGTCTTGCTCAAGACCCTGATATTGACCCAGATGACCTGAACCAAAACCAAGAGTCAGTGGCTTAACCAACTGAGCCCCCAGGCACCCCTCCCACTGAACAGCTTTATACAAGTTACTCATTCTCTCCAAGCATCAGTGTTCTGGTCCATGAAATATGTGTGATCATCTCATAGGGGGGTATTGGGAGGATTCAGTGAGATTAGGTATGGTTAGTGTAGATCTGGCACATAGTTGGTGCTCAGTAATAGTGGTTTTTATCTTTTTTTTTTTTTAATCTTTTCATCACCACCTCCTCCACCCCTCCCTTTTTTCCTGATCTGTACAGACACACTGAGAAATGAATACATTCTGCATGACCCACTGAAGGACTCAGCTGTGAGGTAGGAAAACTTTGTATCAGCAGTAGCTCTGAAATCTAGAGTAGAATTGTCTTTTTGACTGGAACTTACTCTTAGGATGTCTTGATCATTGATCCCTTGGCCTCAGTTGCCCTATTAACCTATTTTTAGAAAACTTATTGAAGAATGATAGACTAACATCCCCTCATCTGTTTTAGTAGGACTGGTGAGAATAGTTCAACTGCACTACCAAGAGAGGATTCATCTATTAATAGAGTATCATAAAAAGCTGATTTAAACTTTGCCTTTATCCATCACTGCTACAGGATGGCCTAGTTTGGGCCCAAGCCTGTGGAGGTGTCATTTGGATTGAGAATCCGTTCTCCAGATTTCGTTAAGAGGACTCTGACTTGTAGTGAGTTTGGATGGGGTGGGGGTGCGTGAAAGAATGAGCTGTGTGAGCAGTATTACTGCTATTACTCCCTATTAGCAGTAGGGAGCAGAAATGCTTCTCTTGACAAGCAAGATCTCACCTGCTCTCTGGCTGGAAGTGAACCATGTCTTAAAGGCCAATAGCAAGCCACATAGCAGAGCTATGGAGTCAGCCAATTTGGGCTTGAATCCAGACTGTCACGAGATAGAGATGTGACTTTGGACAAGTGTTTGAATGAATATCTTTAAGCCCCAGTTTCCATAGGTATAATGTGGGGATGTTAACAGTATCTTCCCATTGGGGAAGAGTGATAGTGTAGAGATTGAGAAAGTTCTTTGCACACTGTCTGGAGAATTGATGCTTGTCACAGTTGGCATGATGTCAGGAGGAGTGGCTTTGAGGTATCAGATAGATAATGATGTACTGAATGTTTTCAAATAGAAAGTGTTACTTAAAGTGTTGGGTACATATTGGAGAAAGGCTGATGTTGGTTGCGTATTACAAGGAATTTGTAATTCTACAGATTAGCTAAAGGATCTTGTGGAGTTTCATAGAGAAGTTTCAAGTAAAGCTTAAAGCACATGTAATATGAAGAGCTTACAATTCTTTGACATAGCTCCCTATTTCACTGACATTTCCATTACTGTACCTGGCTGCTTTCCTCATCATTCATTACCTTTTCACTCTGGGGCATGAAAAACAAGCTTTGCTACATCTTCTCTGCCATTGTTCAATAGAACAGAATTCCAATCATAGTTTAAATTAGGCCACAGATGTGACTTGGGCTTTTCATTGATATAGTCTTCCTAAAACACACAGAGGTAGGCTCTTGAACCCTACTGTCCTCAGGAGCTGATATCAGAGACAGAGAGGAAGAAAATAAAGAGTTTGCTAAAGGAGGGGCATCTGTGGCTCAGTGGGTGAGTGTCTGCTTTTGGCTCAGGTCATGATCCCAGGTTCCTGGCATCTAGTCCTACATTAGGCTCCCTGCAGGGAACCTGCTTCTCCCTCTGCCTATGTCTCTGCTTCTCTCTCTGTGTCTCTCATGAATAAATAAATAAAATCTTTAAAAAAAAAGATTTTGCTAAAGGAGACTTTATTTATTTATTTTTGAAACATTTTATTTATTTATTCATGAAACAGAGAGAGAGAGAGACGCCGAGACACAGGCAGAGGGAGAAGCAGGCTCCATGCAAGGAGCCCGACGTGGAACTCGATCCCAGGACCCCAGGATCAGGCAGGCCCTGGGTCGAAGGCGGTGCTAAACTGCTGAGCCATCCAGGCTGCCCTAAAGGAGACTTTAGATAGGTTTTTCTTTTGATGATGAATTTAAAAAAATTGAGCTATAACTCACCTATTAAATACGGTTTTAAGGTATACAGTTCATTGGCTTTTAGTATATTTACTGTTCTACAGAAATCACTACCATCTAATTCCAGAACATTTATTTCCCACTCCCCAAAAGAAACCTCATACCTAATAGCAGTCAGACCCAATTCCTCCTCTCCCTACCCTCTGGCAACCACAGATCTGCTTTCTATTTCTATGGATTTGCTCATTCTATACATTTCATATACATGGAGTTCATATACATGGAGTCATATACAGTATGTGGCCTTTTGTGTTTGGCTTCTTTTTACTTAGCGTACTGTTTTCAAAGTTTACCCATGTGGCATGTATCATTATTTCATTTCTTTTAATGGATGAATAATATTTCGTATTTTATTTACCAGTGGATCAGTTAATGGACATTTGGGTGGTTTTTTATTTACTCTTTGGCTATGCTGCTCTGAACATTTGTGTGCAAGTTTTTGTGTTTTTGTTCAAGTCCAGTAATGACCTTAGGATGTGTCTTGGTAGTCCATATTCTCACATACACAGTTTGCCTTTCAAAATGTAGATTAAAATTTTGTTACTTCAGGAAAGTTTTCCTGAACTACAGTTTTTAGTGTTTTGTTCTCTCACTTTTGTCTTCTTATTCCCATCTTCTTGAATCCTTTGATCTCCTCCTTTTTTTTTTTTTTTTTTTTTTTTACTCAGAACGTTTTGTTTTTCATTTCCTTTGTCCTTTCAGGCATTTTCTGTCATGTGTCTTTACTTTTGTTCCCTTGTAGCCTTCATCATTGAAATTACTTTTTTCTTCCATTTCTCTTTCTGATCTTTGTCACCTTTTTTCTGAGTTTTTCTAATTCTGATTCTTATTCTTTCCTGTCTTGTACCATTTTTTGTGTCTTTTAGCTTATTTTGAGAAAGTAAGTTACAGGTCTTATCTATTCTGAGATTATGTCTTTCTGTTACGCTTTCATTTGTAGTATTCGATTCTGCTCCTTACTCTCTTTCACTTGTGTTAACTTTGTGTGGGGTTTGATCACACTACTTCTCTGTTGCTTATTTTTTGGAAGGTTAGTTTATCTGAGCTTTGAGATTGGGGCAAGCTTTGGGAAAGCTTTTCTGACTTCATGGAACTCTGTCTTGTGGGTTTTTTTTTAAAGATTTTATTTATTTATTCATGAGAGAGACACACACACAGAGGCAGAGACACAGGCAGAGGGAGAATCAGGCTCCATGCAAGGAGCCTGATGTGAGACTCGATCTCGGGTCTCCAGGATCACACCCCAGGCTGCAGGCAGCACTAACCGCTGCGCCACCCGGGCTGCCCTGTCTAGTGTTTTGTGTTAAAAACTATGGTGCCTTATTTCTGAGATTTCCCGGCAATGTGTCCTCCTGCAGTTTGGTCTGGGGCATTGCTTTGCTTTGTCTTTATTTCTCTTCTTCTACTCAGCTTTGATTCCATTCCTTGCAGTTTCTCTTTAGTGTGGGTCTCTGTCCAGGAAGCGGACCTGGACAGGTCAGTTCTCAGAGTTCTTAAGCTTTTAAGAGTTTCTTATTGTATATGCCTGTATCACATGCAGACTCTTGGAATGGGCAGACTTCTCCTGGAGTTCATCTGCTGTTCTCAGATTGGTTTGTAGTGGTCCCCATTGAATAATCTGCTGGCTCTTTTTTTTTTTTTTTTTTAATGTAGCCTTGTTATTTCCCTCTGCTTTCTCCTCCTCAGATACTTCTGCTCCTGTGTAGGTTTTGTGGCTTTTGGTGGTTTGCCCTTATTCATTTGTATTTTATAGCTTTTTCTTGTAAATGTTGCCTATAGATTTTCTAGTTTCTCTATCTCTGTTACTGTAGAGAGGATTTTTATAAAGTCCCTCATTTAAATTAATAAGTTGTAGAAAAACAACTTTATGAAAGACTGCTGCAGGCAGGGCTGATGTGAGAACTCATTTTGTATCTTTCTTGTCACTCAACTTCTTTTTCTGTTTCACCCTGTGAGAGTATTTTCTTTTCTTTTTCTTTTTTTTTTTTTTAAGATTTATTTATTTATGATAGACATAGAGAGAGAGAGAGGCAGAGACACAGGAGGAGGGAGAAGCAGGCTCCATGCCAGGAGCCCGACGTGGGACTCGATCCTGGGACTCCAGGATCGTGTCCTGGGCCAAAGGCAGGCGCCAAGCTGCTGAGCCACCCAGGGATCCCCTGTGAGAGTATTTTCAAGTTTCTTGTCCCTGTTAATTTTTTTTTAAGTTTATTATTATTATTATTTTTTAGTAATCTCTATACCCAGTGTGGGGCTCAAACTCACAACCCTGAGATCAAGGGTTGTATGCTCTTCAGACTGAGCCAGCCAGGCTCCTCCCCACCCCCCATTGGTTTTCTCTTGTTGTCTAACAGTTACCACAAACTTAGTTTCTTAAAACAGCACCCTTTATTATCTGTTAGTTCAGGGGTCTGGGCACAGCTTAGGTGGGACCTCTGTTCAGAGTTTCACTGGACTGCAGTCAAGGTGCTATCTGGGCTCATCTGGAGGTTTGACTGCTTCCCAGCTCATTTAGGTTGTTGGCAGAATTTATGTTGGCATCTGTATGACTGAGGCAACTAGCTTTTTACTGGCAGTGAAGTGGAAGCTGCCTGCTGTTCCTGGTTATGTAGCCCTCTTGGTGGGTAGTTCACAGCATGACCTTTTGCTTATTCAAGGTCAGCAGAGATTGTCATTTCAGTCTACTAAGACAGAATCTTATATGACATGATGTAATCATGGGGGTGGCATCTCATCACCTTTGCCATATTCTTTTGGTTAGAAGCAAGTCACAGGTTCTGCCCATAGAAAAGGGAAGGATATTATACAAGAGAGAAACATCAGTGGAGGCCAAGATTGTGGGACATCTGCCTATTACAGTATCTCTATCAGTGATCTGGAAATTGATGACACTTGCTCCTGAGCTATAGAAGACACTTGTTTCTCTAAAAGACCATTCACATTTGAAAATGTTAGATACCAAAATGATGTACCAAAAAAAATTGTTTTCTTCAATTTAGCTTTGTTGAAACAACTTTATTAAAATTTAGTAAACTACCTCTTCCCACACCTCTCTGCCCAAGATAAAACCAAAACAAAACAATAGACATTAAGGCCCAATCTATGGAAATTCTTTTCCTGTGGGTTAGAGGTTCTGTTTGTGCATGTTGTGACACACACACATAGATGTGTGTGTGTTTCATCTTTTTCATAAAATAAAAAATTTGACATACATACTTTTGAGCCTTGAATTGGAGTCTGACCTTTGGGGGTATGGTGGTAAGGTGAAAGGATTCTGGGACTCAGTATTGTAAGAGGTTGACTGAGTCCTTAGTATCCTCCATTTAGTAGCTGACTGGCTGTAGACATGTCATTTTAGCTTCTCTGAGTCAGATGAGCTTCCTTAATTGAAGTGAGGACAACCTCAGGAAAGACAATCTTTACTTTAGTGTTGTAAGGATCAGGGTTCTGCAGATTGCTTGGCACTATATTAGGTGCTCAATAAATTGACAGTGGTATTTGTTTGTCTACCACCATTTCTAAACTTAGTCTTTCAGGTCCCTGGAGAACTAGGATTTTTCCCTCTGTCTTGGTAAAAATTCTATCTTCTTTGTTCTGGGTCAGAGTATTCTAGTATTAGCTAAATCATTGTTTTAAAGATCTGTTGGTGTCCGCCTGTAGGAATCATTACTCAGTTCTTAGCACCTTGGTTTTGTCTCTGTCTTGGTTGGCTTGGGTCCCTTTTCTTTCAGTGAAATCTCTGAGGGGTTTATTAGGAGCAGAGAGAGAGGGGGAGAGTTAGCTATTTTTTTTTTTTTTGGCCTTACAGATATCCCTGTACATCGACAATTTCACCAAGTAATTCTTTTAATACATCTTTCCCCTAGACCGAGTCACCTTAAGGATCACTTTCTCCCTTCCTTTATGAGGGACTATGATATTTTCCCAGAGGGTATATATTCAGTAATAGAAATTTAGTGACTGAACACTGTATAATGCTGTATGTATTATTTAAATCTCAAATATATAAGATTGATGTAATTATCCCTTTCTTATGGTTGTGGAAACAGGCTCAGAGGGTACAAGTGACTTGCCCACGGACACATACTTGGAAGATACTTAAAGGCATCCTAACTCAGATCTCTCTGAGTCCAAAGCTCATGATCTTTCTTAGGATATTGGACTTCTACTAGGGATACCAAGAGATGCTTGTGAGATCTTGATATTTGTGTCTTTCTGAACTTAATCATTCTTATCTATGTTTAAAATACTTACCCAGAGATTATTTCATACCGTATATACACACACATATATATATGCCTATATATAGTAAAGCCATACCTTATATATGTACCATACCATATGCTATATATATATATAGTAAAGCAACTTTAAATGATTAGCTTTGTGTAATTTAGAATATCTCCCATAGAAAAGAGTTCCAGAGAGACCAGGGTAAGTGACAACTACTCTCCTCTTTCCTTACTCCTCCTTGATCCTTAAGAGAAGGACTTTGAAAATTACCATGAGATCATTTGTTGGGAGAGACCAAAGGTTCTCTTTGGTTTTAGCATTGCATTAGAAATACATCATTTATGAGAAGGGCTTTAGGGACTTAAAAATGTCCCTGGATTTCACTTTCTTTCAAAATGAATTCTATCCCCCCGAAATAGTCTTTACATTCCTTTTCTAGTTCAAGAGTAATTTGTCACTATTTTATTAAGATCATTTTTTTGGGGGGTGCCTGGGTGGCTTAGTCAGTTAAGTGTCTGCCTTCAGCTCAGGTCTTGATCTCAGGGTCCTGGGATGGAGCCCCACATCACAGGGCTTCCTGTCAGGGAAAAGCCTCCTCCTCCCTCTGCCTCTGCCCATCTCCCCCATGCCAGCTAGTACTCTCTCTTGAATAAATAAAATATTTAAAAAGGTAAATTTTTCTCTTCATTTGAGAAATTAAAATTACCTAATAGAATTTTGTTTTTATAAGGAGTATCTTTTAAAAATGTTGTCATTATTGCTTCTAATCTTTTTTAAAAGAGATCAAACATAATAGCTTTTAAAAATGCAAGTATTTACGTTTGTTATAAAACAATTTTTTTTTAAAATTTTTTTATTTATTTATTTATGATAGTCACAGAGAGAGAGAGAGAGGCAGAGACACAGGCGGAGGGAGAAGCAGGCTCCATGCACCGGGAGCCTGATGTGGGATTCGATCCCGGGTCTCCAGGATCGCGCCCTGGGCCAAAGGCAGGCACCAAACCGCTGCGCCACCCAGGGATCCCAAAACAATTTTTAAAATACAAGTAAGTTGAAGAAAAAGACAAAAATCACTCAAAGTCCCAGGACTCATATATATAACCATTGTTATATTGTTTATTATTTTAACAGACTCCAGCTCATCTAACCTGTAAGCCACAGCCGTGCGGACAGTTGTAATCCTCAATAACGAAGTCTATCATCCAGAAATAGTGGGCTACTTTGGAAGAGTTGGAAGAGACTTACCATGAGTTCAAACAGTTCAAGTAATGCCCCTGGTGACACCCAAAGGTAAGTCGCCAGTCTCTTCCTTTAGTTGGGGAGGTGCTTCTGGGTTGCAGGCAGCAGGGAGCAGTAAGTTGTGGTGGTCAGGGGTAGGGTGGCGCTGATTATAAAGATTCTCCAGGCATGCTGAGGGAGGTGGAAGCTTCCTGTGCCTGGAGGAGCCAGCAGGGTGCTTCAGAGAAACTGGAACTGGATGAGGGACTTTGTGCCCTGGTCTCTGCTCCTTTGTTACCTTGTCCACCAAAGTCAAAGGGTGTGTACTTTTTCCTGTCCTTAGAGATCCACTTATTCCTTTCTCTTCCTCAGATCTTCTCTCCTTTTTATATTTTTGCTTATTCACATTTCTGTGTGTTCCCTACTTTGGCCTGCTCTAGTCTCTGTGGCTTGAGCAGAGACTTCTTGCCCCAGTGGTAGGCTTGAGCAGAGACTTCTTGCCCCAGTGGTAGTTTGTGACTTCTCTCCAGCCATTCTTTTGGTTTTAGCTCCTGTTCCAGCTGCACTTTTGTTTGGAATTTATATTGCAAGAATTGCCATTATTGCTCATCTTTTTTTGTACCCTTGATATCTGCCTTTGGGTGAGGCACCTGCTTTTGGTTGATTCACCTCTGATGTGAGAAATAGAAAAACTCTGAGTCTGTGATATAACATTGAGCCATTTGCTAACTAAAGCGTGGTTTACAAAGAACTCAGGACAGAAATTCAAAGTGTTGAGAAACTTTTATAATCCTGTAACAGAATAGTTTTTCTGTTTAAGTCTAGTAATAAAACACTTGGGTTGTGTTTTATCTCTTTTTAAAATTTGTTTAGTTACTTTAAATATAATTATTTTAGTCATTTAAAATATATTTTACAGAAGTATTGTTTATGTGTATGTGGGATGGTCCTTGCTTATATTTAGTTTTAGAAGAACTGATGTACGTAGCCTTTTCAGCAAGGATATGTGGGTGGGGCAAGGGCCATGACTAATGTGTACTTCACCTATAAGTAGGATTTGCTGTAGAAACATTTTCCACCTATCTTTAGAAGTTACCTTACATCCTTTCTGGAGAAAGGTATGAAATAAGTGAATAAAATATAAACTTTTTACTTCACTAAAAAGCCTTTTCACTTTTGGAGGGAACATCTTACCACACAAATATTTATCTGTTGTGATTTTTCATGACTAAATTACTCTTTAGAATTCTAGAATCTGTCTAAAGGAAGTTGAACTTTGCTATTTACCACTAGTTTACTTTCTGTTTCTATAGATTTGCCTTTTCTGAATAATTCATATATATGGAATCATACAGCATGTGTTCTTTTGTCTGGCTTCTTTCAATAGGCATGTTCTTCAGGTTTATCATGTTGTTAACAGGTATCAGTACTGTTTCTTTTTTATTGCTGAATAGTATTCTATTGTATGGTTACAGCACATTATGGTTGCACACTGCCAGCTCAGGGACATTTAGGTTGTTTCTACTTCTGGCTGTTAAAAAATCATGGCACTCTTAACGTTTGTGTAGGGGCCTTTGTGTGGAGATGATTTCATTTCTCTTGGGTAGATTGTTAGGAGCTGCATTACTGCATTGTACGGTAAATTTATGTTAATTTTTAAAGAAACTGCTAGATTGTCTTCTAAGTTATATTTCTTTTATTTTTTAAAAAATATTTATTTATTAATTTATTCACGAGAGACATAGAGAGAGGCAGGGGGAGAAGCAGGCTCCCTATAGGAGCCTGATATGGGACTTGATCCTGGAACTCCAGGATTAAGCCTTGAGCCAAAGACAGATGCCCAAACATTGAGCCACCTAGGCACCCTGTGGCTGAACCATTTTACATTTCTGCCAGCAGTACATGAGGGTTTTAGTTTCTCTACATCCTTGCTAACACTTGTTATTTTCTGATCTTTTAGAAAAATTTATTTTAATTCCAGTGTAGTTAATGAACATAATGTGTTATATTAGTTTCAGGTGTACAATCTAGTTGTTGAATTTTTTTTTTTTCATTGGCTTTTTGATTATAGTCATTCTAGTGAGTGTGAAGCAGGATATTGTAGTTTTAATTTGTATTTTTTTTGAAGATTTTATTTATTTATTCATGAGAAACACAGAGACTGAGGCAGAGGGAGAACCAGGTTCCCTGTGGGGAGCTTGATGCAGGACTTGATCCCAGGACCCAGGGATCACAACCTGAGCCAAAGGCAGACGCTCAACCACTGAGCCACCCAGGTGTCCCTAATTTGTGTTTTCCTAAGGAGTAATGATATTGAACATCTTTGTACTTTTTTTTTTTTTTTTTGCCATTTGTATGTCTTCATTGGTAAAAAGCCTATTAAGATCTTTTGCTCATTTTAAATTGGTTGTCTTATTGCTATTGAGCTTTAAGAGTTTTTTGTATATTCTAAAAAAAAAAAGTTTTTTGTATATTCTTGATACAAGTCTTTCATCAGATATATAATTTGGACATATTTTCTCCCATTTGTTGGCTTGACTTCATTTTCTTAATTTTTTTTAAGTGCAAATGTTTTAAATTTTTATAAAGGCCAAATCTTTTCCTTTTTTATTTTTATTTTTATTTTTTTTTAAGTAGGCTCCATGCCCAACATGGGGCTTCAACTCATGGCCCTGAGATCAAGAGTCACATGCTAAGTTGACTGAGCCAGCCAGGCACCCCTCCAATTCTTTTCCTTTATGGATTGTGCTTTTGGTTTCATATCTATGAAATCTTTGCCTAATGTAAAGTCATGAAGATTTTTCTCCTGTGTTTTCTTCTGGAAGCTTTATAATTTCAGTTTTTACGTTTACGTCTGTGCTCCATTTAAACTTACTTAAAAAATTTTTTTTTTTGGGAGCAGGGAGAGCTTGTGTGTAGGGGGTGGAGGTGGAGGGGAGGGGCAGAAAGAGAAGAAGGGAGAATCTTTTTCTTTTCTTTTTTTTTTTTTTTTTAAATTTTTATTTATTTATGATAGTCACAGAGAGAGAGAGAGAGGCAGAGACACAGGCAGAGGGAGAAGCAGGCTCCATGCACCGGGAGCCTGACGTGGGATTCGATCCCGGGTCTCCAGGATCGCGCCCTGGGCCAAAGGCAGGCGCCAAACCGCTGCGCCACCCAGGGATCCCTGAATCTTTTTCTTTAAAAGATTTATTTATTTTAGAGGGACCTGGGTGGCTCATTTGGTTAAGTGTCTGCTTTGGCTCATGATCCTGGGACCTGGGATTGAGCCCTGTGTCTGGTTCACTGCTCAGTAGGGCGTCTGCTTGTCCCTCTCCCTCTGACCCTCCTCCCTGCTTGCGCGCTCTCTCTCTCTCAAATAAATAAATAAAATCTTTTTTTTTTTTTTTTTTTTTTTTTTAAATTTTTTTTTTTTTTAAATTTTTTATTTATTTATGATAGTCACAGAGAGAGAGAGAGAGAGGCAGAGACACAGGCGGAGGGAGAAGCAAGCTCCATGCACCGGGAGCCCGATGTGGGATTCGATCCCGGGTCTCCAGGATCGCGCCCTGGGCCAAAGGCAGGCGCCAAACCGCTGCGCCACCCAGGGATCCCAATAAATAAAATCTTTAAAAAAATATTTATTTTAGAGAGAGAGAGTGCATGCAAAAGTGAGCACAGGGGAGGTTGGAGGAAAGGGCCAGAGGGAGAGAATCTCAAGCAGGCTCCCTGCTGAGTGCTGAGCCCCATGCCAGGCTTGATCTCATGACCCTGAAATCATAACCTGAACCGAAATCAAGAGTCAGACACTTAACTGACTGAGCCACCCAGTGCCCCTTAAGGTACTTTCTATGTATGGTGTGAGGTAAGGATCTAAATGAATGTTTTTGCATGTTTAGATATCTAGTTGTTCCAGCACCATTTGTTAATGAGACTATTTTTTCCTCATTGAATTGCCTTGACACATTTGTTGAAAATTAATGGACCAAAAATACATGTTTATTTCTAGAGTCTCAATAATGGTACATTGATCTGTCTTCTTAATTTAAATTCCACACAATTTTGATTACTTAGCTTTAAAAAAAAAGATTTTATTTATTTGAGAACAAGCTCTCAAGAGCTTGAGCAGGGGGAGAGGAGAAAGGGAGAAGGGAGAGGGAGAGATTCCCAAGCAGATTGTGCTGAGCATGGAACCCAATGTGGGGCTTGATCCCATGATCCTGAGATCATGACCTGAGTAGAAACCAAAAGTCAGATGCTTAACTGAGTCACCCAGCTGCCCTGATTACTGTAGCTTTAGAGTAAGTTTTGAAATTAGGAAGTGAAAGTTCTCCCATTTCTTTTCTTTTTTTTTTAAGGATTTTATTTATGTATTTATTTGAGAGAGAGAGATAGTGAGAGGGAGTATAAGTAGAGAGGAGGGATGGGGAGAGGCAGAAGAAGCAGGCTCCCTGCTCAGTAGGGAGCTCAAGGTGGGGCTCCATCCTAAGACCCTGGGATCATGATTTGAGCTGAAGTCAGATACTTTAACTCACTGAGCCACCCAGGTGCCCCTCGCATTTCTTCTTTTTCAGTATTGTTTTGGTTATTCTGAGTCCTCTGCACAAATCCTGCTGAGAGTAAGGTAGGTATTATGTTGAATCTATAAATCAATTTGGAGATAATTGCCACCTTAATAATATTGACTCTTCCAATACGTGAATGTGAATATGGAATGTCTTTTCATTTATTTAGATCTTTAATTTCTTTCAAGAAAAATGTGTATTTTTCCTAAATCTGTTTTTTTTTTTTTTGGATACCGTTGTACATGGAATTATTTTTCTAAATTTCATTTTTGGATTATTCACTGTTACTATATAGAAATGTAATTGATTTAAGTATATTGATCTTACATTCTGTGACCTTGCTAAAATTGTTTTTTTAGTTCCAATATTTTTGTTTCTTAATTAATTTATTAGGATATTCTTATAGTATCATAGTTTTACTTCTGGGGTGCCTGGGTAGAAACATGGGGTCATGAGTTCAAGCATCACATTGGGCATAGAACTTAACTTAAAAAGAAGGATAGTTTTACTTCTTTCCTTTTAATATATATGCCCTTCCTTCCTCCCTCCCTCCTTTTAATATACATGCCCTTCCTTCCTCCCTCCCGTCCTTCCTTCCTACCTGCCTGCCTTCCTTTCATTTCATTTCTTTTCTTTCTCTCTCTTTCTCTCTCTTTCCTTTTTTTTCTTGTACTGTCTAGAACCTCCAATACAGTCTCAAATAGAAATGGACATCTTAAAAAAAAAAAAAAAAAAAGAAATGGACATCTTTGTTTTGTTCCCTTAGGGGAAGCTGTCAGTTTTTCACCAATAAGTATGCCAGTTGTAGGTTTTTCATAATGCCCTCTATCAGAGTAAATTTCCTTGTATTCCTAGTTTGTTGAGGGTTTTTTTTTTTTTTTTAATCACAAATAGGTTTTGAATTTTGTCAAATGCTTTTTCTGTATCTATGGAGATTATGTAATTGTCTTTTATTTTAGTAAAATTGTATATTACATTAATTGATTTTTAGACATTAAGTCAATTTTCTATTTTTGGGATAAATCCCACTTGGTAATGTTGTGTAATCCTTTTAAGATGTTGCAGGATTTGGTTTGCTAATGTTTTGTTGATTATTTTTTGCATTTCTATTCATGAGGTATATTGGTCTGTAGTTTTCCTTTCTTGTGATATCTGATTTGATTTTAGGTAATCTGAGTTAAGAGAATGAGCTGGGAAGTGTTTCTACCTTCTCTAAAGTGAGGATTGATATTCTTTCTTCTTCAATTGTTTGTTATACTTTATTAAGGAAGCCATCTGGATTTGAGTTTTCTTTGTGTTTAGATTTTTAAAATGATTAATTCACTGTCTTTAACTGTTATGAGTCTATTCAGATTTTGTTTCTTTTGGGGTTAGTTTTTATAATTTCAGTATTTCTAGGAATTTGTCCATTTGGCCTACATTGCCAACTTGTTGGCATAAAGTTGTTCATAGTGTTTATTATAGTCCTTCTAGGTTGGTAGTGTCGTTCCCTCTTTCATTCTTTATTTTTATAATTTGAATCTCTTTTTTTGTCAATCTAGCTAAAGGTTTAGCAAGTTTGTTGATCTTTTTATTTTTTTATTTTTTTTATTTATTTATTTTTTAATTTTTATTTATTTATGATAGTCACAGAGAGAGAGAGAGAGAGGCAGAGACATAGGCAGAGGGAGAAGCAGGCTCCATGCACCGGGAGCACGACGTGGGATTCGATCCCGGGTCTCCAGGATCACGCCCTGGGCCAAAGGCAAGCGCCAAACCACTGCGCCACCCAGGGATCCCTTTTTTACTTTTTTATTATTTTATTTATTTATTTTTTATTTATTTATGATAGTCACAGAGAGAGAGAGAGAGAGGCAGAGACACAGGCAGAGGGAGGAGCAGGCTCCATGCACTGGGAGCCTGACGTGGGATTCGATCCCGGGTCTCCAGGATCGTGCCCTGGGCCAAAGGCAGGCGCCAAACCGCTGTGCCACCCAGGGATCCCTGTTGATCTTTTTTTTTTTTTTTTTTTTTTCCTGTTGATCTTTTTAAAGAGCCAAATTTTGGTTTCATTGATTCTCTGTGTTTTATTTTAGTCTTATTTTTTAAAAAAATTAAAGTCACATATGTACATTATTTAAAGAATCTCATGTTCTACGGGGCTTACTGCTATTAGGAAAGATAGCAAAACTAATTTGCTTGTGACAAATCAGTCTTTTTTTTTTTTTTTTTTGTATATTTTTATATTGGAGTTTGACTTGCCAACATAAAGTATAACACCCAGTGCTTATCCTGTCAAGTGCCCCCCTCAGTGACCGTCACCTGGTCACCCCATTCCCCACCCCGTCCACCTCCCTTTCCACTACCCCTTGTTCATTTCCCAGGGTTAGGTGTCTCTCATGTTCTGTCACCCTCACTGATATTTACCACTCATTTTCTCTCCTTTCCCCTTTATTCCCTTTCACTATTTTTTATATTCCCCAAATGAATGAGACCATATAATGTTTGTCCTTCTCTGATTGACTTACATGACTCAGCATAATACCCTCCACTTCCATCCACGTTGATGCAAATGGTGGGTATTCGTTGTTTCTAATGGCTGAGTAATATTCCATTGTATACCTAGACCACATCTTCTTTATCCATTCATCTTTTGATGTATACCACACTTGATCTTAGCCAAAAGGCTGAGAAGCGATCTTTTGATGGATACTGAGGCTCCTTCCACAGTTTGGCTATTGTGGACATTGCTGCTATAAACATTGGTGGGCAGGTGTCTTGGTTTTTCACTGCATCTGTATCTTTTGGGTAAATCCCCAGTAGTGCAGTTGCTGGGTCGTAGGGTAGCTCTATTTTTCAAGTCCATCGCCTTAACCACTCGGCCACCACTACCTGGTAGCTCTATTTTTAACTCTTTGAGGAACCTCCACACAGTTTTCCAGAGTGGCTGTACCAGTTCACATTCCCACCAACAGTGCAGGAGGGTTCCCCTTTCTCCACATCCTCTCCAACATTTGTTGTTTCCTGTCTTGTTAATTTTCCCCATTCTCACTGGTGTGAGGTGGTATCTCACTGTGGTTTTGATTTGTATTTCCCTGATGGCAAGTGATGTGGAGCATTTTCTCATGTGCTTGTTGGCCATGTCTATGTCTTCCTCAGTGAAATTTCTGTTCATGTCTTTTGCCCATTTCATGATTGGATTGTTTGTTTCTTTGCTGTTGAGTTTAATAAGTTCTTTATAGATCTTGGATACTAGCCCTTTATCTGATAGGTCGTTTGCAAATATCTTCTCCCATTCTGTAGGTGTGACAAATCAGTCTTGAGGGGTACCTGGGTTGCTTAAGTGTCTGTCATAGGGTCATGATCTTAGGGTCCTGGGATGGAGCCCAACCTCAGGTTCCCTGCTCAGTGGGTAGTCGGCTTCTTCCTCTCCCTCTGCCCCTCTCCCTGCTCATACTCTCTTTTGCTCTCTTGTGTGCACATGTGTAGGCTTGCTCTCTCTCTCTCTCTCTCAGTAAATAAATAAAATATTTAAAAAAACCCCAGCAAATCACTGTCTTGATCTCTAGAAACCATGGTTTTCAATTCTCTGAGATGATTTTTATTTAAAAATTTTTTTAAATTTGTTTTAATTTATTTAAAATTTTGTATCCTTTATATTGAAGTATAGTTGACACACAATGATACATTAATTTCAGTACAAGATAGTGATTCAACAAGTCTATGTTATGTTATGCTGTGCTTATTAAAAGTGTAGCTGCCATCTGTCACTATACTCTGTGCAGGGGCCAAATTAATCTCTGTATTATTCCAATTTTAGTATATGTGCTGCTGAAGCCAGCACTGTCCCCATACTCTGAGATGATTTTTAAAATCTATGTCTCTTAAAAATTTTTTTGTATTGCTATTTGATTTTTTGGGTTTAGCCGTTATTGACTGACTGCTCCCACTACAGAAGCTCATAATTTTATTCAGGCTTTTTTCCTTTTTCTGTATATTTAGTGATTATAATCTTGGTTAGTTTTTGATGTTTACATTATTATAATTTTGAACACTTTCTAGTTGAGCCATGTAGTAGTATTTAGTAACATTTTTTTGTCTTTTGTACAATATTTTTCTTGGATTAGATAATTGTTCCATTGATTGTTAAATTTCTATGAGTTTTTTTTTTTTTTAATTTTTATTTATTTATGATAGTCACACACAGAGAGAGAGAGAGAGAGAGAGGCAGAGACACAGGCAGAGGGAGAAGCAGGCTCCATGCAGGGAGCCCGACGTGGGATTCGATCCCGGGTCTCCAGGATCGCGCCCTGGGCCAAAGGCAGGCGCCAAACCGCTGCGCCACCCAGGGATCCCAAATTTCTATGAGTTTATCATGAATTCAGTGTCCAATCAAGTGGTACACATTTCTCAATATGTTCAGATAATTGAGGTAATCTGGTTTATTTATTTATTATTATTATTTTTTAAATATTTTTTAATTTTTTATTTATTTATGATAGTCACAGAGAGAGAGAGAGAGAGGGGCAGAGACACAGGCAGAGGGAGAAGGCAGGCTCCATGCACCAGGAGCCTGATGTGGGATTCGATCCGGGGTCTCCAGGATCGCGCCCTGGGCCAAAGGCCGGCGCCAAACCGCTGCGCCACCCAGGGATCCCATCTGGTTTATTTTTAATTCCAGTAGAGTTAACGTAAAGTATTAGTTTTAGATGTACAAGGAAGTTATTCAGCAATTCTATACATTATTTAGTGCTCATCAAGATAAGTGTATTCTTAATCCCCTTCACCAATTTCACCCATCCCTCTGAAGTATTCTGTTGTTTCTGTTTGCATCTTCTTCAGGAAATCAGCTGGGACAGATGGGCCTTTAGGAGCTGTGTTTTTGTCACAGGTACACAGTTGTTACCAGGTGTTCCTTCATTATCCTGGAAACCTCTTTGCTGTTTTTCTGTCTTGAATATTCTACTTTTGGAATCCCATGTCTTTCTCAGGTTGGGTCCTTATTTTAGTGGAATCTTCCATCGGCCTCTTGAGAAAGTTCATGGGAGGTAAATGTTTTGGTGCCTTGTAGATCTGAAATAGTCTTTTCTTATTTCCATGTCTTTGAAAGATAACTTGTTGGGCATAAAATTCTGAGTGGAAATTATTTTCCCTTGGAATTTTCTCAGGCATCGAGACTTTTCTTTTACATTTACTTTTTTTTTTTTTTTAAGATTTTATTTATTTATTCATGAGCGAGACCGGTAGAGAGAGGCAGAGACATAAGCAGGCTCCATGTAGGGAACCCGATGTGGGACTCAATCCTGGGACTCCAGGATCACTCCCTGGGCCAAAGGCAGGCACTAAACTGCTGAGCCACCCAGGCATCCCACATTTACTTATTTTTTAAAATATTTATTTACTTATTATTTGAGAGAGAGAGAGAGAGAGAAAGAGAGAGACAGAGCACAAGTACATGGAGGGAGAGGGAGAGGGAGAGGGAGAATCCTGCTCCTCAGGGAGCCTGATTTGGGACTTGATCCCAGGGCCCTGGGATCATGACCTGAGCTGAAGGTAGATGCTCTACTGACTGAGCTACCCAGCCGCCCCTACATTTACTTATTTAGCTTTTCATTTTTTATTTTGTGTTTTGATTTCCAAGAGTTCCGTTTTTTTTTGTTGTTGTTCTCTGAATATTTTTATCACCTTCAGTTTTTTTTTAAGATTTTATTTATTTATTCATAGAGATGCAGAGAGAGAGCGAGAGAGGCAGAGACACAGGCAGAGGGAGAAGGAGGCTCAATGCAGAGAGCCCGACATGGGACTCAATCCAGGGTCTCTAGGATCACACCCTGGGTCGCAGGCGACGCTAAACCGCTGTGCCACCGGGGCTGCCCTTCAGTTTTTGTTTTATGGATATTATATCTCCTCTTATTTTTCTGAAGATGTGTTTTTTCCCCTCTTTTAAAAGTTCTCTTTTCCTTGCATAATCTTTGAGGGTTCTTCCCCCCAGTCCCCAATTTGGTCTCTAACTCTTGCTTCCTAACTTCTGGTGATCCTTAGGTGACTGTTCAGATTTAAAAGTAGGGGCCTCATGTCAGGCTCCGTGCATGGAGCCTGCTTCTCCCTCTGCCTGTGTTTCTGCCTCTCTCTCTCTGTGTCTCTCATGAATAAATAAATTAAAAAGAAATAAAAGTAGGGGCCTAACAAGCTTGGAAGCTCATTGTGTAAGGCCTTGTGTTTGTGGCATTCTCCATAGGGAGATGTGGTTAAGGTGTTTGCTGGAGAACCCCTAGCATCTGCATCTTTAGGTCTTTTTCACCTTGCTGGTTTTCACCTTCCATTCTCTACTTGGCTGCCATTGTTTTGCCAGACAAGCTGTTTTCTTAGAAGACCAGGGCTCTGACTTATTACATAATTTTTGGCTTGAAAAAAAAAATTTTTTTTGGCTTGAGTCTTCTATTTTTGGTATGGGATCTGATACAGTTTGTATCTGATGTCTCTAATCCACAGACCTTCTGTTTTATCCTCTCCAGGGAATAAGCCCTTACCTAGTGTTCTTCCAGAATGGAGAAGAGATCGGTACCCAGTTGTGTGGTTTATGGTGTAGAGGACCTGAGGATCTCATTTCTTTGGCCGACTTTCAACCAATTACATTGTTTTCTGCTCTTTTATCCCATTTTTCAAAGCTGCTGTCAATTAATTGAGCTTTTGGGGGCTCAGGTGTAAATCAGTTTTTTTCCCTCACTTTTGGCTTTAAATTCAATTCTCTTATGTAAATCAGTTACTACTTACCACCTGCTTTCCAACTTCTAATATTTTATTGCTATTGTCTCATCCTCTGTGCTCTTTCTCCTTGTGCATTTTTATCTCTAAATTCTCTTTGCTGATACTTTCATTACATTTTTAATTTTAATTTTGGGGAGACAGTGCTTTATAGTCTGCTGTTTTTTTAAAAAAATATTTTATTTATTTATTTATTTATTTATTCATTCATTCATTCATTCATTCATGAGAGACAGGCAGAGAGAGAGGCAGAGATACAGGCAGAGGGAGAAGCAGGCTCCATGCCGGGAGCCCGACATGGGACTCGATCCTGGGTCTCCACGATCATACCCTGGGCCAAAGGGGGCACTAAACTGCTGAGCCACCCAGGCTGTCCTTGTTTTTTTTTTTTTTTTTTTTTTTTAAGATTTTATTTATTTATTCATGAGAGACAGAGAGAGAGGCAGAGACACAGGCAGAGGGAGAAGCGGGCTCCTCCGAGGGAGCCTGATGTGGGACTCGATCCTGGGACCCAGGATCACAACCTGACCCTAAAGCAGATGCTCAACCGCTGAGCCACCCAGGTGTCCCTGTTTTTTTTTTTTAAGATTTACTTATTTGTTTGAGAAAGAGAGAGAATGAGAGCAGGGGGTGGGGCAGAGGGGGAGAGAATCCTAAGCCGACCTGTGCCCAGTGTGGAGCCTATTGCAGGCTCCATCTCATGACCCTGAGATGACACCTGAGTCTAAATCAAGAGTTGGAAGTTGAAGCGACTGTGCCACCCAGGCAACCCTAGTCTGCTATCTTTAAGCTGAATCTATATTGTCACTCATACTTTTTTCTTTTTGTAATATGTATTTATTACATTTGCAATAAATATAGTATTTCAAAAGGTAAAAAGAACTCAATATTTTCCGAAACTACACAGGGTTTGATAGGACCATTTTTTAAATACCATCTTGAAATGGTGGTTTGTTTCTAGCCATACACTTTTTTGTATTTCTAGCAAGCTTCTGCAATTGACATCTTACACTAGATTGTAAGTTTCTTTAGAGCAAAGATCATGTCATGTTCCTTGTGATTTCTGAAAAATAAGTTATTAGAAATACCAGAAATGATGGAAATACACTTAGCGAGAATTATATTTTATTTTCTCATTTTATAGGTTGAAGAATGCCTCATCTGATGTAAAACAAATGTTTAAAAGTGAAACAGACTTGGATATTACTGCTGATCTCAGAAAGAAACTTCATCGGGCTAAGAAAGAAAAATTGGAAATAACAACTAAGCACAATGCAGAGGTAGAATTGTTTTTCTTTCAAATAATGTCAAAAGTAGAATTTGGTTATTTTAGATTCATTCATATTACAGACTCCATGTTTTTTTTTTTTTTTTTAAGATTTTTATTTATTTATGAGAGTCAGAGGGAGAGAGAGAGAGAGAGAGAGAGGCAGAGACCTAGGCAGAGAGAGAGAGGCAGGCTCCATGCAGGGAGCCTGATGTGGGACTCAATCCTGGGGTTCCAGGATCCCTCCCTGGGCCAAAGGCAGGCGCTTAACTGCTGAGCCACCCAGGCGTCCCAAGACTCCATGTTTATTTTTTATTTTTTTTAAAAATTTTTATTTATTTATGATAGTCAGACACACAGAGAGAGAGAGGCAGAGACACAGGCACAGGGAGAAGCAGGCTCCATGCACCGGGAACCCGACGTGGGATTCGATCCCGGGTCTCCAGGATTGTGCCCTGGGCCAAAGGCAGGCGCCAAACCACTGCGCCACCCAGGGATCCCCAAGACTCCACGTTTAACATCACCTTGACATTTTTGAGCTTAAAAAGGAATTTATAATAAAGAAAACAGTGTTTTTAAATATAGTAGAAATGTATAGGAGTGTTTAGAAGTTTAATGAATTATTAGATTTGTATGTTGTCTTAAGTTTATTTAATTAATTTATTTAGATTTTATTTATCCATGATATATATATATATATATATATATATATATATATATATAGAGAGAGAGAGAGAGAGAGAGAGAGAGAGAGGCAGAGACACAGGCAGAGGGAGAAGCAGGCTCCATGCAGGGAGCCTGACGTGGGACTTGATCCTGGTCTTCAGGATCACACCTCGAGCTGAAGGCGGCGCTAAACTGCTGGGCCACTGGGGCCGCCCTCTTAAGTTTATTTTAATTAATGGGTTAAACTTGATAAAATAATTGATGAATGCCTTTTGTGACTAAATGTCAATTAGACATTTTTGAAATTTTAATTTAGATTCTTTATGGCTCAATCATGGAACAATCTTAAGTAGATTAAAGTGTGGAATTTGTAAAAGATTTATTTACTTATTTTAGAGAGAGAGAACTTGTGCATGTACACATGTCTAAGGGGAGGGGCAGAAGGAGAGAGAGAGAATCCCCAAGTGGACTTCCTACTGAGCAAGGAGGCTGATGAGGGGCTGAATCCTGGGTGCCTGGGATCATGACTTGATCTGAAATCAAGAGTTAGCCGCTCAACCAACTGAGCCACCCAGGCACCACTGAGTATGGAACTTTTAATCATAGTGTAATTAATAAATTATCCTAGTTTTTATTTTATGATATTATTATAGCTTTTGTTACTATGTATGTATATGCATAAATATATATATTTGATGTTATGTGTGTTTATTCCCAAGATAGTAGCTCTCTTTTTCTCTAAGATAATTCATGAATTTTCTGTTTATGTCACTTCTGTCTGTTGTGTTTTTTCTGTTTTCTCTTTTTTTTCCTGTTTAATCTTACTCTTTAAACTCAGCTTTGACAGCCTGGTATGGTGGAAGAATATTGAGTTACACAAATCTGGAGTCATCCTTGGCCCTTCCATTTATAAGATATGTGACCTTGGGAGAACAATTTATCCTGTATATCATTGTTTTCTCACTGTGAAATGCCGGTCCTAAGGGTTGTTGTGATAACTAAGGGAAATAAAATTCATAGAGTGCCTGTGCTCTGTAAGAGTAGCTGTAATTTATTGACATTTAAGGATAAATAGTGTATTTTCCTTCCTTTTTTGCTGAATTCTGATGCTGTCCTGTCAGGAAACCTTTTAAATCCTCCCTAAATGAAACTAATTACTCCTTTCTTTGCTCTCCTATAACATGTTGCTGTTACAGGTGTTTTGGGGGTAAAACATTTATTTCATGCTTACCTGTTCTTCATTAGTCTGTAAGTTTTCTAAGAGCTGAAAGCAATGACCATGCTTTGTCCCCATATCTCTCACGTTTCTTCCTGGCACAGAGTAGGTCCTCAGTGGCTGTGTGTTGAATAAAAAAATGGCTTTTTTTGTATTGTCTAAGGAACAGTAGCTTAAGTAACAAGCAATGAATATGTGACAGTTTTATATGTACTTTTAGTGGCAGTTGAGGTAATTTTAAAGGGTAATTGCAATAATTGCTTTTATTGACATTGTAATATTACATACTGAATATAAAATGATATTTGTAAAGTATATATTGTTTATAATCTCCAAAACTTATTTTTAAAACCAAGTGTACATTTTACTTAATTATATCATGATACTCATTCATCTATATCCTTTCACACTATTTTCATTTGTCATCAGAGTTATTAGACCTTACTCTTCTCCCTTGTTTGATGAAAATGTTTTAAAATATGTGTTCACATGAAAGAGATAGGAAATTATTTCAGGGAAGAAAGATAATTTTCTTGCAATAGGCAGTTATAATGGTTCAACTCCAGTTTCATATTACTATCCATTCTTATTCCTTCAGTTCTTTGTTTAGATGATTTTACTTATATTATGTAGTAGTTTTTTTTAGTCATATAATCTTTAAAATGCCTGTAATAAAGCAAGGCTGAGGGGAATGAAACTATATAAAAAACTAAGGCCATAATTTACTTTATTAGATACTTTTTTTTTAAAGATTTTGTTTATTTATTCATAGAGCCACAGAGAGAGAGAGAGAGAGAGAGGCAGAGACACAAGCAGAGGGAGAAGCAGAGGGAGAAGCAGGCTCCATACAGGAAGCCCAACGTGGGACTCGATCCCCGGTCTCTAGGATCACACCCCAGGCTGCAGGTGGCGCTAAACCACTGCACCACCGGGGCTGCCCTTTATTAGATACTTCTAATGTTAACAGGCATCATACTGGTGATTAGCATAATATATCTTTAAAATCTGGGATGCCTGGCTGTCAGTACAGCATGTGATTCTTGATTTTGGGGTTATGAGTTAGAACCGCATCTTGGGCGTAGCGAGTACTTAAAATCTTAAAATCAAAACAAAACAAAACTATATCCGTTGGTGGATGGATACAGAAAATGTAGTGTGTATGTACACACACACACACACACACACACACACACTGGACTATTATATTATTCAGCCATAAAATAAAATGAAATCTTGCCATATGTGACAACGTAGATGGGCTTTGAGGGCATTATGCTAAGTAAGATAAGTCAGAAAGATAAATAAGATAAACACAGTATGCTTTCATATGTGGAATGTAAAAACAAAAAACCGAAAACCAAGCTCATAGATACAGAGAACAAATTGGTGGTTGTAAGATGTTGGAAGTAGGGGGTGGGCAAAATGGGTAAAGGGAGTCAAAAGGTACAAACTTCCAATTATAAAATAAACAAGTCATGGGGTTGTAATATACAGCATGATGATTATAGTTAATAATACTATATCATGTATCTGAAAGTTGCTAAGAGAGTAGATCTTAAAATTTCTCATCACAAGAAAAAAATTTGTAATTATATATGGTGACACATGTTAACTAGGCTTATTGTGGTGATGATTTTGCAATATATATAAAATATGAAATCTTTTATGAACCTGAAACTAATATGCTATGTCAATTAGATCTCAATAAAAAATGAAATTAAGTACCCTTAAAATCTTTAGGAATTTTATTGTTGTGGGTTCTTGGATAAGTTATTTAATTTTCCTAAATTTCAGTTATTGTTGAGATTTATTAGTAGGCAGAGGGTATGGAGAGAGGGGTCACTAATACGACTCACT
The DNA here is from genome assembly GCF_018345385.1 of Vulpes lagopus. NCBI lineage: Eukaryota > Metazoa > Chordata > Mammalia > Carnivora > Canidae > Vulpes > Vulpes lagopus. The sequence continues at coordinate 96,835,358 of NC_054830.1, read as the reverse complement.
ACTTCTAGATGAAACTAGGTTGCCCTGATGTGGATTTTTGGGATGGGACAATGCCACAGGATTTTCAGTGTTGCAGTGATTGTTAGAATCATTTGAACATGGTAATAGAAATGTGTGAAAGAGGACACGAGAGTGTGAAGCTATTCCAATAACTCCTTGGTCCAGACAGTGATGCTAGAGTAGGAAAATGTCTTTAATTTTTTTTTATTTATTTATGATAGTCACAGAGAGAGAGAGAGAGAGGCAGAGACATAGGCAGAGGGAGAAGCGGGCTCCATGCACCGGGAGCCCGATGTGGGATTCGATCCCGGGTCTCCAGGATCGCGCCCTGGGCCAAAGGCAGGCGCCAAACCGCTGCGCCACCCAGGGATCCCGGAAAATGTCTTTAAATGAGGATGGAAGAGGATAAAAAAGGGTAGTATAACTTTCTTTAGCCAAAAGGTACTGGAAACTTAGGACCAAGCAGTATACTTTTTAGGCTTCAGGACCTGAAGATACTGTTTGATCCAGCTAGTCCTTTTAAGAGTAGGTTTTCTTAAGCTGGGGTTCTTAGAAACAGACACCAAGGAATCCATATACTTAGATGGAGGAAAAATTACATTTTATGTTTTATTAACCTCTAACTTGTTAAGCATTTCTCTCACTTATGAAAGGCTTAACCCAGTTGGCCCTCCTTTAACAAGCCATAGTAGTATTAGCAGTACTTTTGACTTTATCATCACTGGAAATCACAGAGACACAATTCAGTTATTATAAGTTTCGAGATACTATTTATACCTGTTGCTACTTTGAAATGACAGTGATTGTTGGACCTGTAAGTAGCGCTTGTTATTTAGTGGGTTATTAAAGAAGTACATTATGGCATCACAAATTTGCTTTTATATATTTGTTTTTATACTTTGATTCTTTTTGTTATCCTGTATGTTTTATTTTATGCATTTAATTACATTATTTGAGAAGGCTTTGCCAGATTGCAAGGAGGGTCATGGCATAAAAAATTGTGAAAATCCTTTCTGTTAGAGGCTGAGGCATGCTGTAGGGGGCATAAAGGAAGATACGGAGAATGACACAGGGAGGAGGTTCTAAGACAGGTAGTTGAGCATAAAGATGTTAACGCAGAAATGTTTTAAGAAGGAGGTAGATCCCATTTTGCTGCTGTTGCACGTGCTGAACCTTCAGTGAGAAAACAATAACTCATGAGCAGAGGGTAGGTTTCTATCAGTTGTGTGGGTGGCTCAAGAAAACAAATATAGGGGGATCCCTGGGTGGCTCAGCAGTTTAGCGCCTGCCTTTGGCCCGGGGTGTGATCCTGGAGACCCAGGATCGAGTCCTGCGTCGGGCTCCGGCATGGAGCCTGCTTCTCCCTCTGCCTGTGTCTCTGCCTCTCTCTCTCTATCAAGAATAAATGAATAAAATCTTAAAAAAGAAAAAAAAGAAAACAAATATGGTCTAATCAGGAAGAAAGAGGGACATTAGTAGAGGGAATTCATTGTACAAGTGATGGGAGACTCCGGAATCCAAATAGGTAATGGTGCAGCCACCCAGATTAGTTACAGCAGGAAAACACCATGGCCTCTAGGCCAGAGGGCTAATGGGAAGAGATGATGTGACTGGAGTCCTGAAGTTGGGGCTGTTTGGTGGGAGGTAGAGCACGGGAAGGGCTATTCAGTGTTAGGATGTTAGAGGGAGGGGAGGCAAAGAGATTGATCTTGAATGAGATGCAGCACCTGCCAGAGACAGCGCTGGAAGTAGAGCCATTTGGGAGTGGAGCACGGGAATTGTGTAACAGAGGAGAGGAGGTGAACGGCATTGGGGAATGGAGTTGAGATCAAATGGGCAAATGGTTGGCAGTTCACACCTCATCACCACGCTTGTACTCTCATGTAACTCCCATACAGTAATATGTTGTTTTTGTGTAACATTGCTGGTTGCAACCCAAATATCCTCTAAACACAGGTGTTCCTGCCTTTGCCACAATGGGTGATCCAAAGGCTTTTTTGTAGTTGCATCGTCTCACAGATGATACATGTCTTCACTATCGGGTCTTTGTAATTTGGTAACTGATGACTTTTTTATTATTATTATTATTATTATTATTTTTTTTGTAACTGATGACTTTAATTGAAAAGTTACTATTACATTCTTCATATGAGGCCAGAGGGGAGAAGCCAAGAAAACAATCACTAATATATTCATATAACACATGTGCAAAAGCAGCTGTAGTTCTTATTTTTAGAGATGGTCCTAAGGTTACAATGCTGGAAAGGTAGGGCTTTATATTTTGGAGGTTCAAGTTATGATTCTGTGCATTAGACTTAGATCTTTTCTCATTTTCTTGTGGCTTGTTTTGTTAATTTAGGTCAAATAATGCTTTAGAACTGCTTCTCTAATATGGTAGGCATTAGCTACATGTGATTTTTGAGCACTTGAAATGTGACTGGTCTGTTAATGTAAAATACTGGATTTCAAAAACTTTGTACCAAAAATGCAAACCGTTTCACTAATAATTTTTCATATGAATACATGTTGAAATAATGACAATCTTGTGTACATTGGGTTAAATAAAACCATTAAAATTAACTTCATGTATTTATTTTTACTTTTCAAAATGTTGCCACTAGAAAACTGAAAAGAGACTTGTATTATATAACTATTAGACAAAGCTGCTTTAGAAGGCTGTCCATCAGGACACCTGGGTGGCTCAGTGGTTGAGCGTCTGCCTTTGGCTCAGGGCATGATCCTGGAGTCCCGGGATCGAGTGCTGCATCAGGCTTCCCTCCATGACGCCTGCTTTTCCTCTGCCTGTGGCTCTCTCTGTGTCTTTCATGAATAAATAAATAAAATCTTAAAAAAAAAGAAGGCTGCTCATCTCTTGAATTCCTATGTGCACCATAATCAATTAGATGCCACCACAAATACTTGGGATCAGGATGCTAAGATTACTTCTATAGTCCTGTTTTCCATTGTAGTAACTGTCTTCATCTTGTTTCTAATGGTTAATTCCTACCACTTGGACTTTGCCACTCTGGAATTCAATTATTTTGATTGAAATTGGGGAGTCCGTCTCAATTGTGATGTCTTCCACCATTATCTGCATCATCTGCTATAATCTCTGGTATATGGAGATTAGTTTCCGGAGCTTTATAAGGGTGCTTGTGCTGCCTGTGCCAGTGTATTTTATAGCATTTTAAGTAGGAAAAGAATATCCTTTGCACTCTTGAAGAGGATGTACTTAGAGAAAGGAGAAGTTTTGTTTTGCTCACATTAAATCACACACTTCTCCCTAAGTCTCCATATTATGTCAGAAAAGTACTGGCATTTTGACCTTATGAAGTGATTGTCGGCTGGTGTTGAATTCAATCTACAGTCACCCACCCTAGCAAACTGTTAGAACTAGCTTATAAGTCCAAAGCAATCCTGTGTATGTTCTGCAGGTTCCTGCTAATACAAGATTAGCAAGATCTTGCATTTCATTTGCTACATAAGCCATTTTTTCCTGGAGCAGACTATGCATTTCTCCACCTGTGACATACTGAGATCAGAATTTATCTATGGTGACAAAGAATGGTGGACGTATGCTTGCAGATCCTCTGGCAAGGCAACTGTCTCAGGTGTGCTCATTATTAAGTCTTTAAGCAAGGGATGACAAATTGTCTCAGGGAGGAAAAGCTGCTTTTGTTGGTAAGGGATGTTTAGAGGGGATTTGGAAGTTTATAATTTTCAGGTTTGTCTAATTCCAAAAGTCCTCATCCCATCTCCTATGTTCCTACTTCATTCCCAACTGATACCTACTACCTTAACATTAGAAACTTGGTGAGACTCTTCATTCAACTTGTAATGTGATTCTGCATTCCTCCTAATTAGATTTTCTTTCTGATCCTTAGCCTTATCAGCATGGGGCTATAAGATATAAAAGATTGTTTTAAAGTTAACATAGAAACTCTGACTTTCTATTTTGAACTGATATTCTAAAGCTTGAGATTATCACTTTGTGTTTATAAGCTAATGGTCACATTTAGCCTTCCCACCCTGCAGATCTTGAAATAAGCAATGCTGCCTTAATGGTTAAGTGCAGTTCCTACTTCATTTCTCCAGGGCTTTGTCCTCAACTGGCATTTTATTCTAAACTGCACATGATAATTTAAGTAATTGTGATCCCACTATAAGCCATGCATGGGTCACTGCAAAAGTGCCCTATTTCTGCCTGCAAAGAGGTCTTCATTGATTGCTGGGAGGGACTGTCCAGGAGAATTTGAAGCAACAGGTAAGACAGGGACGCTGCTGAAGTAAGATCTGGAGCGGGAGTACTACCCTGGGTTCACTACTTTGGCCCTTAAAAGTATATCACAAATGCCTCCTATTGGCCAAACCTGAGAGGCCACTTGTCAAGGGATCCTGGGAAATGTAGTCCTACAATACAGAGCAGAGCTGCAGAAGAATAGGGAGGAGATCTGGGGGCAAACAGGTGAATGACTGGCACAATTGGGAATGCCTAAATGTTAAACAAAATGAGTTATCTTGAATACGTAATTAAGATTCTATGATTTTTTCTTTATTATTAAAAGATTTGTAAATTCCTACTTGTAAAAGTATTTTGAAGACATTTACTTTGCTGAAATTTTTTAAAATAAAAATTATCATTTTTTATTCTTTATATGTGGAAAAGGATGTCATTCTGCTGGACTGTACATATTAACCACTACTTAGGGTAATTTCTGATGTTGCTTTTCTGAAATTCTTTTGTTTTTTTCTTTCTGATAATGGCATCATCTTTTTCTAGTCTAGTATAGTGCTGTCCTACGTGATGCCTTTCCAGTATTCTCTCTCATCCATCATTTCTTTCTTGACCACTGGTAGCAAATAATTTTGCCTTCTTTTTTTGAACTATCATAACATTTTTACCTCTTTTATAAAACTTATTCTGTATGTCTTTCTATAAAATTTCATTACTTGAGATCAGGGGCTCTATGTTTGTTTTGTATCTTTCATGGTACTTGACACATAGGAAGTGTTTAATATTATTTAATGAATCATTGATTAGATCATAGAATTTTGGAGTGGGAATGGAGTTTATAAATCATTTATTCTGACTCTGACTTATCTTCTGTCACACAACTCATGGAAGGATTTTAGATAAATCTGGTTATTAATTATGTAGTTGTGCAGATATTAGATAAATATTGGTTCATTAAAATCCCTGCAAAATTGGCACTTTTATGACTTCATGCTCCATCAGTAATGTCATAAGAGGAATAATATAGACAATATCTACTAAACTATGCTTTGTTGCAATTTGCTTCTTGATTTCATTTCAGGAATAGGAAGAGGAGAGGGGAGGATGAATCTTTATTTATTTATTTATTTATTTATTTATGATAGGCACACAGTGAGTGAGAGAGAGAGGCAGAGACATAGGCAGAGGGAGAAGCAGGCTTCATGCACCGGGAGCCCGACGTGGGACTCGATCCCGGGTCTCCAGGATCGCGTCCTGGGCCAAAGGCAGGCGCTAAACTGCTGCGCCACCCAGGGATCCCCCGGGAGGATGAATCTTAAAGTACTTACTATGTGTCATTTTTTTCACTTCTTAGTCATGACTATTTCTGATTAAAACTTGCAATTTTTAAGTGGTACCTGGCTGGCTCAGTCAGTAGAGTATGCGACTCTTGATCTTGGGGTCATGAGATCAAGCTCCACATTGGGCATGGGGCCTAGTTTATTTTTTTATTTTTTAAAGATTTTATTTATTCATGACAGAGACACACAGAGAGAGGCAGAGACACAGGCAGAGGGAGAAGCAGGCTCCATGCAGAGAACCTGACGTGGGACTCGATCCCAGGACCCCAGGACCATGCCCTGGGCTGAAGGCAGACGCCCAACCACTGAGCCACCCAGGCATCCCAGCACGGGGCCTACTTTAAAAAAACCTTGCGATTTCTCTTTACTTTTATAAGACCATGTAAGAATTTTTGTTTTTCTTTTTTTCTCTAGTGGATTCTCTAAAATTAGAAAACTAATGAATGTCATTTGGTAGGGCTAGTGCTTCTTTTCCAGTCTTTTAGAAAAGTATAAATTTATAAATTCTTGTCTTATAAATATTATAGAAACAAATTTCTCTAAGACATTTAAATGTTTGGGTGCATGATCTCATAATCTTGGGGACATATTTATTTATTTTTTTTTAATTTTTTTTTTATTTATTTATTTATGATAGTCACAGAGAGATAGAGAGAGAGGCAGAGACACAGGCGGAGGGAGAAGCAGGCTCCATGCACCGGGAGCCCGATGTGGGATTCGATCCCGGGTCTCCAGGATCGCGCCCTGGGCCAAAGGCAGGCGCCAAACCGCTGCGCCACCCAGGGATCCCTTGGGGACATATTTTAATACTGGTTCATGATCTCAAAATTTGTTTTCAGCTGGCTAGCTATGAGAGTCAGATTGCCAAGCTGCGATCCGAGGTTGAAAAAGGAGAGGCATTGCGACAAAGTCTGGAATATGACCTGGCCGTTGCTAGAAAGGAAGTTGGTCTTGGAAGACGTGCTGCTGAAGAAAGGTTAGCTGAGGCACATAGAATCCAAGAAAAACTCTGTGGTAAGACTTTTATTTTTTCCCATGCTTAGGGTTTAACCTTTTTTTTTTTTTTTTTAACATTTTATTTATTTATTCATGAGAGATACAGAGAGAGAGGCGGAGACACAGCAGAGGGAGAAGCAGGCCCCATGCAGGGAGCCCAATGCAGGATTCGATCCCGGGACTCTAGCATTACACTCTGGACTGAAGGCAGGTGCTAAACTGCTGAGCCACCTGGGCGTCCTAGGGTTTAACCTTATTGTATATCATTACTCACTGTTGTGTATGTTCGCCATATAGGGTCAGAGTTAGGGTTTTTAATCTTTGGCCTTTGATGGACAGACTTTACTGGATGTGTATAAAGTCTTCTAGCATTCATGTGAACATTCATTTTCTTTACATTAATTTTTTTAATGTTGTGCATGTATGGAAAAAGGGGTTCAAAATCCTGTTAATCACTTTGTAGAGCAGTTGTTCCATCCAATCAACAGAATCACATAGAGATTTGAAAAAAAAAATCATAGGACCCCTATCTAATTCTATCAGTTAGAATTTCCAGCTTGAATTAAGGAAGGTATGTGATGTGATGAGCACTGGGTGTTGTTACACTGTATGTTGGCAAATTGAATTTAAATTAAAAAAAAAAAAAAGGAATTTCCAGCTTGAGAGAGTCTGTATGTTCAAGAAGTACTGCAGGTGATTTTGTTGATGGCCTGGGTTTGGGATCCATAGGGTTAGAGGGTGGTACCTAGAAAAGAAAAATGTAGTAGATTTAATCCTCAGAAGCTCTCTGTTAAATAGCATATGAGCACTTAAAAATCTTTTTATTTAAGTATAATATATGTAAAGAAATGTGCCAGAGCTCCTGGTTGGCTCAGTTGGTTAAGTGTCTGCCTTTGACTCAGGTTGTGATCCCAGAGTCCTGGGATCAAGCCCCACAGGGGCTTCCTGCTACATGGGGAGTCTCCCTCTGCCTCTGCCTGCCTCCCCCCCTACTTGTGCTCACTGTCTCTCTGTCGAATAAATAAATAAAATCTAAAGAAAAAAAATGTGTCTGATATAAGCATATAACTCATAGGAAGCACCCAGATCATGGAATGGAAAATTACCAGAAGTCCATCCACATGAATAACTACTATCCTGGTTTTTAATAGCAAGGATAAATTGTGCCTCTTTTCTTGTGCTTCATATTAAATGGAATCATATAATATGGGCTCTTTTATGTCTGGTTTTCCTTCAACATTGGGTGTGTGAGTTCATCCATATTGTTGTATGAACTCTGTATTGATGCTTAGTATTATGTTTTATGACATACCACATATATTTATCCATTTCTGTTAATGGGCACTTGGGTAATGTCCAGTTTTATGTTATTAAGAGTAATGTTGCTATGAACATTCCTTTTCTTTTTTAAGCTTTTGTTTTTAAGTAATCTGTACTTAACATGGAGCGCAAATTCACAACCCTGAGTTAGAGTCGCATGCTTCACCGACTGAGCAAGCCAGGTGCCCCAGTGTTGCTATGAACCTTCTTGTAGGCAACAGGTTTTATTTATTTATTTATTTTTATTTATTTATGATAGAGAGAGAGAGAGAGAGAGGCAGAGACATAGGCAGAGGGAGAAGCGGGCTCCATGCACCGGGAGCCCGATGTGGGATTCGATCCCGGTCTCCAGGATCGCGCCCTGGGCCAAAGGCAGGCGCCAAACCGCTGCGCCACCCAGGGATCCCCCGGCAACAAGTTTTAATTAAGAGAACATTGAACTTGAATTCAGTAGATTTAGATTTAGATCCTGGTTTTACTACATACTTAGTGATATTTGAATGTAGGTTTTTTAAGGATGAAGAGACAATGAAAAGTGCTTTGTTAACCACGTGGGACTAAACAAATGTTAAAAGGTTATCTGGTCCAAGTTGCGGCCAGCTGTCTTGGGTTAGAAGTATTTTTGATTACCCCTGGTATTTAATAACCACAACACTACCTGGAACTTATCAATGCAAGAATCGAAAGGCACTAAATATATCAGTTAATGACTTTGATTTAATTATGAGGAGGTTGAAGTCTAGGAAAGATGGGAAGTTACTTTCTTGAAGTCAGATGATTTTCACAGACATTTTATAGAGGAAAATAGAAGAATAGCCATTAATGAGATGAAAAATGCTTAACCTCACTTGTCTTCAGAGAAATGCAAATTAAAACCACAGTGACTGTTACTACGTACCCATTAGATGGTGCTAATTGAAAAGACTGTCAATACCAAATGTTAGTAAGGATGTAGAGCAACTGGAACTTTTATACTTTGTAAGTGGGAAAGTAAATGGTACAATTACTTTGGGGAAAAACCTGGTAACTTCTTTTAAAATAAACAGTTGGTGGACAACTTGTTAGATAGTCAAAAGGTTTATGAACTGGAAGCACCAGATACCTCTGGAATTAAGAATTGGAATAACAATAGTAGGTAAAATAAAGAGGGTTAAATGAAAGCTCTTTGTTCTAGAGGCAAATAGGTTCTTAGATCTCCTTCCCAAGAGCATGCTGCTCTGGGATTGGTCTCACTTTCTAGAGGGAGCCGGGAGTTGGGTGGCTTAATCTCTGGAAATAATAAAATACAGGGTCTCCAGACTAGCAAGAACAGGAATATAGCATACTCAATGCTGAATATTGAGAAACTATTTCTTCCGGCCTCCTTTTTCTGTTGATTTCTCCAAAAGCTAGCACCCAGATTTCTTGTTTTTTTTTTTAATTTAAATTTTTATTTATTTATGATAGTCACAGAGAGAGAGAGAGGCAGAGACACAGGCAGAGGGAGAAGCGGGCTCCATGCACCGGGAGCCCGATGTGGGATTCGATCCCGGGTCTCCAGGATCGTGCCCTGGGCCAAAGGCAGGCGCTAAACCGCTGCGCCACCCAGGGATCCCTAGCACCCAGATTTCTATATCCATGTGGGAGCTTGGAAGACTCTTCTATTCATCTGACCAAACCAAGAGGAAAAACCTAATGATACTGATATCGGGAGTTTCCTAATAAATGACCCAACCAGATCCAACTCCAGTAAAGGACTATGGTTATCAAGCCCTATCCTGAAGTTCAGAATCTAGGTGGTGGGTATATGGGTAGGTATGTAACTGTGTCACCATTACAGTTACCCTAGTTGAGAGAAGACAACCAAGAATTAGCAGATGCTTGGGGAGAGCCTCTAAAATGGAGAGAAACAAAATAATTAGGAAGAATCAGAAACTCTGAGGAGAAGATTTAATAAGTAACATTAATATCTTAAGAGCTGAAAGAAAATAGATTCCATCTATGGTGTGAGAACCAGATGTTATTAAAAAGAAGGGAAAGCTCTTAGAAGTAAAAAATGTGAAATCAGGAATGACAAATGTCAACAGAAGCATTGATAGATGAAGATGAAAGAAATCACCCAGAAATCAGAGTAAAAAAAGACAGAGGTGGAAAAGTAGGAGAGAATAGGCAAGAAAATTTGAGGGTCAACCTGAATAATAGGGTAATATTGAAAGAAGAGATAAGGGAGAAAACAGGGAGGGATAAATCATCAATGAAATTATTTAAGAAATCATCTCAGAACTAAAGGTTATGAGTTGCCAGATTGAAAGGGCCCATTGAACATTCACCACTATAACAAGAAATAGACCCACCCGAAGGCAAAGCTTATTATGCAATTTCAGAAGAATGGAGACAAAGTGAAGATCCTAAATTTTTTCAAAGAGAAAAGAAAGACACAAAAGGCACAAAAAGAAAAATAGGCCACATGCAAAGGAATGGGAACCAAAATGACCTTAAATTTCTTGCCTACAGTCTGGATACTAGACCATGGAATAATCTCATGTAGAGATAGTAACTGGATTGGAGAGGAGACTTTTTGTGCCTTTTATACCTTCGAATTTTGAATCTTTTGAATACATGATACATTTGAAACACAAACATGGTTTATTTGTTTATTTATTTAAGTTTCAGAGGAAGAGTTTAGTGATTCATCAGTTGCATATAACACCCAGTGCTCATCACAAGTGCTCTATTTAATTCTCATCACCCAGTTACCCAATCCCCTCACTTAGCTCCCCTCCAGTAACCCTCAGTTTGTTTCCTATAGTGAAGAGTCTCTTTATGGTTTATCTCTCTCTCTGATTTCATCTTACTTTATTTTTCCCACCCTTTCTCTATGTTCATCTGTTTTGTTTCTTGAATTCCACATATGAGTGAAATCATATGATATATGTCTTTTTCTGACTGACTTATTTCACTTAGTATAATGTCCTCTATTTCCATGCATGTCATTGCAAATGGCAAGATTTCATTATTTTGATGGCTGAGTAATATTCCATTGAATATATATAACACCTCTTCTTTATCCATTCATCTGTTGATGGACATCTGGGCTCTTTCCATGGTTTGACTGTTGTGGACATTGCTGCTATAAACTTTGGGGTTCATGTGCCCCTTTGAATCACTACCTAGTAGTGCAATTACTGGGTTGTAGAATAGCTCTATTTTTAACTTTTTGAGGAACCTCCATACTGTTTTCCACAGTGGCTGCTCCAGTTTGCTTTCTCACCAGCAGTGTATGAGGGTTCCCCTTTCTCTGCATCCTGGCCAACATCTGTTTCCTGACTTGTTAATTTTAGCCATTCTGACTGGTGTGGGATGGAATCTCATCGTGGTTTTGATTAACACAGATATAATTTAAAAATAATACTGTTAACTTTGACTTTTTTTTTTCTATTTTGGTTTGTTTAACAAGTGTGTTTGTGTGTATTTCCTCATTTTATCTTCACAACAGCTTAGCAAGGAGGCATTTTACTCCCATTAAGGGTTAAGAGTCCGAGAAGTTTAATCAGGTGGTAGGTGATGGAGCCAGACCTGTGAGTGTTTCATTGCATCTTTTCTAGATTCTGAAATAGAGCAGCAGCCATAGTGAGTTGAGATGTGTTAGTTATTGTTGAGGTAATACTCGAATAAGAGGTGAGTTGAGCCGAACCTTGGTGGAGTCAGTAGCTATAGTTCTAAGGGTTGTGAAACAGTAGTTCCCAATTTCAATTTTGTGACAGCTTCATGTGTAAATGTGTCACAACTAAGTTGTTGCCAGTAGTGGAATATCAAAATCTATAATCTATTAGGTCTTTTAAAAAAGTACCCCTGTAGTGGCTCCTGGGGGGCTCAGTCGGCTAAGCATTTGACTTCGGCTCAGGTCATGATCTTGGGTTCCTGGGATTGAGCCCCACATCGCACTCCCTGCTCAGCAGGGAGCCTGCTTCTGCCTCTCCCTCTGCTCTTCCCTCTGTGCTCTTTCGTGCTCTCTCAAATAAATGAAGTCTTTATTAAAAAATAAAGAAAAAAAAAGCCCTATATGTCACAGTTTAAAAAATGCACATTTGATTTATTTTCTTGAATAGGAGAAAAAATAGAATTGCAGCTGGTGCTAGAGGTGCACTTAAACTTGGGCATGCCTCTAGGAATATGTTGTTCGATTTCATGTCAAAATCACCTTTGTCTGAAAGCAAAGAAAAGATTGAGAAATTAGAGAGTAGACTGTTCTAGATAGAACAGTGAGTTTTTCAAGAGCTAACTGAAGCAAAGTGGTTAAATGTTTTGTTCTAAGTTCACACTGTATATGGATATAAAATCAACTCCGATTCCTAGGTGTGTGAACTTCTAGGGACTTCATTTGTGGTTGTAAATATACCTATTATTCTTTCATATTTTAATAGCTCAGAATGCAGAACTTCAAGGAAAGTCAAATGAGATCGAGAAGGCATTCCAGACTTCCCAGCTGAAGTGGAAAGAAGAATGCAGAAAATTTGAACATGATTTGGAGGAAAGAGACAATATAATTCAAAATTGCAATCGAGAATATGATTTACTTATGAAAGAAAAAAGCAGGCTAGAGAAAACCCTACAGGTAAATTATTTTTATTTTTTAAAGATTTATTTATTCACTTTAGAGAAAGAGAGTGGGCACATGTGCACAAGCTGGGGTGGGGGAGGGGCAGAGGGCAAGGGAGAGAGAGAACCCCAAGCTGAATTCCTACTGAGCTCTAACCCAGAACCCCAAGATCACAACCTGAGCTGAAACCAGGAGTCTGACAGTCAACCGGCTAAGCCATCCAGGCACCTCCAGGTAAATTATTTTTATAAAGGAATTTTTCTAGAATCATTGAGATATGTTACACATTTATTTGAAATTATCCTTGGGAAGGGAAATATCTACCAAAAATCAAGAAAATCTGATTTCCTCCTATCTACCTCCCTTTCTTCCTCTTTTCTTTCCTTTCAGGGGCATTTTTAAGTGTGTTTTTTGTAATATGCTATAGCAATATATTAATTTGTATGTTGTTTTCTTTTGTGAGAAACAGTTTGAGATTTCTGATCAAACTAAAGGAACTTACTTGTGTGGGAGTATAAGAAGACGAGAACCTCCTGTCCTTTAGGTGCAGCAGTAGGAAAATTTGGAAGTTTTGAAATATGGGCTCTCGACTTTGGTCTGAATATGCAATAAATACAAAAAAATTTATATATCTGATATAAACTTCATTTTCTATGTAGAGTATATTTTATACAGACATGACCAAATATTTGATGACCTTTTACTGAAATTATTTGAACTATTTATCTTCCAGTTTTTTGTTTTTGTTTTTTTAACGCTCTAAAGTAAAAGTATGATTTAAGGTTGAAGTTGGGGATCCCTGGGTGGCGCAGCGGTTTGGCGCCTGTCTTTGGCCCAGGGCGCGATCCTGGAGACCCGGGATCGAATCCCACATCGGGCTCCCGGTGCATGGAGCCTGCTTCTCCCTCTGCCTGTGTCTCTGCCTCTCTCTCTCTCTCTGTGACTATCATAAATAAAAAAAAAAAATAAGGTTGAAGTTGCCAGCCCCTTAAAAGATAGATTTTGAATTGCCTATATTTGTCATTTTTTTTTTTTGAAGCACCAATTTAAATAAAAAACAAAGTGATAGAAATGCTTTACATTTACCACTAGTGTAAATGGCTTTCCAGAATTCTGGAGAAATAACTCTTTATTGAAAGTAATTTTACACAAGCATTTACTAAATGTAAAAGTTACACTACAAGGTTCCATGGCATTGTCAGCAGATCTGATTTCCTCCACGTCAGACAATTTGTTTCTTTAGCGTTATGTTCCCAGATCCTCTAACAATGCCTGGTGTGTACAAGGGCTCCCTTAGTATCTGAATGGGGGGAGTTTAGGTTCCCCAGGTCCCTGAGGGGCCGTGTATAACCTTCCTCATGTAAAATGTCTAGAACTATGGGGAAAGAAGCATAATGGCAGCAGCTCCTTATAATCAGTCAGTCAGGCTGCATTTCAGGTTATAAGATCTTGCTGTGATCTTACTCAGCTACTTGATTTTATGCTACCGACTTTGAGCTGATCTGCACAGACTTTGGGGGAATTTGGGGTTGAATAGGAGTCACACTAGTTGGAGGAGACTTTTGTGATGACTTTCCATTAGTGAAAGTTCTAAGGGTAATCTTTACTATGCAGATCACTGCTACTGTTTATACGGATACAGAAGGCTCTCCCTTCTCTATCAACCACACAATCTTGTGTTAATGGAAACTTAGTTTTAAATTGGGCTTCTTGGGGAACCTATATTTTATATATATATTTTTAAGATTTTATTTATTTATTTGACAGGGAGAGAGTGAGAGAGCACAAGCAGGGGGAGGGGCAAAGAGAAAAGGAGAAGCTGGCTCTTGGCTGAGCAGGAAGTCCTATGTGGGGACCTGGGACTTGATCCCAGGACCCTAGGATCATGACCTGAACCAAAGGCAGATGCTTAACTGACTGAGCCACCCAGGCACCCCTGCATTTTATATTTTTAAGAGTTTGAACCAAGTGTTAGATCTTGTAAATGCAGTACAACTAGGAAAACTCACCCCAAAAAAGCTTTTCGGAAGTATTATCTGTAGAATTAGAAATTAGTTACTAAAATCCAAACCTTCAAAAAAATTTTAACTTTTTAAATTATTGACATTCTAGCATTTTTTTATCCTGATTTGTTGCACAAGAGTCCTTCCTTATCGGGATCCCTGGGTGGCACAGGGGATCCCTGGGTGGCGCAGTGGTTTAGCGCCTGCCTTTGGCCCAGGGCGCGATCCTGGAGATCCAGGATCAAATCCCACGTCGGGCTCCCGGTGCATGGAGCCTGCTTCTCCCTCTGCCTATGTCTCTGCCTCTCTCTCTCTCTGTGTGACTATCATAAACAAATAAAAATTAAAAAAAAAAAAAGATTCCTTCCTTATCACCTTTGGTAAATACAATGTACTCTCTGAGTTTTATATGTAAATTATCAGGGATAATCCAGTTTGTTCATAGGTAATTAGAACTTTCTATGTTACCTACTTTACATGTAGACTACATGTAATCTGCATGCTGATGATCAAAATATAATAGAGTTCTATTAATGATTTTAACATAAATTATGAGTTTTAGCCATCTATAGGTAAGGAGAGTCCTTTGTACACTTGAATTGGGGATGAAGGAAGGAAGAAAGATGATGTTCATTGATCTAATAGTAAAGCAAGATTTTATTCATATAAAGGAAGCATTGGAAAAACATCAGCAGGAGAAGAATGAGATGGAGTCTCATATCAGGGAGACAGCACTGGAGGAGTTTAGATTACAAGCAGAACAATGGGATGCAGAAAGAAGAGAGTTACAATTTATAGTGCAGGTATTTTAAAAATAATAATTCAGTTCCTTAAATATATCTTTTTAATGCTTATGATACTAAAAATTACATTAGTGTAATAATTGGCTAGCTTACTCAATGCAAAAATGACTCCTAGTCTTTGATCTCTGAAAGGCCATGTTTCATTTGTGGTTACATGACAATATGGGCAACTGTTGTGAGCAGATACTATTAGAATTAGAATTGGGTGACTTCCATTGCATAAATTATTTGATTTTAGGAAGTACATGCATGCATTTGGTATTTTATTTTTCCAGTTTAAAGTATGAGACCGTTCACAGTCTTTAATAGCCTAAACAAATAGAATAATTGGACTTTAGATATTAAATAATGCTTATAAATTAATACAGCATAGTGATTTTTCAACTCTTTTTTTAAGAGAGGAAATTCTTAATTGTGTTCTATTTCCTCCTTTCCCCCAACACACAGAATCTCCAAGGCGTCAAATAGGTTGGAAAATAACTGACTATATCCAACCCCCATTGTAGATGAGCAGATGGAGGTTTATGATGTAATCAGATCATAGACTGAGTAATTAATGTGGGAGAAGACTACAGGTCACAGATTCTCACTTTGATGTACTGTGCATTGTTTTTCAGGAGATTGTATGTATTTTGAAAGAGAGATAAGAGAAATTTGAACTGTTAATTCACTGACCAACTAACTTAAAATTTAAAAGAAATCTCCATAATTTCTTCTATTACTTATTTTGTGATAAGACATTTTTTCTGTACAAAATGACAAGTTGAAATACATAGTCTTTGTAGATAGCCAAGATACATATTCTTCACAGAATGAATAATATCTATCTAAAATAAATTTTGGAGTAGTTTTGTGTTAGAAACAATTCTGCAAGACAAAGGCAGCCAAAAACATGCAGAGAAGAGCCACCTTATTTCTTTAAGAGTGAAAACTGGCAATAAACCGTGGAAATACTGAATTTGTTGTATATGTAAGTATTCAAAATACCAACATATCCACAGCTTTCCCAAACCTTTGGTTTTGGACAATGCTTTTCTTACCAGTCACTCAATCTATAGAATCTGGAAAGACATTACAATAATTCTTTAGACCTCTTGGTATTCTTAGAGTCTGTTTGTAATTTGTGTCCTTCCTTCCCTTCCCTCTCCCTCCCTGAGTTTCTGCTATGGGTACTGAGGTTACAGAATTGATTAAGATATAATTTCTGTCCTAGAGGATCTTAAAACAGAGAGACATGAAAGAGAAAAAATATGTTGAAATATAATAAAATTTTTGACAAAATACTGTGGTGTGGGATCATGAAAGAGAAATTAACTGCCTAGGAGACTGGGGAAACCATCACAGAGCAGATGACATTTGACCTGTTTTTTATAATTGTCTTAAAGGCTACCTGAAACAAACAAAATAAGTAAATGAAAATAATCTCTTCATTTTGAAACACTCATAAATCTTCAGTGCCACCAATCAGAAGCCTGAAACTTGCAGAATATGATTCAGAGAACTTTATATTTAAATGTGTGGATGATGTGATTTTTAGATGCAGTTTCTTGGTCAATCCTATAAACCTCAGATTAAATGCGTGTGGTTATAACAGACTTTATATTATAAAGTACCAAAAGTATAATGTATCAGCCTTCTTTTTTTTAAGATTTTAAAAAAATTTTTTAAGGGATCTCTATACTCAACATGGGGCTCAAATTCAACCCTGAGATGGAGTCCCATTCTCCACTGTCTAGGCCAGCCAGGTGCCCCGGTATCGGTCTTTAATTATTATGTATGGGAAAGAATAGAGAACATACTCCTTAATTACAACATTTTTTTGTAAGATAAAAATTTTTAAAGTTTTTATTTAAATTCCAATTAGTTAACATGCAGTATAGTATTAGCATAAGATACATTTTATTTTTTTGTAGCTTAAATGGTCAGAGCTCAGACTCTTAGTTTCTCATCCTTTTAACATTAACAAAAGAAAACTTTTTTTCTTTTTAAAGCAAGTTTAAGCAACTGTTCATATTTTTAAAAGTCTTTTTTTAAATAACTCGAGGGATAGATTGAAATTCACTTCCCTATTTGCTGTTGATGGGTGTAGGTTTCCATCCTATAATTAGGTGTTAGTATGGGATAGCATTCTCTTTGTGCGACTCTCTAAGGGAATTCAGTTTTTAAAATAAGTTAAAAAAAAAAAACACCTTCTAAGAGAAACCCCATCTTTAACAGACAAAGCAGGTGTAGTATTTCTTTCATCTGGGCTTTAGAATTCAGTCCCACTATAAAAAAAAAATCTTAATTTTATGCCATGTCTCTTTTCTTTCCTAGTAATTGAAACGCTAAATAGAGGTGTACTTCTCTGGAATATTAATGGGAACTCTAGTGCAGTTACCTCATTTTAAAAAGGCATTTCTCATTTTTTTTAATGCATGTCCTCTTTTGATAAACATAAAAACTCCCCGTCTCTCTTTAGCATTATTTGAAATTTCAAAACAAATCAAAGCCTCCCCCAAGAAACTCCCAAACAAGCCAAAGCCAATTTAATTTAAAAACGAAGTATTTGTACTGATTTTGAAATATATATTCTTATTTAAAAATTTTTTGATCTCCATTAAAATTTTTAATTTAAAATGGCCATTTGTTATGTTTTTATCTATTATTTCTTCATTCCTCCTCTAGCAATGGGAACTTTGAAGATGCTTATTTGTCACAAGCTTTTCTATTGTAGATAGTGTGGGACATGCAGCAGTAAAGGGTTCTTTTAAATGGCCGTGCCCTTTTTCTTTGTCACTTTTCCAGTTCATTTCAATGTATAATTTATCAATAGGATTGAAAGCATTTAGAAGATGTGTATTTTTTCGTATTTATCTTGTTTCTCAAATTCTGTAACTCAACCAGGGAATAAAATGATCCTTTCTTCCTTCATTGACTAAATTTAATTTAAACATCTAGTGATAAGGAATGAGAGAGTTTGTAATGGCAAGATGCCTGAGAAATGTAGATTGAAAATAATAACATACACTATAGCAGAAGAAGAACAGGGAGGCAGTAAAGGAAGGTATCAGAGCAGGCTTAGGTATCAGTAGGCAGTGTAGTTTGGATTGGAGGGCAACATGTGAAAGATTGATCTGGTAGGCATGGTTGTGATCTTGGGACAGCCTGGAAGAAGCTGCATGGAAAGGAAGTGTTTCAGAAGTTTGGTTGAAATGATCTAGAGCAGCAAGGAGCATTTCTTTGCAGTTTCCTAGGCAACTGCCCAGTGGTGCCCTGTGTAAGCAAGCAGCACAGACAGTGACTCTGGCACTGCCTGTTTTTTTCTAAACAGGAAATAGCTTTATATTCAATTTATAAAATTGCTATCTATTGTGCTCATTGTAAAAAATGCCCTAATTTAGGGAAATTCAAAAACAAAAGTGGAGGTCTTATGACTCCCTCCCCCACCAAATCCCACTTCTTATCTAAAGGTATATGAACATTTTATCATTGTATTATGTAAATGGAATTATATCCCTCAGTATGCTTGGTGTCCATCTTTTAATATCCTTGTATTATTCTTGTAGCATTTATATGGTTTTCTGCCATGTGGATGTTCCCAACATATATTAAGGAATCCCTTATTGAAAGACATTTTATTTTCTTCAAAAATTTTTTGCTGTAACTAAGATTTGGAGAGCCTGGTTGGCTCAGTCCATAGAGCTCGTGACTCTTGAGTTTGGGGTTGTGAGTTCAAGCCTTACATTGTGCACAGAGCTTACTTAAAAAAAGAGAGGGAGGGATCCCTGGGTGGCTCAGCGGTTTAGCGCCTGCCTTTGGCCCAGGGCGCAATCCTGGAGACCCGGGATCGAGTCCCACGTCGGGCTCCCGGTGCATGGAGCCTGCTTCTCCCTCTGACTATGTCTCTGCCTCTCTCTCTCTCTCTCTGTGACTATCATAAATAAATAAAAATTGAAAAAAAAAAAAGAGAGGGAGAGAGAAATTAAAAAAAAAAAAAAAAGGGAAAAATGATTCATTGACATTCCTGGCCATATCTTTGAGCTGTTGTACAAGTAACTGAATTATGTAAATGCCTAAAAGTATCACTGCTTGGTCTGCAAGCTTATGTATTTATAATTATGATCAGTATTACATAAAGTTAATACCAGTTTATACTCTATGACTGCAAACATTATTTCTGATTGTAGAACTGTGCTGGCTTTGGGGATTTCAGGAGATAAGCAGGTACTAGGTTGAGGTGTGGTAACTAGCTACATTGAAATATTTCATCAGGTAAGAAGGAGGAGTACCTTAGCTCTGGTATGTTTCTAATTATATTTTTATAATTCTTTAGACTTGAAACCATATTTTGGAGTCTGAGAAATGTTTATATGAGGATATTTTAAAAAATTTAGTTTTGGGGCTATGTTTCTGAAGTATGTGGACAGAAAGCAAGTTTTCTAGTAGCACAATGTGGTTTCCTATAATGGTAAATATCAGTTCAAAAAAAATGCCTCATTTTAAAATATTTTAAGTTCGGGATGCCTGGGTGGCTTAGTGGTTGAGCGTCTGCCTTTGGCTCAGGTCATGATCCTGCGGTCCTGGGATCAAGTCCCATATCAGGCTCCCTGCAAGGAGCCTGCTTCTCTCTCTGCCTCTGCCTCCACCTCTCTCTGTCTTTAGTGAATAAATAAATAAAATATTAAAAAGTTCAACACCTCCCTCTAGTGGACAAAAGAAGAACGCCCTCAATTTCCATCGTCCTTAATATGATTTTATTTACACACACACTCATACACACACATTGACACTTACATTTTCACTATAAGGATCCTGGTAGCTTTTTGTTTTATTAGAAGATAAATTTTGGGGCACCTGAGTGGCTCAGGAGTTGAGCATCTGCCTTTAGCTCAGGTCGTGATCCTCGAGTCCTGGGATCAAGTCCCGCATTAGGCTCTCCTCAAGGAACTGCTTCTCCCTCTGCCTGTGTCTCTGCTTCTCTCTGTCTCTCATGAATTAAAAAAAAAAAATCTTTAAAAAAAAAGAAGATAAATTCTGTGATAAAAATTTAAAAATTTTATTTGCAAAGAGGCAAATTAATCTTGACATGTAACTGCATGTATTATTTTATAGCTCTTTTGGAATTTTCTTTTTTTTTTTTTGGAATTTTCTTGTATGTTATAATATACCCCAGACTTAGATTGTGTTGATAAAACCACAAATATAAGATGAATATTTGAACATACAGAAAATGACAGGGACTAATACAACCAGTACCTAGTATAACGTACCAATACCATTAATATACCTAAAGATTTTGTTTATTTGTTCATGAGAGACACACAGAGAGAAGCAGAGACATAGGCAGAGGGGGACACCAGCTCCTTGCAGGGAGTCAGATGCGGGACTTGATTCCCCAGACCCAGGGTCACGCCCTTAGCCGAAGGCAGAAGCTCAACTGCTGAGCCACCCAGGTGTCCCAATATTGTTAATATATCTAATATTTACCATCTAGGTTATGTGTTTGTCATATTTCTCTCAGCATTAAAAACAGACAAGCAATAAATTGTTATATTATTTAAGAGTGACTATTCTGAATCACTTTATCATCCCACCATCACCCCATTCCCAAAAGATAACCATTATTCTGAAGTCAGTGTTTAATTTTCTGTCTGTATACATTGACCATGTATCATATTATTTTGGTATTTTTTTGTGTTTTAAAACTATACATAGAGTATCATAATGTATGAATCTTTGTCCAACTTGTCTTTCTCACTAGTGTTTTTGAGATTTTTTTCCAAGTTAATAAACTGGCTCTGGTTTATTCAATTTAACTGATGTATGGTATTTTATTCTATGTGTATCTCATAATTATTTTCCATTACTGGATTGATTGAGATTTAAATTCTTCCCAACTTTTAATTATCAGATACAGTGCTTTCATGAATATTGAATATTTTTGTTTATGTAGGTATGTAGTTTGTGTATATGCAATTATTTAGAGGTAAAATATATGCCAAATTGTTCTCCCACATGGTATGCCAATTCAAAAGAAGAGTTCCTCTTCTCTTAACAATTTCTTGAATACTTGGTATTTTTCAGACTTAATTTATTTTGCAGTAGGATGTTTGTGAAATTATATCTCATTTTTGCTTAAATTTCTATTTCTCTGACATTGGGCATGTTGTATTTATTGGCCATTCATGTTTCTTCTTCTGTGAACTGCCAGTTTATACTTTTACTTTCTCCTTTTGGGTTGTTTGTATATTTTTATTGATTTATAGGAGCTTTTAATATATTTGGTTGCTAATCCTTGGCTAGTTATATCCTCATTGTAAGCATGGAGACAATTATATTGGATTTGATGCGTCATTTTAAATTTTAGTGTAGTTGAATTTATCACTCTTTTTTTCTTATTAATAGTGTCTTTTATGTCTTAACCTAAAGTCGTAAAGAGAATGTGTATTTTTTTCTATACATAGCATGAGGAGATCTAATTTTATTTTTTTTCAAATGGATAACCAAATGCCCCTATACCAGCTATTCAACTGTCTGTTCTGTCACCACTTACTGATTTATAGTGTTGTCTCCATCCAAGTTACTTTCTATCTAAGGTTTAGTTTCTGAGCGCTATGTTCTGTTTCGCTTATATACTTATCTATTTATGAGTCAATATTGAATTGTTTTATTTACCATGGCTTTAGAATAAGTCTTGATAACTGGTAGGGCAAGTTCCCCTCTCCATATTCTTAATATTTTTTTATGAGGGAATATTTTTTCTTAGCCTTTAATCTCCCATGTGAGTTTGACGTTTAGCTTGTAATATTCCACCAAGAAAACTTGGTGAAACTTTGATCAGAATTGAATTGATTTTAGGGTCTATTTGGCATAAAGTGGATATCCTTAATTTTTTCTGTTTTCTATCTCTTTATATTTTTGTTCTATTTCCTGAGAGATTTCTTCAGCATTATATTGTAACTTTTCTACTGAATTTTCATTTTTTCTTTTGGGTTATTTATTATTTTTTTGAAAAAGTATTTATTCGGGCAGCCCCAGTGGCTCGGCAGTTAGCGCTTCCTTTGGCCCCGGGGTGTGATCCTGGAGACCCTGGATTGAGTCCCATGTCGGGCTCCCTGCACAATGCCTGCTTCTCCCTCTGCCTGTGTCTCTGCCTCTCTCTCTGTGTCTGTCATGAATAAATAAATAAATAAAATCTTTAAAAAAATAAAAAAATAAAAAAGTATTTATTCATTCATGAGCGACAGAGAGATGGAGACAGAGACACAGGCTGAGGGAGAAGCAGGCTCCGTGCAGGGAGCCCGACATGGGACTCAATCCTGGGTCTCCAGGATCAGGTCCTGGGCTGAAGGCGGTGCTAAACCGCTGAGCCACCGGGCTGCCCTCTTTTGAGTTATTTTTGAAGAGCTCTTGCTACTTCTTTGACTATACTTTTTTTTTTTTTATAGTAGACTCTTGACACATAGTTACAATTTTTTCTTGAGATGATAATTTTTTTTAAAAGATTTTATTGATTTATTCCTGAGAGACACACAGAGAGAGGCAGAGACACTGGCAGAGGGAGAAGCAGGGTCCATGCAGGAAACCCGATGCAGAACTCAGTCCTGGAATTCCAGGATCACGCCCTGAGCCAAATGCAGACGCTCAACTGCTGAGCCACCCAGGTGTCCCGAGATGAGAACTTTTAAGATTTATTCCCTTAGCAACTTTCAAATGTACAACACAGTGTTGTTAACTAGAGTCACCATGCTGTACTCCCAGAACTTACTATTTTATAACTTTTGACTTCCTCCACTTATTTCTCCCATTCCCCATCCTCCACCTTGGCAATCACCAGTCTGATCTGTTTCTGGGAGTTTGGTTTATTTTCATTCCACATATAAGTGAGATTATACAGTATTTATTTATCTGATTTATTTCACTTAGCATAATGCCCTCAGGGTGCATCTATGTTGTCCCAAATGGCAGGATTTCCTTCTTTTTTTATGGTTGAATAATACTCTACTATGTATATGTGTATGAGTGTGTATATATGTGTGTGTGTGTGCATCACATTTTGTTTATTCATTCATCCGCTGATGGACACTTAGGTTGTTGTCATATCTTGGCTCTATTAACAGTATTGATTTTCAAGGCTATCAGTAACTGATGGGAAGGGCCATGGATTTAGGGCAAGTTAAAATGCCAAAAAGCTCACCATTGTTACAGAGATTTCAGCTGATTTACTTGAATAAGTGCTTATTGATAAGATTATTACAAGCCTATGGTGAATTTCCACTTATAAAAAATTTGATTTTGACATTTTTTGCCAGTGTTCTTCATGCTTTTATGGAAAAAAGAATTTTTGGTTGTCCTTACTTTGCAATTCTGAAATTGCTTCTGTTCTCAAAAGATATTTTGAAGGTTTATTCTCTTTATTATGTGTTTCTTTGAGGTTGTTTTTCCTCTTCCCCCTTGATTTAGATTTCATCTTTTATGTTGTTTTTTTTCCCCTCAAAATACCTCTTTTTCTTATGTTTGAGAGTTGAGGACTAAAAGGCTTATTAGGAGCTTGAGTGTTTGAGTTTGCTCTTTCAACTGTGATCTTCAGTGTAGGGTTACTTGGCTGGATATTTGAAACAGGTATGTATATAAACCTCCTATCTGCCCCAACTAACCTAAGAAGAGGTAGAAAATAGAAAACCTAAAAGAGTCGGTATCAAAATTCCAGGCCCTTATTGCTTCAGCAATGAACAAAAGAACATGCAAAGAGCAGATAATTTTCTTAAACTGCCAGAGAATGGAAAAATCTTTTTTTTTTTTTTTTAAAGATTTATCTGTTTGAGAGAGAGGGAGAGAGCAAGCAAGCACAAGTGGGAGGGGCAGAGGGAGAGGGAGAATCCCAAGCAGACTCCACGCTCAGCCCAGAGCCTGATGTGGGGCCAGTCCCAGGAACCTGAGACCACCACCCCAGCCAAAACCAAGATTCAGACGCCTCACCAACTCTGCCATCCAGGTGCCACTTATAATGGAAGAATCTTGATGACATGCTAAACTGATAAATCTTGATGCTAAATTGACAAGACTAGAAGAAGAGATAATTATAGCTGATCTCACTAATGAATAAACATACAGAAGTATTATATAAAATATTAGTCAACTCAATGCAGCAAAATATAAAAAAGGTATAATATAAAAAGCCTTTATACAATAAATACCAGGTGAGTTTAACATTGGAAAATTAATCAGTGTGGGCACCTGGGTGGCTCTGTGGTTGAGCATCTGCCTTTGGCTCAGGTTGTGATCCTGGGGTCCTCGGGATCAAGTCCCACACCAGGCTCCCTACAGGGAGCCTACTTCTCCCTCTGCCTATGTCTCTGCCTCTCTCTCTGTGTCTCTCATGAATAAATAAAGTATTTAAAAAAAATTAATGTAATTTTAAGTTAATGTAATCCCTTAACTATGTAATATAAGTTTCTTGAATATGTAAATAGAATTCCTAAGACGTCCACACTATATGAAGAAGGCAGTTTTTTAACATAAAAACTGTGTGTGTTTTTATATGCATATCCAAGGATATATAGTAATTGTCACGTAATATTAGTGACTACTTGACCTCTGCATTAAAACGGGGATTGTTAGGTCAGCATTTCATCTATATCTTGAAAGACTTTTATTTAAAAACTGCATTACTGAAAAAAAAAAAAATAAAATAAAAACTGCATTACTGTAAGGACCATTTAATATAGGTCAAGTATCATAAAGTTAAAATTTCACCAATAAATATAATAAGCCCTAACTGATCCATGACTGATTCTCCAGTTTTTTTATATGATTAAATCAAAAGTGTCATGGAATGATGCATATGCTTTTTGTTTAGTGTAATGGAATGATTGCATTTTT
Organism: Vulpes lagopus; assembly: GCF_018345385.1. Taxonomy (NCBI): domain Eukaryota; kingdom Metazoa; phylum Chordata; class Mammalia; order Carnivora; family Canidae; genus Vulpes; species Vulpes lagopus. Next base: position 96,810,219 of record NC_054830.1, on the reverse strand, counting down.
TGTACTGTTTCTCAATAGAATGGGAATCACAAGTCATATCTTCTTATTTTTTGATGTATTTTTATTTATTTATTTTCATATCTTCTTAAATAAATTTTGTGAGCCTTCTCGAATACTCAGTTTCTTTTGCTTTATTTAATAAATATTGTTTGAAATAATTGCCATCAACTATGATACAAGCATTTTTGGTTATGGTTTTTATTTTGTTTTTATTTCAGATTATTTGGTTTACATTGAGATTAACCTTGTAAATTGCTGTTTATTCATCTAAAAATATACATAGTACTTTGTGTGGATGATAGAAATCTGGAGATGATGTGTCCGTCAGGAGGCACATAATTTGACAGTGAATTTGAGTTGATGCTGACACTATTGACTGCTTGGAGGAAGGGGACCTGTCATGCAGAATAAAAGTAGTATTTTATACATGGATGGTGCTTAATGGTCTTAAAAGTACTTTTGTATATGAAGGTCCTATTATGATGAAATGAGAGGACATATGGCTATTTGTAAAACCATTTATTCCCGAACCCAGAGTGTCATTAAAACAGTGTGAGTGGTGTCTGCTTACTATAGACAATGCTGGCACAGTTTTGCTCTGGTACCCAGATTTGCTCTTTGTGGTGTTAGTTTAAGGATAGAAAATGTGTGAGCAGATGAACTTCTGTATATTGAGATGTTTCTGTTACCTGAAGATCATTCCTGAGTTCATGTGTAGTCGGCTACCGAGTGGTAATCTCATGAGTGGGGGATGTGGAGAGAGGGAATTAACGTTAGGTTTTATTCTCCACTCTCTGACTGTGGGCTGCACTGCCAGGTGCCTTCCATGTTAGAGTCTTCTATAGAGAGTTGTATTTGGTGCTTGTGACATTCTCAATCAGGTTCTTGTGACACCGTTTGAGTGACTAGTAACACCTGGAACCATTTTGGGTCCCTATCTGTGTGTATATCCCTAGATAAGACTGTGCTGGTGAAGGAAGTTGGGAAAGGAGCCTGTGCCAGAGACCTGAGTGGGAATGATAAATCAGGACATGTTACTGCAGAAAATACCTTTGATGTGGGTGTTGACTTTATGCTTGAACTTTCATGACATTCAACTCTGATTTCTGAGTTTTGTGGGGAGATAAGATTGAGAGATTTCAGCAGAAGATGACCTGATGTTATTTTTCTTTCAATAATACAGCAAAGATTGGAAAACTTGGAAACTGAAGGAAATGAAACACAGCCATCTAGTGGATGAAACTTTAAGAGCTATAGAGCTATAACCATAGCTAAAGTACCATGAGCTCACATAAAAACCTCTCAAGGGTCATTATTAGGCATTCAGGCTAATCACTTCTTATCACACAAGTGAGCAGGTACATTTGTATTACAAAATATTTTAAAATTTTAGTGAGGGGGAGAACATTATATATAGCAGTAGGACTGCAGCGTAATGTAAATACCCTCAGAGGTCAATTGAACTAGCAGAAAGTATAGTAAGCTAGACATATTTTCAAACATAACATGTATTAATCAGAGTTTTAAAATTGTAAAACTCCTATAATTCTTTTTTTTTCCAATTTTATTTTTAAGTAATCTCTACACCCAATGTGGGATTCAAACCCACAACCCCGAGATCAAGAGTTTCATGTTCTACCAATGAGCCAGCCAGTCACCCCAAAATTGTAAAACTCCAGCAGTACTTTTTGAACATTTTGAAACATTACTGGAAACATTAAAGGGCAAATGTCTTTGAGATCCTTGAACAAGAGAGGTTTGAACTGCATGGGTCCACTTACACGTGGTTTTTTTTTCAATAAATATGTTGGAAAATTTTTTGGAGATTTTGGACGATGTGGAAAAACTTGGAGATGACCTGGAGATGTGGAGCCAAGAAATACTGAAGAAAATTAAGAAAAATTTGATATTGTAAGAATACAATACATAATACATATAAACAGATAAAATATGGATTAATCAGTTGTTTGTGTTATCATTCTGGTCAACAGTAGGCTATTGGAAGCTAAATTTGGGGGGGAGTCGAAGTTATACACAGGTTTTTTGACTGCTCATGGGTGGGTGTCCCTAACCCTCATGTTGTTCAAGGGTCAACTGTATAAATTAACCTCTTGTTAAGTTGAAGCACAGATTTAGTTACTCACTGTCTTTTATAAGATACATTTTTGTCATTGTTGGCTTATAAACATTATTGATGCAAAAATGAATTATTTTCCAGGAGCAAGATAATGCTGTACAAAATATGCACAAGAAGGTAGAAAAATTAGAAGCTGAACATATGGACTGCTCTGATCTTTTACGGCGACAAACAAGTGAACTTGAATTTAGCACTCAACGAGAAGAACGTCTTAGGAAAGAATTTGAGGTATATTTTCTTATTCTTTTAAAACAGTCATTTAAGGTCAGAGAAAGTTTTACTCTATCATAAAACATAAAACTAATTTTTTCAGTACTTATTTATATTGAATATCTGGTTTCTTTGAGAACTTTATATTTGAGTAAATTATATTTTGCCCCTAATTTTTAAAATCTATCCATTTTTAACAGTTAATTCTCATGGAATATTTGGAAAGCTTGAGGGTAATTGTTTACATAATAAGGTTGAGGAAGCAACACAGGAAAGGATTTTGTATACATAATATTAAATTCTAATTTTGTATTTTTTTTTTTAAGATTTTATTTATTTACTCATGAGATACAGAGAGAGAGAGGCAGAGACATAGGCAGAGGGAGAAGAAGACTCCCTGTGGGGAGCCTGATGTGGGACATGATCCCAGGACCCCAGGATCATGACCTGAGCCAAAGGCAGATGCTCAACTGCTGAGCCACTCAGGCACCCCACTAATTTGGTAGTTTGAATCATGTACTAGCTGCATGATTTTGTGGAATGCTTTTCAGGTAAGACTTTAGATGGGAAAGAAGCATCAACTTACAAATGAAATATATGATTTTTATGAGAGAATGATACTGATGGTCACTTTAATTTTTAGAGAAATTTATTTAATTCTTCTTTTTAAACTTTCTTTTGTTTATGGGAAATTAAGTATTTCAATAGGTAAATAAGTTTTATTTTAAACATAATCTGTAATTGTTATTAGGTAAATAAACATTTTTAAAGAGAATTCGGGCAGCCCGGGTGGCTCAGCAGTTTAGCACTGCCTTCGGTCCAGGGCATGATCCTGGAAACCCAGGATTGAGTCCCACGTCAGGCTCCCTACATGGAATCTGCTTCTCCCTCTACCTGAGTCTCTGCCCCTCTCTCTCTCTCTCTCTCTCTCTCTCTGTCTCTATGAATAAATAAGTAAAATCTTAAAAAAAAAAAGAATTCAATGATAAAAATGTTAGAGGTACTCCAGTTAAACTCACTGCTGTCATTTAACATTGTTCTGGAAATTTTAGCCAGAGAAGTATATAATGGCAGAACAGCAATAAGAAGTATAGTTTTTGGAAAGAAGGAGGTATGACTCTTATTATTTTCAGATGATACATTTATAAATTGAATAGTCAAGAAAAATCAACTTTAAAATTATTGACACTAGTAAGGACACTCAGTAAGGAGGCCAAGAAGAAAATGATATGTAACAATTTTATTTACATTCTTACATACGATTAATAATCAGGGACTAAAACATGTAAAAATTTTCTTCACCACAGTGAGAAGAATAGGAATACAATTAACTACAGACATATTAGAAAAGTTATGAAAATTTAACTGAGAGTCTTCAAAAAAATGGTGAGACATTTTGAGGACACTCAACACTATAAAGACATGAATCCTCCCCAGATTATATTATGGATTAAAACAGTTCTAATCAAAAACTCACTGGAATTATTTTGAGAATACAGATTCAGAAATTCATGTGCAAGACTAAAATAGGTATTACACTAGAGACTCTAAAACAAATTTTTATTTTGTAATTTTTATTATTTTTAAAGGTTTATTTATTCATGAGAGACAGAGAGAGAGAGAGAAAGGCAGAGACACACAGGCAGATGGAGAAGCAGGCTCCTTGCAGGAGCCCATTGTGGGATTTGATCCTGGATCCCCAGATCATGACCTGAGCTGAAGGCAGCCGCTCAACTGCTGAGCCACCCAGGCATCCCTAAAACATCTTTTTAAAAAGATTTTACTTATTTATTTGGAAGAGGGGGGCAGAGAGATTATGTGCACATGTGCACACACATGTGCACCCTAGCAAGGGGAGGGGCAGAGAGAGAGGCAGAGAATCTCAAGCAGATTCTGGGCTCAGTGTGGAGCCCACCTGGGGCTTGATCCCACGGCCTTGAGATCAACCTGAGCCAAAACCAAGAGGTCGACATTTAACCGACTGAGCCACCCAGGTGCCCCTAAAGCATTTTGGTAAGAGTAATGAGTAGAGATTTACTATATCAGAAATTAATACCTATTATAAAGCATTAGTAATGTATTAGTTGTGGTATTTTGGTTGTTTGCAACAGAAACCAACTTTGATTAACTTAAATAGGGAATTCAGTGGAAGAATATGGGAATCATATTTGCAGAATCAGAATGAAAGCTGGGGAATCAGGCTCAGAAATGAATCCCAGAGCTACTCCTGAGGTCTTGGGAAGAGAAATGATGGATGAAATGAAGATGAATTGGTATCAATAATTTTCATTTTTAAAATTTATCAATAATAATTGGTATCATTCTTTTTATAACTTTATTTAGGATTCAAATCCCAAAGAGAAAATATTTGATTGAAAGAAATAGTTTGCTTTATTTTGCTACCAAATGAATCTCTCTCAGTTCTACTAAAATTAAAGCCCAGAAAATAAATTTTTATGTAGGGGAAAAGAGATTGTTGAGTGGCCAAAAAGTATGGTATCTCTAAGACCAGACTTTCAGTTGTATAGAGTTGAAAGGCCAATAGTAGACTTGTAGAATATTTCTAAAATCTAGTATATGAAGATATAATTTTATTTTTTGTTTTTCATTTTTTAAAAAGATTTTATTTATTCATGAGAGACACACAGAGAGAGGCAGAGAGACAGACAGAGGGAGAAGCAGGCTTCCTGTGGAGCCCGATGTGGGACCTGATTCCAGGAACCCAGGATCAGGACCTGAGCCAAAGGCTCAGCTTAACCGCTGAGCCACCCAGGCATCCTGAAGATACCATTTTAAATCAGTGGGAATAGGAAAGATTATTCAGTCAGTCAATCATGTTGAAACAATGGTTTAACTATTTGGGACAAAATAAAATTAGATTCCCGTCTTACATTATATTCTAAAATCCAGTTGGATTAAAAAGAGTAAAAATATTAAAAGCTGATAAAGAAAAAAATATAAGTTTTTTTTCTCTCTGAGTATAGTATGACTATTAATCATAAAAATAGAGGAACAAAACCATAAAGATTTATAGCTTTGACTATGAAAAATTAAAGTCTTATATAAGTAAATTCCCCACATCAAATAATATAAAAGACAAACAAATGAGAAAAAGATTTACAGCACAAGGTAAATATATCTGTGTCTCTATATCTGTCTATATGAATCCCCTATTATTTGGTAAGAAAGAGGAGAAAACCTTTATGAAAAAAAATCTGCCAAGGACATCAAAGAAGTGAAAGATGTTCAGATGCACAACAAACACATGAAAAATGCTTGACCTTACTATGATGTAAGAAAGGCTCTAACACTCATAATACTAAGTTTTTTTTTTTTTTTTTTTTTTTTCATAATACTAAGTTTAAAGGAAAAGATAGCACCCAGTGTTGGTGAGGGTGATTTAAGAGTTTCTGTGGGTGGTTTAAGAGTTTCTGTGCCTTGCTGATGGGAGTACAAATGGATCAAGCCTTCAAAGAGCTCTGTTTGGCAAATTTATGTGGTCTTACTCAGAAAATTATCATACTACTTGGGAACTCTTTCTCCTGCCCAATCTCTTCATTGCTTTCAAGGCCTATGGCTCATGGCTCAGCTGTCACCTGGGACTTTATTGTCCTGTGTTGGATCTTCTGTTTCCTAGATCCGCAAGTGTTTTTTACTCCAGTGGCATATATAGTCTAATAGTTGCTAAAGAAAGGGTATATGAGACCTAAGTTTTAGCTGATCTTGTATTTCTGAGTATGATTTTTATGAATAAAGTATTAGAGTAGATAAAATTTGACTGAATATAGAATTTTAGGTTTAAAGTCATTTTTTCTCAGAGAAAGTTCCCAGTCTCTTCTGTTTTGAGAGGCCCGATGTTATTCTGGTTTGTGTTCCTTTGTTGGTGATCCTTTCCTCATTCTTGTCAGCTCTGTAAGTTTTTTTGGTCCTCTCTTTTTTTTCAAGCATTTTTTTTTTTTAATGGGAAGCTGTAAACATATTTTAAAAAGTAAATAGAATAGTATAATGAACCTAATGTACCCATCACCAGTTTCAACAGTGACCGCTATCTGGCCAATATTTTATCGTTTATACTCCCACTCACTACCCCCCCTCCCATATTATAGTGAAATGAATCCCAGGCACATATTATTATTATTATTTTTTAATAATAAATTTATTTTTTTATTGGTGTTCAATTTTTTTAAATAATAAATTTATTTTTTATTAGTGCTCAATTTGCCAACATACAGAATAACACCCAGTGCTCATCCCGTCAAGTGCCCCCCTCACTGCCCGTCACCCATTCACCCCCACCCCCCGCCCTCCTCCCCTTCCACCACCCCTAGTTCGTTTCCCAGAGTTAGGAGTCTTTATGTTCTGTCTCCCTTTCTGACATTTCCCACACATTTCTTCTCCCTTCCCTTATATTCCCTTTCACTATTATTTATATTCCCCAAGTGAATGAGAACATGTTTGTCCTTCTCGATTGACTTATTTCACTCAGCATAATACCCTCCAGTTCCATCCACGTTGAAGCAAATGGTGGGTATTTGTCATTTCTAATGGCTGGGTAATATTCCATGGTATACATAAACCACATCTTCTTTATCCATTCATCTTTCGATGGATACCGAGGCTCCTTCCACAGTTTGGCTATTGTGGACATTGCTGCTATAAACATTGGGGTGCAGGTGTCCCGGCGTTTCATTGCATCTGTATCTTTGGGGTAAATCCCCAACAGTGCAATTGCTGGGTCGTAGGGCAGGTCTATTTTTAACTCTTTGAGGAACCTCCACACAGTTTTCCAGAGTGGCTGCACCAGTTCACATTCCCACCAACAGTGTAAGAGGGTTCCCTTTTCTCCGTATCCTCTCCAACATTTGTGGTTTGCCTGCCTTGTTAATTTTCCCCATTCTCACTGGTGTGAGGTGGTATCTCATTGTGGTTTTGATTTGTATTTCCCTGATGGCAAGTGATGCAGAGCATTTCCTCATGTGCATGTTGGCCATGTCTATGTCTTCCTCTGTGAGATTTCTCTTCATGTCTTTTGCCCATTTCATGATTAGATTGTTTGTTTCTTTGGTGTTGAGTTTAATAAGTTCTTTATAGGTCTTGGAAACTAGCCCTTTATCTGATACGTCATTTGCAAATATCTTCTCCCATTCTGTAGGTTTTGTCTTTTAGTATTGTTGACTGTATCCTTTGCTGTGCAAAAGCTTCTTATCTTGATGAAGTCCCAATGGTTCATTTTTGCTTTTGTTTCTTTTGCTTTCGTGGATGTGTCTTGCAAGAAGTTACTGTGGCTGAGTTCAAAAAGGGTGTTGCCTGTGTTCTTTTCTAGGATTTTGATGGAATCTTGTCTCACATTTAGATCTTTCATCCATTTTGAGTTTATCTTTGTGTATGGTGAAAGAGAGTGGTCTAGTTTCATTCTTCTGCATGTGGATGTCCATCTTTCCCAGCACCATTTATTGAAGAGGCTGTCTTTCTTCCAATGGATAGTCTTTCCTCCTTTTTCGAATATTAGTTGACCATAAAGTTGAGGGTCCACTTCTGGGTTCTCTATTCTGTTCCATTGATCTAGGTGTCTGTTTTTGTGCCAGTACCACACTGTCTTGATGACCACAGCTTTGTAGTACAACCTGAAATCTGGCATTATGATGCCCCCAGATATGGTTTTCTTTTTTAAAATTCCCCTGGCTATTCGGGGTCTTTTCTGATTCCACACAAAACTTAAAATAATTTGTTCTAACTCTATGAAGAAAATCCATGGTATTTTGATAGGGATTGCATGAAATGTGTAAATTGCCCTGGGTAACATTGACATTTTCACAATATTAATTCTTCCAATCCATTTTTTTTAAAAATTTATTTATGATAGTCACAGAGAGAGAGAGAGAGAGAGAGAGGCAGAGACACAGGCGGAGGGAGAAGCAGGCTCCATGCACCGGGAGCCTGATGTGGGATTCGATCCGGGGTCTCCAGGATCGCGCCCTGGGCCAAAGGCAGGCGCCAAACCGCTGCGCCACCCAGGGATCCCAATTCTTCCAATCCATGAGCATGGAATGTTTTTCCATCTCTTTGTCAGGCACATATTATTTTAACTATAAATATTTTGTTACAATTTCTAAAAAATAGAGTCACATCAATATCAAAACTAAATTAACAGTAATTACTAAATATGATCAAATATTTGGCATTATTCAAATTTTAAATTGCTCCACTAATGGCAATGAATGTGTGTAAGAATACAGTTTGAGTCAGAATTCCAGTTAGGTCTACACATTACAATTCGTTGATATGTCTCTCTCTTTTTTTTCTTAACGATTTAATTAATTTCTTTGAGAGAGAATGTTGGCATAAGTAGGGGAGGAGTAGAGGGGGAGGGAGAAAGAATCTCAAGCAAACTCCACACTGAGCAAAGAGCCCTCCCTATGCAGGAGTTGATCTCAAGACCCTGATGAGATCATGACCTAAGCTGAAACCAAGAGTTGGTCACTCAGCCAACTGAACCACCCAGGCACCCCCACTGATATGTCTCATAAATATATTTTAATCTACAGATTCACCACCTATAGCTTTCTTTTTTCCTTTTATTTGTAAAGATATCAAGTTATTTGTGCTATAGAGTTCCCACTGAATCTACAATTGCAGAACATGAAATATAAACAATGTTTCTTAGCATAGATATTTTTTATTCAATGTGCAGGGCATGGTGACCATTTTAGTTACTAGGAAACTCATATCGTTCATTTTGAGGAATTTTCTTGTGTTCTTTCTTCACAATTTTTTCTCAAGGCTTTTGCTGTTCTTTCTCATGCTTTTATTATTCAGGCGTCAGACCAACTGGATTGATGGTTTACTTCTTTTACCTTTCTCTTGGTCTTTTTGTTACTGTGGCTTCTTGGGAGATTTACTTGACTTTACTTTCTAATCTTCTCATTGAATATTTTCCTTTTTTTTAAATTCTGAGAGCTCTTGTTCTCAGTGCCATTTTTTATAGCACCCTGTTCCTATGACTACTGTATTCACTTGTTTATTCAGTAAGTATTTATAGAGAGTATTAGGCACACTTTTGGGTCTTGAGGCATGGCAGTGAACAAAATAGTCTCTTCCTTCTTGAAGCTGGTACTCTGGTCAGGGAGAATTACACATCAAATGGCACAAAACATGATAAACTCTGTGGTTGGGGTGCCTGGGTGTTTCAGTTGGTTGAGTCCCTGACTCTTGGTTTCAGCTCTGACTGGTCATGATCTCAGGGTTGTGAGACTGAGCCTTGCATCAGGCTCTGTGCTCAGTGGGGAGTCTGTTTGAGATTCTCCCTCTCTCTTTGCTCCTCTCCCCTCAAATAAATGGGTAAATCTTAAAAAAAAAAAAAAAGCAGACTAGGAGAGGTAATGAGTGATGGGACAGGGTGGTTTACCCTTTTATGTTAGTAGTCATAGAAGGCTGACCTGATGAGATGGCATTTGAGTAGAGACCTGAAGAAAGAAAGGGACAGTCATGTGGCTATCTGGAGGAAGAGCATTCTAGGAAGAAGGAATAGAAAGTACAAAGGCCATGAGATGTGAGTGTGCTTGGAGTTTTTATTTTATTTTATTTTATTTTATTTATTTTTTTGTGCTTGGAGTTTTTGAGGAATAGCAAGTAGGGCATTGTGGCTGAAATGGAAAGGCTGGTAGGAAATACAGAATGGTAGGCAGATTTTACGGTTTTGATGATCTTCTGTAATTAATGTTAAGAACTTTGGATTTTTGTCTGAGTGAGATGAAAGCCATTGGAAGGTTTTGAGCGGAGGCCTGACATACTTCCTCTTTTTTGTTTTAAAAGCAGCATGTTATGTACACTTTGGAGAATAGATTGTAAGAGACCATTTAGGAGACTATTAAAGTTGCCTCAATGAGATTATTTTTAAAGCTTTTATTTATTTAATCATGAGAGAGATAGAGATAGATAGATAGAGAGAGAGAGACAGAGACATAGGCAGTAGGAGAAGCAGGCTCCCTGCAAGGAGCCTGATGCGGCACTCGATCCTAGATCCCGGGATCAGGACCTGAGCTGAAGGCAGACACTCAACTGCTGAGCCATCCAGGCATCCCACCTCAATGAGATTTATAGTGTAGAGGAGGTGGTTGGATTTGTATGTATTTTGGAAGATAGAACCAGTGGAATTTATAGGTCAATTGGACCTGGCTTGTGAGAAAAAAGGAGGGAGTAGAGGAAAATGCCAAAGATTTTGGCATGAGCAAATGGGTGAATGGCATTGCCATTTATTCAGCTGGCAAAGGATGCAGGTGGCTTAGTGATTTGTATGTTATTGGAGAAATATCTATTAAGATTCATTGTCCATTTTATTTTTAAAAAATATTTTATTTATTCATGAGAGACAGAGAGAGAGAGAGGCAGAGACATAGGTAGAGAAGCAGGTTCCCTGTAGGGAACCTGATGTGGGACTCAATCCCAGGACTCCAGGATCATGCCCTGGGCCAAAGGCAGGCGCTCAACCGCTGAGCCACCCAGGCGTCCCTCATTGTCCATTTCAATGGGTTATTTGTAACATATGAATGTGAGATGTTAATAATAGGAGAAACTTGGTGTGGGGTGTATAGAAATTATCAATAATAATATCAAATGTGAACTTGGCGAAGATAAAATTACACTCTTAACACCCATGGCCAAATTTTATGTAAAGTTAGAGAAAAATAAAAAAATGAGATTATATTCTAAAGAATATTTTTTGCTTATTTATCACTTGTGATGAATGCTTTTTCAGGCCAATAAATTCAGGAATGTATCATCATTTAAAAATGTTATGTGGTGGGGTACCTGGACGGCTCAGTTGGTTAAGCATCCAACTCTTGTTTTTGGCTCAGGTCATGATCTTAGTGTCCTGAGAGTGAACCCGGAGTCTGGCTCCACTCTAGACGTGGAGCCTGCTTGAGGTTCTCTCTTTCTCTCTCTCTTTTTTTTGAGATTCTCTTTCTTTCCCTCTACCCCCCCCTCTGCTCATGCATGTGTGCAAGCATGTGCACTCTCTAAAAAAAAAAAAAAATATATATATATATATATATATATATATATATTATATATGGTATATATATATATATATGGATGACCATTAAAAGATTAGGATAGTTAAAGCCTGAATATATTTAGAATTAAAAAAAGTCATTTAGAAGTCACTTTAGGATTCTATAAAACCCTATGATCATCACTAAAAACATTTTTTTTTAAAGATTTTATTTATTTATTGATTAGAGAGAGAGAGAGAGAGAGAGAGAGAGAGAGGCAGAGACACAGGCAGAGGGAGAAGCAGGCTCCATGCAGGGAGCCTGACATGGGACTTGATCCTAGGTCCCCAGGGTCACGCCTTGAAGGTGGCACTAAACCGCTGAGCCACCAAGGCTGCCCTGTTATCTAGTACTTCTTCACACCTATAAGGCAATTAAAATGTTCTTAGTGGGCAGCCCGGGTGGCTCAGCAGTTTAGTGCCGCCTTTGGCCCAGGGCCTGATCCTGGAGACCCAGGATTGAGTCCCACGTCGGGCTTCCTGCATGGAACCTGCTTCTACCTCTGTGTTCTCCTTCATGTGTCTCTGCTTCTCTCTCTGTGTTTCTCATGGATAAATAAATAAAATCTTTTAAAAAAAAAAAAAAAGGAAGTACTAGATAACAGTGATTTCTTTTTTGTTGATAAAATTCTTATTAAGCCAGTTTTGACTGAATTGAGGAAATGTTTACTGTCTATACTTTAGGATTTATTTTTGGATAACTCAGTATTGATTTTTTTCCTGGTAAAATACTTATTTGCCCCAATTTCTTTTTTTATTGATTGATACTATAAATGTAAACTACTTTTAGATTAGTTTTACTTTGTAGTTTTTCTTAGCTACTCTGTAATTACTTTTGGTAATAGTGGGTCTCTGCTTTTGGAGAACTTGAAGTTTTGGAGGATAGTCTAGATAATCTTAGTTTTTATTCTATTTTATAAGAATTTTGTAAGTGGACAAGTATAGTCCTCTGACTCATCTATAATTCTTCATATTTAAACACCTTTACTAATTTTGCTTTATATTTAAGTGAATGTATCTTGTCTTGACTCTTGGCTAGATGATGACATAATGAAGGAGAAGTTAAATTTCTAGAGAGCATTTTATGCTAGTTTTGCATTCAGTTGTGGAGAGGGACTGACTGGTAGTTTTTATATATATATATATATATATTTTTTTTTAATTTTTATTTATTTATGATAGTCACAGAGAGACAGAGAGAGAGGCAGAGACACAGGCAGAGGGAGAAGCAGGCTCCATGCACCGGAGCCCGACGTGGGATTCGATCCGGGTCTCCAGGATCGCGCCTTTTGCTGCTTGACTAATTCCTTTTGCTGCTTGACTAATTCCTTTAAGCTGACTTATACCCTCTGAGCTAGATCTATTGTATTTTGAGAAGGAAATAGTGTAGTTGGAGGTGTTTTTTTGGCCTAGTCTTTTAGCAGCGTACACATCTGTTTTCATAACTTTTGTGAAACTTCTGGAACAGGCCCATGGAAGCCACGGGAGCAGATGTGGTGTAGAGAACAAATGTGGTCTGGATATGTTTGGTTAGTTCTGCTGCTGAATTGGAGTTGGCAGCTTATACCCTGTGTTATGATAAAATAACATGTACCAAAGAGTGGAACAGGAGACATCTTTCTCTATATTACCTTCTTCAAAGAACAAATGCCCCATTTTCTTAAGTGGATTAGATTATCTAATTGGGCTTAAAGTGATTTAATGAGATATAAATTGTAAAATAAAAAAATAGTTACGATAGGCATATAGTACTGAAATAAAAATCTCTTGGCAGTATTTTGCAGTAGGAAGGGCATGAAAATCAGCTAATAAATGATAAAATATGTGCTCATTTTGTGTTACATAAAGAACTTCACTGTTCATAATATTAGGGAACAGACATAGTATAGTGTAATACTTATAGGCAAAGCTGTATATACTTAAATTGACTTGTATATATGAATTTGTGTTGGATTTTGCATTTTAACCTGAATCCCATTTGATTTCTGCCCCTTATTTGTTGATGGCATTAGCATTAGATACTAATGAGCCAGTTTATGATTGTACTTGTTATCTTAGGAAGTATTATTGGAAATTTTTTTTTCTTTTTTGTGAATAGCAGGTTGATGTTCCTCTAGCACCCTCTGCTGGATATAAGAATTAATTCACCAGACTAGAAGATTAAGAAAATAATAGGAGGGCTTGAATTTAATTATGTCTATCAACAAAGCCCATTCTTGGAAGGAATTTGTTTAAAGATTTGAAGATTTTTGTTGTTGTTGTTGTTGCTCGTACTGATTAATTGATAGTTTTAGTAATACGAGTTTAAAAAGTTGTTTTCTTCTGGACATTTCATTCAAAGCAGGAAGGTATGAAAATAAAGATGTGATCTCTGGTTTATTATTTCAACCCATTTAGTTTTTGTCTAGGAAGGAATAACAGAGCCTCTTCTTGACTTTTGGAGTGAAAATCAGATAATTTTTTTTTTTGAAAATCAGATAATTAATATGACGTAACATACACATAAGAAATGAAAAGACTTGTGTTGTTGATTCTTTTATCATGGAATCATTGAATATTCTGTATTTTAATAAAATATAAGACTTATTTAGATAAGAGAAGCTTTAGACATATGATTTTTGGATTTTTTTTTTTTTCAAATTTATTTATTTATGATAATCAGAGAGAGAGAGAGAGGCAGAGACACAGGCAGAGGGAGAAGCAGGCTCCATGCACCGGGAGCCCGACGTGGGATTCGATCCCAGGTCTCCAGGATCGC